>NC_133222.1:10561818-10916818 GCF_040436345.1 Pagrus major | reverse complement strand
ACACACACCTTTTTATGCTGGTGCAGCAAGAAAACAGAGGGAGGCAGGATGGCCTACTGTACTCATTTTGTACACGCTGTGCTGGCACACAATGTGAACGCTGTACACATTTTTTGCTGTTAAAGGCCAACCTGCAAAATGAGGCCCAAGCAGGCCAACATATGGTTTACCCTGCATGTTTTTTTGTGTGTGTTGTGAAAAGAGACACAAGATGCAATTAGACTCAATAACTATGTTGTAGTGTGCAACTTACTTCTGTCCAGGTCTGGAAAGGATGAAATGTGTATAGCTTAGATGTGATCCAGATAGGTTTGACTAAATTCACACTGTACACTATCTTCTCATTTCTCAGTTTTTACATCCTTGATTCCTTTCCTCGCCACCTCTCCTGGTGTCTTAGTCCCTCCTCCCTGACAGGAGAGCGGAGGCGGCAGAGAAGAGACGGGAGGAGAGAGGAGTCGAGGCAACAGGCATTTAACAAAATGAGACATCCACGCTTCAAAACCGTATTTTAAAGCGATGTCAATCAAATATGACGCGTGGCACATCAGCATCATCTGTCCATTGTTTTGTTATCGCCCACTGCTATATTTAATGTTCTCTGTCAGATTAGCTTAACAGTGTTGCTGTCAACTTATATACTTACTTATAGTCATTTCACAACAGGGCATATTGTGAGTGTTATCAAGGTGAAATATCATTGGGGATTATGGTTAGAACAGCACCTAACGAGGCACTACACAAACGATGTAAGGCATTCGATCATCTTAAATAAGTAATACAACTTGTCACCACAAAAGAAACCTTTTGAGGCCCCCTGTGTGTCAGGCGTGCTCATTCCCCTCTCCTCAAGATGCATTTTAGGAATTGAGACATCTTTCAATGTGACTCGCTGAGATCGATTTCTGGGTCGCAGGCAGGCGCACAGAGGAGAGAGGAAACGAGGAGGTATTAATTAGAGAAATGAGAAGAGCCCTATAAATCCTTGAACATGGAGGCAAAGCTTTAGTTGCAGATAAAGCTGCATTCTGTCTGGCTGCCGAGTGCAGCAAAACAAGCGCTTAACACAACACTGACAACTCCTCAGAAAAGTATCTGGCTCTTTAAATGCTACATGCTCCACATAGATTCACAAGCTAGTGGTTAACTTTAGATAGGTATCCTACAGCGGGTATATGAGAGCTTTTTCACTGAAAAACTGCTGCTACTGCTGCTACTGATGTGGCTAAAAACGAGGCTGACACGAGAGTGGATCAAAACAGTAAATGTGTGGGCTGTTTAAGCAAAACAAGCTGCTGAAGGAAGCTAAAACGCCTCATAGAGCGGAGTAGAACTGCAGACGCTGGTGCTAATTCTCTGATTTGTCACGACAAGCAACCACTTTCACATTATTTATTTTAAATTGATTGACGTTGATATATAATTATTGATTCGTGCAGCTTTAAGTTCCTATTTGATTCCCACCGTCACACTACTGTTTTCACATCAATGTAATGTAAATGGAGATTGCATGGCCACTATCTTCTCCATACATACATGCAGCTATCAGCACCACTGCTGTTTGTACTGATCATTGTTGGGCCCGTCACTCTGAGAAAGCCAGATATTTTAATGTGGGGAACACCATCCTTCTGTTCTTTGTGCTCTGGCAGACTCAGTAAGATATTGCTCGAGACAGATATCCCTTCAAGTAGACTGTGCAATACATGATTGACAATTGCACGGCTGATTAAATGAGCACACTACTCAGTGTTTCTTTCTTCTGATTTTTAACCTTCAGAGCATGGCTTCCATTTTGAATTTTTTATTTTAAGTAGATGGGATACTATCTTATTCAACACCATTTCAAATTGGCTCATTCCAACTCTTCAACTCACAATGCTTCAACTGAAAGCAATATTCCAACTCTGAACATGCCGCACCATTCTTTCAAAGGGAAATATTCTAGATGTCTTGTGCATGACTTCTCATTTTCTTCAAAATTCAGCTTGACATATTTGGTGTCCTTGGTAACTTCAGGATCCCCACTGGAATTTCAAATAAGGTTTGAGTTTGCACTGACTGACCAAACAGTGATTCAAGTGGCTGAAGAGGTTATTTGTATTGTTATATAGTGGTTGCTTGTGTGGTTTGGGAGTTTTCAGAGGCAGTGAGTCACATCAATACTGAACACTCAGCATACATCTGGTTGGGGCGAGATGTAGTTTGACTTGATGGGGATATAACTGGATGTTTATTTTATTAGTTAGTTTCTTTCTCTCCCTGTGAGTGTGTGTGTGTGGTGTGTGTGTGTGTGTGAGCTAAGCAGCGGTAGTTTGACCAGTTTTATAAAGCGAGGGAGCCCTGCTGTTCCCGGGGAGTTCCCTGAGGGGGGTCAGCTGAGTCCAGTACGGCACTAGTCAGGGTTTGCTCGCTGCACACATCACTGCTTTCACATTAGTCCATCCAGCCGCAGGAGGGGAGCTCCCCACTGACACCTGGACTCAAACACACACACACACACACATGGATGTACCTCTTGAGAGCATGGGAGCGAGTTAAAATACTCACAGAAACTGATGTAACATATTCAAAAGATATATGCTAACAATAAGATTGTTGCCTGCCCTCCCTCACATAATCTCTGCAAAAAAAAAATCTCTACACTTTTGTGTAGTTGTTCATATTTGACTCTTTTCATCTTTTCAGTCCCTGCTGCGTTGGGAGTTCCTGAATCTGTTCATGAAAGGCACCCAGCCACCCACCCTCTCTGTCTGTTCCCGCTGCTCTCCTCCCTCCTATCTGTCTGTTCCTGTTTTTGCCTCTATTTTTCTTACCCCTCCGTTTCCTTCCCTTCCAGCTCGCCTGTCTCCACTCCCTCTCCATCTCCTACACATTCTGACATAATCGCGCACATCCCCACCCTGTTACCCTGGCACACATTACAGCACAGTGCATATCATGCTCTCCTCTCCGCACAGACTCATATTTCCTCTCGCGGTAACGACCCCGCCCCCTGCCCCCGCCTCCTTTTGCCTCTTCGCTGCCCTTCCTCATCTGTCTTTCCCTTGTTCTCTCTGTGACACACACTCAGATTGTTACACAGGCAGATCACAGAGACTCTTCACATGGCAGCGGCTCTAATTTGTCACTGTGTTAAAAAGGCCAAACAGAGCCAGAAGAGAGATCTTTGGCAGAGTGGAACACACCCCAGGCTAACTCTCCACTTTTTATTCTCTTTTCTTTTTTTTTGTCACACAGCTTTTTGCTCCTTTCATTTTCCTCTTTAACATCCTTCATCATTCACAATTCCCGTAATTCTCAGAAACTCAGCCGTGTTGAGTAATTTAATTCAGATGGTGCCGATGATGACATTATTGCTGGTATTTCTTTGACAGAGCATCCCTGCGAATCGGCGATGATCTCAAATGTTTATTAATGATTTGAAGCTTCCATGATTTCTAACCCACCCACACACACACACACACACTAACGCACAAACACACACACACACACACACACATAATGGGAGCTCTGCCAGTAACCGACTAATCTCCTTTACTACTCAGCCACTCCCTCTCTGTCATGTATTTGTGCTAAGGCCAGGATAAACCTCCGCAGCAATAACATCTCCCTGTGTGTCCTGCTCCTTTGCTTTTGCCTTTGCTCACTTTAGCTGATTCTAAAAGAAAGTATACTCTTTGTACCATGGCATCGCCCAAAGCGGGGACAGATGATGAATTTGCTATCCTACAGAATGTAACATCATTGCATCATCATATTCTATTCTTTCCAGCAGTAGTTCTGTAAGAGCTTGTGCACTTTAAGAGCTTATGAAGCATCTCTGCTTTATTAAAAAACAACAATACAGAGAGATAGAAGAGAAAGATGGGTTAAAGGTTGGATCTGAACCATGGCCAGCTCAGATACTGAAGCTAACTTACCCACCATGAAGCCCCTAATTAATCTTTTTTAATTGAAATATACATAAGATTTTTCGTTAAAATACAAATAAATAAAACTGTGTTCTCTCTAGCTCATGAAGCTGGTCAATATTCCTCTATTCACTGATTTATTAGCAGCCGTCCTGATCGAACTCTGCGTGCATTTAGCGGCAATGTTGTATCCCTATGTCAGCATTTATTTTTAAGGCTGTATTATACTCAGTGTGCTCTGCTGATCCGTGGTCGACTGACTGACCTCAGTGTTGCAGCCTCAGGCTGTATGTGTCACAGCTTCTGATGTCTTGTGCTTCACTTCCACCCATGCAGCTCTATTAAAATGTCCCAGAACCAGCGCCTGTTTGCCATGTCATATCCGCTTTAAGAAATTCAGGGTCTGTCCTCATTGTCTTTTCTGTTGACAGTCATGGTAAGAGTCGTTTGACCAAGATGAGACTTGTACCTGTAAATTGGCTGCTTAATCTGTGGCTGATTGATTTGGAATGACCCAGCCAATGAATAATTTAATGTCGATGGTAAACTTTATGGGATTATCACTGAATGAGGTTTTAAATGTGCCAAGTATACCATTATTATGTCTATGTAGCATTCAGCTGACTGTTAACTTTGAATTATATTCCTGCAGGTGTACAGCATTGACATTATAACTTGACATCAACTCACTTTACTCTGCTGATACACTCCTACTAACGAGGGCTGCAACTAATGATTATTTTCATGATTAACTGATTAGTTGTAAAGTCTATAAAATGTCAAGAAATTGTGAAAAATGCTCATCACAATTTCCCAGAGCCTAAAATGACGTCTTCAGCTTGCTGCTTTTGTAATCAAGAGTCCATAACCCAAAGACTCAACTTGTTCATCTTAAGAGTAGGTGATTCATTTTCTTTTAAACAATAAATCAATTAATTCAGTAGTCGTTGAAGTTTTACTCCCAAAGGTTTTCTGCCTCATCAAACAGCAGAGCCTTTTCTGCCTGCATAGCCATTTGCTTAACAATTTCTATTCCTTGTGGTAAAATGGATATTAATTTTGTATTTACTATCCTGTCCCAGAATAGTATTCAGGTTGTTGACCATCTTTCTGTTAAGCCACCATCATTTCCAGGCAGACTGAGTTAACTCAGCGGTTGAGAGAATGCACCTTTTTTGGGTTTCTGGCTGCTTGGCAACTGTTGTATTTACCACTGCTGGATATCGGCTCCCTTACCTCATTACCAGTAATGAAAGAATAGAGCAGCAAGCGATAACATGTATCCTTTTCATTACTGTTGTCATACTTTCACTTTAATTTTAGGGTGTTGATCATCATTAAATCAGTTCTCGTCATGTTTCTTGTTTTACTGACAATGTTCTGTTACTCCAGCTGAGTTAATGTCTGCAAAAACTGCATAAAGTGTTAACATCCAGCAGTATTCTAGTTTCTATGAGAGGGCTCCAGCACATTTTAGTTGCTCAAAAGCAGGATAGTCTTTTCTAGGTTTCTAACAACATATTTACATAAGCAATCTTGCAGCCTTTTGGGAGGGCACATCGGAAAAATATGACTTCACGCCAAAGACAATGGAAACAAGTTTGCTCAAATATTGTATGGACAGTAATATTGTCCCCACTGTCCATATACAAAACCTGTAGCCTTGTATATAACACACTTACCTTAATATTTAAAGATGTTGAAGCCTCTGTATCTATAGTAGCTGTGCTACACTCTATGTCTCTGTGAAGGCAGATTTTAATTTGCAAACCCACACTCAGGCTTTTATGTACTAATTAATTTTTCTAAATAACTACGGCCCTCTTGTTAACTCATCATAACCAATCTGCATCCACCAAGCAATTTCTAGCATCTAACTTCACAATAAAACCATCTTGTGAACAGTGTGTAGCAGGGTGAATGGCATGTGTAAGGGCTAATTTTAGAGTATCTTCTTGCATTCAGTAAGAGCTTATGTACTCCACTGTGAATGGCACTGGGGGAAAGGACTTGATTGTGAGTGGAGGAGATTGTTGCCCTCATTACAGCAATAAGCTGCTGCTTAGTTTTTCATTGATGTAATGGGACGTAAGAATGAGTAGAGTCCACGGCGCGCACCGATATGCTAATGCTAAAAGCACTGATGGAGCCTTTCTCACTATCGGCTAGGCCTCTCAGCTTTTGGAGCCATTAATTTTGCAGCAGTGAACTAGAAAGAGGGAGTGAGAGGAGACAGACAGACAGACAGAGAGAGAGAGAGAGAGAGAGAGAGAGAGAAAGAGAGAGAGAGAGAGAGAGCTGACTGCCCCCTGGAGAAAACCGCACACACTGACAATCATTTGAAAGATGTCAACAAAGGCTTCTCCCTTTCCATCTACCTAAATGGTGAAGATAATGTAGACAGCCTGGCTGAAAATGCAGGGAAACATAAGTGATGTCTCAGCAGCACCAAACGGTGTTTTTGTCTTTCTAAGTGGGAAACAAAGCATTCATTAGATTTCTTACCAACATATTGAGGGCCGTTCTGTAATGCAGATGGGATATTGCGAAAGACTGGTGCATCTCTGTAATGTGTTTTCCTTTTTAATAACACGTAATGGGCTGTGATGACAAATTGTTGGCACTGCCACATTTGAAAGCCAGCAGAATGGCTTTTATTGTCACAAACAAATCTTATTTGGCTCCCCTGTGTGGATGAGTCTCCGTTATGATGTCCCTGCAGTACAGATACACTTAGTCATTCTCTCAGAAGACATCCTCTCTGAAGCCACGCTGCATTCAAAGCTCACAATAAAGTGCCCATTCTGTTGGGTGAATTTTGGATAATACTTGTGCCTTTGTAGTTCTATCCCTTTCCTGGATGTGTGTGTGTTTCTGCTTCTTACTTACCCCCCTGCCTCTCATCGTGTCTCCTCCAGGCCAGGGATGATATATTGAATGGATCCCACCCGGTCTCCTTTGATAAAGCCTGTGAGTTTGCAGGGATCCAGGCTCAGATCCAGTTCGGACCCCATGTGGAGCACAAACACAAGCCCGGATTCCTGGAGTAAGCCTTTTCTGTTCATAATCATGCATTCACACCAACATCACAGCAACTTTGTACTTTCATATGTTTAGTTCACAGCTGTGCATATACAGTGGTTATCTCCAGCTTCAGCACAGGCTGTTGCTTCAGGGATTTCCTCCAGTGGAAAGCTCTGGGGTGATGTCAGCTGTTACAACTGTTTTCTGATATGCAGGCAGTAGGTCAAGAATGACCTCATATGTAGAGGTATGTTAACAGAAAAGGAAATGCCTGTAGCTCCAAAGGGTAACCATGTAAAAATGTAATTTATCTCCGTAGCCTGAAGGAGTTCCTACCAAAAGAGTACATCAAGCAGAGAGGGTCGGAGAAGAAAATATTCCAAGTATGTACATTACATCACTCAAATGATGCATTTAAAGAAAATGATGTGTTTGAAACTGTGGGCAGCCCATGGGAAATTATAGTAATTTGTTCTCTGTTGAGGCATAAATTGAGAAACTACAAAACATGTAGATCACAAAATGGAACATATGTGCAACACATGTAGTGATCAGTATAAGGAGGTGGAGATGTGAATGATATTGTTTGTCCAGGACCATGCAAGCTGTGGAGAGATGACGGAGATCGAGGCCAAAGTGAAGTATGTGAAGCTCGCCAGGTCCCTGCAGACGTACGGAGTGTCCTTCTTCCTGGTGAAGGTGAGAGCTCAAACCATACGAATCTACACAGTAAAGAGGTGCATGTACAGGATTTACATCCCTGGTTCCAGAAAAAAGTTTAGACACTGTGCAGCACATAAACAGTTTTACGAAGTGCTCCGCAGCTCATGTAGTAATCTCCGTTATGTAAGGATGTGTTTCACGAAGTGGTGATCCTCGCCCCATCCTTTCTTGTGAATGACTGAGCCTTTTGAGAACGTCCCTTTCATACCCAATCATGATAGTATCACCTGTTACCAATGAACCTATTTACCTCGGGAATGTTCCATATCAGGTTCATTTGTCAAGGAAAGGGGATTACTGTCTCCCCTATGATCTCCACATATGCCTGTCCTTTCTATCAGTTGTTAGGGTAACATTGTGCTCAAGTTTAAGTCATGAGATCTTAAAATGCAGCAGATGTCGCCATAACTGATACAAATGAGGGACACATTAAAATAAAATCAGAATGTTCTTTTAATTAATGAGCAATGTCAATTAATAATACATCTGGTTAAAGAAAACATGGCATGTGCATGAGATACTTTTGTACTAATGAGTGGCAGAGGTGATTAGGAAGCTGCTCTGACATGCACCGCTCTGTCAAACAGCTACAGTATGAAGGCTTGTTGAAAACACCAAAAAAAAACAACATTATCACGACAAAATCAGGAGCTTCAGCGTGGAAGCTGGAGGTTCAGCAGCACACTCAGTGCTGCGAAATACTTGTGACAATAGCAATTCTGTTCTGTTCTGCTTTGGCGAACACAAAAGTGGAATGGAAGTGCAGCATGCGAATGGGATGAAGTCGCACCAGCAGGTATTATGAAAGCTCTCTGACAGCAGCCCATTTGGTTACGAACTTGCAGGAAAGTATTGGGGGAAAAAAGAGGAAGAGTGCAGTCGTCTGCTGTGGTCTTAATGGACGATAAATGGAATGTTTGGCCTGTAGTTAAAGCAGACTGCAGGGTTCAGATTATCTTTGTGTGTGTGCACGCAAGAGCACTGTCAGTGTTCGATGAGGGGATGTAGTGATGGAGATTTCGAGACTCTGTTAAATAATTCACTCCAGCTGCACTCTCCTCTTGATGCTAGCAAAGGCAAAAGCACAGACCAGGCTTTGTTGAGGCACATCTGAGAGTTTGTTGTAACCCCCCATTTTTCATCTGTCAGTCTTTAATCACTGAAGGTTGTAGGATGGCAAGCCCTCCATGGCTGCAGACTTCACAGATATGGAAATACTGTACATGGAAAGTAAATATCCCTTTATGTGTGTGTTTGCTGGAGCCATGCGTGCAGGTGTGTGAAATATAAAGGCCCCACGTCTATTGTGCTCTTTTGCACAAGCAAGGTTAAACGGTTTGAAATAATGTAAGACCTCAGATGGCCACTTCAGATTAGAAAATCAAACTTCCTGCTTGATAATTATGACGTTCAAATAACGTAACCTAAAACAATGGAGGTTTTTAATAAACCTATGCATGAGAATATCTTGAACACTCGGATAATGTTATCTGTCCTTGCGTTTAAGAGCCCTGAACATAGAGGCTTTTCTACTTATTGGCCTTGGTGTGATTCTCACAGCTCTTCATTGTGACCTAGTGATAAAGAAACAATAGCCTGGAGACGTAAGATATATGTATTTTGAACACCCCCGTCTCTACAAACCGCTAATTTTTGTGTCGTCCTCTGCACCCCTGGAGGGGAGCCAAGTGTAGGCTCAGTCTCTGAAGTGAGCTGTAATAGATTTTCAGTGGGCAGCGAGTGGAGGCCACTGGAGCTGGTCAGGCAGAGAGCCTGTGGAAGCACCATGCTGGTGTGCTGACAGTGACTAAAGCCTGTGGAGACCCCGTTCAATAAAGCAGCAGTTAAACAAGCCCGGACTCAGCTGGGTCAGTTCACAGCTGCCCCCCTTCTCCTCCTCCTCCTCTTCCATTCGGGCCTTTAAGCCGTGGACACAGCGACAGCACCAGCAGAATGGCACAATGATTTTGTATCCGCGCCTTGAATGAATCATCTGTGTAGGTGTTTAGCGCCGACATAAACGCTGTCTGATGTTTCCCTATCCGACAGGAAAAGATGAAGGGTAAAAATAAGCTGGTCCCACGGCTTCTGGGGATAACCAAAGAGTCAGTGATGCGAGTGGATGAGAAGACGAAGGATGTGGTGCAGGAATGGCCGCTGACAACAGTCAAGAGATGGGCTGCCTCCCCCAAGAGCTTCACCCTGGTACTGTGCGACTCTCTGCATCAAGTCCTCTTTCTTAAAGAGTCATACACTCCTAATCCTTTGCACACATTCGGTTATTCTATGCATAGTGTGATTTGCACAGCTCTGCACCACATATTCAGTCTTTCCCCCGGTTTTCATTTTCCCACACAAACAGCTTCCTGAAAATCATTGCGACCTCAGACTCCCAATATTGAATGTTTTCAGCGTGGTAGCCAGCTATTTCATCTGAGTTAACAATAGATGCCCAGGGAAGAATGTGCAGTATTTGGATGTATTATTTATCTGAAAGCTTTTTCAATTTTCTTTTACCAAATGTTGGCAACAGTGCTGTCTGTTTTCCTCCTGTATTGGAAAGGAGCACTGCATTTAAAGATTAATAGATTATGCAAATTTTAAAAAATACTCCGAGGTATATTTTCCAGCATTGATTTAAACCAAAAATTTTCACCCTTGCGTTTCTGTAGGAGGCTTTGAAGTGAGTTGGTTCACTACATCAAATTTTTAATCATCTCTTTCGAGAAATAGGATGCACCACAGAAGCCAGTCAATTTTTCTTTTTATTAAGGGTAGAAATAATGAAGATGCTGCCTATTTTAATTCAGAACCTCAACCCAGTAAGGCATTTCTTCAGTCTGGAAGGATCTTATTAGGTAAAGAGTCTTTTATCAGTGCAAGATAGATACATTCAAAATAGTTTGCCCTGATTCTCTGCTCTCTTCGATGCATTACAAAGGATTTCGGAGAGTACCAGGAGAGTTACTACTCAGTCCAGACTACAGAAGGAGAGCAGATATCCCAACTTATTGCTGGATACATTGATATCATCCTTAAGAAGGCAAGTAATTAATAATTGAATGTAAAGACTACAACATAAATCTCTCCGTACATTTAGCCTACATTACATACAGTGTGTCTGCTGCTCTTCTCTCTGCAGAAGCAGAGTAAGGATCGTTTTGGCCTTGAGGGAGATGAAGAATCCACCATGCTGGAGGAGTCGGTCTCCCCTAAGAAGTGAGTAGTACTCGTGTGCTATCTACCGTATTTTACGCTGATGGTCCTGATTCAATGAACACATTCTAGTTATTCTTCATGAATGTAAACCTCACTGTTTAATTGTGCATGTAATTACATATCTGCCTGCCCAGCACAGAGCCCCCAAGAGAAGTAATGTTTGAATCAAACACAAAACGCCACTATGAATTTTAAAATAACACTAACACCGTTCTCGATATTCCAGAGTACAATTCATTGTACTGCTTCCTTGGACAATTGTTGTTTTTGCAAACCTAAACACAAAACATGCCTCAGGGTAACGCAACTAAATTATCATCTTATTTCCCAAAAGGAAGCTGCATCATTTGGATGTTAAGACATCACGCAGGTTAAGATATCGTCTCATTGGAAGCTGATTTATTCAGTAATTCTTATCTCTCAGTTGGATACTGTCATCCTGATTTTCCTAATCTAGCTTAGTAACTTTTAGTAATTAAGGTAATGCTGATGGACTAGGGCTCTGTCACACGGAGCTTGTAAAATTTGTTGTCGCTGGAAATCCACATGGCTCTTCCTGAAACCACTCGCTGGCAGAATGGGGCATCATATTCCTGCTGCTTACGGGCCAATTGACTCATGTTGTCGTTCTCAGCACAAAAACATAATTGCTGCCTCTCAAAACAAGCCATAATTAACCAATGAAGTCAGGAGCATCTGTTGAGCTGGGCAGAAAAATGATGCTCCGTACAATATTTTTTTTCTGACAATGCCTCTGCACTGTGGGAGCAGTTGTTAGCGTGATAATTGTTTTAATTATGATTTTGTAACAGTTATCATCCAAAACAATTATCAGCATTTAAAGATACACACACAAGTAAAAACAAGAGAAAATAGTCATCACTAAAACACCTCCATGAGTCAGTTTGCAAAGGATTATGTCATTTTTACAATTACAGACAATTAACTTAAAATATGATCATTTATTACTGATAAGGATATAAGATTATATGACAAAGGTCACATGTTTGAATGCATCTGCATGCCCCCTATGCTTGCCACTTTTTCAATTCAACATCTATCTCTTTTTCTCCTGTTTCAGATCCACAATTTTGCAGCAGCAGTTTAACCGGGTGGGCCGTGTGGAGCACGGCTCAGTCGCACTGCCAGGTATAATTCGGTCGGGGTCTATCGGCGGGCCCGACACCTTCAATATGGGCACTATGCCCTCCGCGCAGCAGCAAATCACCACAGGGCAGATGCACAGAGGACACATGCCCCCACTGGTGAGTGAGAGCATTTTCACTCGCAAGCAATTATGGTGTCCTGGAAAAAAAACCTTGAGCTTAAAATACTGTAGTGTTCAACAAAAAAATGTACTGAATGGATAAGAAAATGATGTAGCACTGGTTTCGTGCTCAATTCTCAATTTTTTAAACTGTCAAAACACAGTGTTGAGATCATTCCCACATTTTTTTATGTAAATCTGACCTGCAGTGCTTGAAGTATTGCTTGTGGTCCCCGCTGTCAACAATGAACCACAATAAACAATATGAAGAGGGCTGTGAGTGAGATAGAGAATGAAAAGTCATCATACACACTCTAAAAGCCCATCTGTCTCCTGTGGTTTATACACATTTATTTGCAAGACTGAGAGTTTCTCCCACTTACAGCACAAATAGTGTATTTAGATTGCTTTTGTTTAGTTATCTGCTCAGTGAGTGTCTCTATTGTCTGTTGTTGTCAGAGTCATGCCCAGCAGGCCCTGATGGGGACCATCAACAGCAGTATGCAGGCTGTGCAGCAGGCTCAGGCTGACCTAGGATATGTAGATAATCCGCCTCCTCTGGGCCACGACTTGGTAAGTCTTCTCCCTACTTACTACACAGTTTTTTAAGGATAGAAGCAGCAAGGATAGATACAGTACTCCTCCAAATCCCATCATTAACAGCATCTCCAGTTCCACTTTTCTAACTGCTTTCTGATATTACAGCCTCTGCTTTTCAAAGCAAAGATTGCTTAGATCTAATTAAGCATTCGCATCACATCAAAGTCCATCATATTTCTCAAATATAATTAGGATATGGAGCGAACTGTAAATATGGAGGCTGTATTTAATGCTCGAGTGTTTCCAGAGCTGTAGGTGTTGTACAACCCTAGTCCTTTAATCCTGCACAAGAAAGTTTATATGAGCTGAAAATCACCCACTGTGATGAAAGCCAATCGCTCTTGTATTCCTCCTCCACTGAAAGGCATCCAGGGTCTGGGTTCAGAACAAAGTGGACGAATCCAAACATGAAATCCACTCTCAAGTTGATGCCATCACCGCTGGAACAGCATCTGTGGTCAATCTTACTGCAGGTGAGTGCCCAGGAGAATACTAAACAGTTAAAGGATGCAACATGCTGTCGTTTTCAGCTTTCATATATTTGAGTTTATGAAGCCTCCGCTGGACTAAGCTCCGAAGGAAATTGCTCTGTTTTAGAAATATTGTTTATCTATGTTGTTATTGCAACTCCAAGGAGGGAATCAATAAAAACATTTCCCAGTTGTTGTTAAGCACTCACTGATGAATCTCTTTTAAACAGAGGTGCGTTCACCTGATATTTTTCCCTGATAAATATGTCTACTGATAAGTAAATCTTGAACTTGTTGTCCTGAAGCTCAGCCTACTGCCTGTGTCTCTCTCCGCTCCCCATGTTGCTTGGCCCAGCGCCAGTCAAGCTCCTGCCAGCCTTTTTCAGGGTTTTAATCTTACCTCGCCATCTGTGTGGTTGCACTTATTCTCCCCTCACCGTCTATTACAAAGTTTTTCTTCTTCACGGCCACTTGCTCCATCAGCGTGCTCATCCCCGTGGAACCATTTCAAATGGGCTCTAATTATGACACTGACACTGATGTGTGTGTTACAGCATGTGACACGCAAGCTGCCTCATGGATTAGCTAAACAGACGTGGCAGCAGCAGAGCGAATTAAGATGCACAGCAGAGGTGTAGTTTGTAACGATGGCGATCCATCCTCCGCAGGTGAACCCACAGAAACCGACTACACAGCGGTGGGCTGCGCCATCACCACCATCTCCTCCAACCTCACCGAAATGTCTAAGGGTGTCAAACTTCTAGCGGCGCTAATGGACGATGAAGTGGGCAGTGGACACAAGCTCATGGGTGCTGCCAGGATGCTGGCAGGGGCTGTGTCAGATCTGCTCCGATCTGTTGAGCCCGCAGCCGCTGAGGTGAGGCGCCCACTGATTATTCTACTGTTTCATCCTCCAATGTAATCCCAGTAGCCACAAAGCCACATACAGTGTTGGATTGCATGCTTCTCTTTTTATCAGTGTCCCAGTGATGAGGATTTTTGATCCAGAAGTCTGTTTTAGATAATTCATGGGGGCCTGTGTGAAAACAGGCCAGGCCAGTGTAATGAATGTGGTGATGTCATCCTCGTACAGCCCAGACAGACGGTGCTGACTGCGGCAGGAAGCATCGGACAGGCCAGCGGGGATCTGCTCCGTCACATGGGGGAGGGCGAGACCGATGAGAAGTTCCAGGTTGGACGCCGCCCACTCACTGTTTCTATGACACTTCAGGCCAAACAGGAAGACACACATACATTCACATTCTCAGCCCCCCTTTAAAAATGTCAATACGCACTTAAGTAATCATGTCTGGCTTTATTATTAGACTGATTTTTATAACAGAGTGTCAGGAGGAGAGGATTTAGGAGGAAAATGGCAATGCAGTGCCTCAGACTTCCATTAACACAATATGTAGACTTCATTAACTGCGTCATTTACTCTCTGCATACACGTCTTTTAGTTCTAGAGTATCACAGCCTTGTTACCACTCTCTTTAATCATGATGATAATATTAATAATACGTTTATTTATATAGCTCCTTTCAAGAACCGTCATCACAAAGTGCTTCACAAAAGAATCAGGAAAACAAAAGAAACAGAGCACCAGACAATAGAAGCAAACAACCAGCTAAAACATAAGACAAAACAAAAATTAAGCAAAAGCAAGTCAGAACAAAAGGTTTTTTTTAGCTGCTTCTTGAAGGTGTCAACAGTGTCCGCAGAGCCGAAGTCCAGTGGGAGAGAGCTCTGAGTGTAGGAGCAGGGTTGTTTATGTGTTATGGCAGTAGTAGCTCTTCAGTGTGATTACAAATAACTTGATAACGGAATTTGATGGACAGCCAGTTTAAAGACATGAGGATTGGTGTAACATGAGACCTTTTGGTGGTCTTCGTCAAAAGCTTGGCAGCAGAATTTTGAACCAACCGTGGGCAATTTATGGAAATCTTGCTAAGACATGTGAAAAGAGAGTTGCAACAGTCGAGACGAGAGGGAAGTAAATGCGTGAATTATCATCTCCAACCGAAGTCTTGGCACAATGGGCATTAGTTTAGCTATATTTCTCAGCAGGTAGAAACAGGAATGAACCAAACAGCTAAAGTGCTGGTTAAGACTCAAGGCCTGACCCATAAAAACATCAAGATTACAGACTGTAGTTTTAACAGAGGAGGATAAAGAACCAAAATGTTTGGGACAATGCCATCTCGGCAAGAAATAAGAACTTCTGTTTTGTGTGTGTTGAGCTGTAGTCAAATATTTTATAGAGTTGAGGCAATTTAGCATGCATGAACAAATATAATGTGCATAACATTGGTAAGAGATATCTTCAAGAAGCAAATACAGCGCAAACAGTACTGGGGTGAGAACAGACCCCTGGGGAACCCCACAGAACAAAGACTCAGTTGATGAGGCATAATTTTGAACTTTAACTGAAAAAGTCCTGTCTGACGGGTGCCATTAATGTTAATGGTAACCCTTTATATTAAGGTCCTTGTTATAGTTAGTTGATAGGCAAAAAGGCCCCTATAAGTCCTTATAAAAAGCTTAAAAGCATCCTCTTAAGACTTATAGTATAAGGGCCGTATTACCTATTAACTAACTCTTATTACAAGGGGCTTAATATAAAGTGTAACTGTGTTGATTCCTTATTTATCATCCAAATCCGATGCTCCTCTCCTCCTATTTGCTTTACTTCATAATGCAGATATAAATTATTACTCACCTCCCAAAATTCATCATCACTACAATACTATTACACTATTGTTTGTGCATTAGATGTCCAGTATTCACACTACATCAGCCGAACAAAATGAGTCACAAACATTTACTTTCCTGGTCCCCTCAGTCACATGTGCGCAGCTGTGCTGTGTTTCAGTGAAGGACATTGATTAATGTGTTGCAGGACACCCTGATGAATCTGGCCAAAGCAGTGGCCAATGCAGCTGCTATGTTGGTCCTAAAGGCCAAGAACGTGGCCCAGGTGGCCGAGGACACCATATTGCAGAACCGGGTGATCGCAGCTGCCACTCAGTGTGCCCTGTCAACCTCGCAGCTGGTGGCTTGCACCAAGGTACTGGTCTAAAACTTGTTCATCTCAGTAGCCAAGTAGGTAAAGGACATACCAGCATACTGGAAATCATCCAAGCAGAATGTATGACACTAGCCATTGTTTACTACTTACAACTTAAGATTTGAAAGTGCAAAATTGAACAGATTGAATTGATTTTCTTTTATTAAAAACTAATGAATAACAGCCCGTCTAATATCACAACAGTGTTCAGCTTTTGTAATTCGTCTGTATTTCTGCCAACAACAACGTGTGGTGCAGGTGGTGAGCCCAACCATCAGCTCCCCAGTGTGTCAGGAGCAGCTTGTCGAGGCTGGGAAGCTGGTGGACCGCTCCGTAGAAACCTGTGTCAAGGCTTGCCGCTCGGCCAGCGACGACGGCGAGCTGTTGAAGCAAGTCGGTGCGGCAGCTGGCGTGGTGAGCCAGGCCCTAAGTGACCTGCTGCAGCATGTCCGCCACTACGCCAGCTGCGGCGAGCCCATCGGACGTTACGACCAGGCCACGGACACGATCATGAACGTAACAGAAAACATTTTCACCTCCATGGGTGATGCCGGTGAGTGCAAAAAGAAGTACTCAAGGGTACTTGTGAGTGTTGGGGGTTAAGTGCACTTAAAAAAGCTTTCAATTTAAGTTGTTGTTTGTGGTGTCTCTTCAGTTCATCAGTATTTTCACAAAATATAAATAAATCAATAATAATAATCAGTAAATCTGGTGATCTGTGATGAATACATGCTTTCACTTGAATTGTTCTCATGAGTTTTGGCAGCATCAGAGGCCCTAAAGATATTATCGGTATTTGTGTCCATGTTAGGTGATCTGAGAAACCCTGTTGAAACATTTTCAAAGCTCATGCTATTTGTTATGGTTCGAGTCATAAGGCTGAAGAATTTCCAACCCCAGCCAGTTCTCAAGGGGTTGTAGGGAACATGTCATCCAAAACCACTACAGAGCTCTCAATCTGGTCTCAATCAGCGTCAGCGAGGCTTTGAAACTTAAAAGGAAACACATGACCTGGGCATTTTTTGGAAGGACAAACTTTTTACCTTCTATAAATCAACAGGAACAAAAAAAAGAAAATCTGTAGCACCGGATCAGTATTCAGTGATTCACTTCATTCTACATATAGTGTGTTGTTTAATTCCCAAGACAGCTGGATGGAGGTTGTAAAGCACCTAGATGTCTTGTCTTTCATACACTTCTCTGGGTGAGTTATTTCAAGCTGGAGGTGGGTGTTTGGGAAACACAGCTTTTTATAGCAGGTGTGTGGGGAGATGTTACATATATTCCAAAGACTTTCATTTGTGTGAGAGAGGATGACTCACTGGAAACCTTCAGCTATAAAAGTTCATGAAGGTGAAAACAATGATGTGTCTCCGCAAGACGAGGACACTTACAGAAATGCCTCAGTGGTGCACTCAGGTTGGGTGATATGATGATTATATACCATGAGATTATATTCATTTGTCAATTGTCAGACATGCTGTCACACCGTTCGGCTGGAATAACCATCCTTTTAATATCTATGGTTGTGTTGGACCGTTGTGAGCACTGTTGCACATCAGGGAACTAGACTGCTATTGGATGAATAGGATTTTTTGCGTCAGTTAGCCAAAAATAGATATCTTCATTGGTTATTTTATCTCGACAGAACATCCAGAAAATACAATATTTAACGATGTACATATACTGGCATTGCAATAGACAATTACCCATAGAAGATTTTATTCTTATCACACACTCCTTTGATGAACAAGTTTTCCATTTATCATTTCAAACTGAATCAAAGTTTTAAATTCTTGATCTTGTTCATGGAATTTTTAAACTAATTTCATAATGCTCTTAAAATCTTTTTGTTTTTCAGAATTCTAGTGCCATACTTGGTCTTATTTAGATACAGATGTTAATTTAAATTGACTTGAAATATTCAAAATCAGGTCAACTGACTTTTTCACTACTGCACATGTGTCAATACTAATGGAGTGTTATTGGCAGTTAAAATATAAGCATGTGTTGGGGCCAGCCACACATCACTGACCTGACACAAACTTGAAAAGTGTTGCTGTTTGTCTTGGTTTGGTTGGGAATTCCTCTGTGATACTGTAAGAAGCAAAAGCTCGATTCTGATGGCTGAAAGGATGACGACAACTCTGAAGCTTGATCATCACTTACAAATAGTTCTTACTGTCGAAATGGATGCAGATCCTCAAAAATCTACACGACAAACGGACAGCCCTCAAAAACAAAAACAACAAAAAACAAATGTAAATGGACAGAGAAGCCAAATCAGCTTCGCAGCACAAACTGAATTTCAGCTGTAACATGGGCTTGTCTTCGTGCTGTTATCCTAGTTGGTAATCTAGTTGTTAATGTGGGGTGTCTGTCTTCCTTTCTGTTCTTATACACTACTGTATATGTGTGTATGTTTTCACAGGTGAGATGGTGCGTCAGGCCAGGGTGTTAGCCCAGGCCACCTCTGACTTGGTCAATGCCATGAGATCTGATGCAGAGGCTGAAGTCGATGTTGACAACTCCAAGAAACTGCTGGCTGCAGCTAAACTCCTGGCCGACGCCACAGCTCGGATGGTGGAGGCTGCTAAGGTAAACATGGAACACGTTTACTCTCCCGATGTGATGCAACAAAAATGATTGATTATTTGCTTAAGCATGTAACTTGTAATGTAATTTACTAAAAGACTTTAACTTGATAACCTAATTTAATTGCTTTCTCTCATTATTACATCGTTTTTTTCTGTAGTTTAATTCGTCCTTCATTCCAAATTAAAATAAGACGAGACATATTTCTCATTAGTTTAACCCCATTATAAACAGTTTGATCCACAACTGTTGATATTTTGTGTTCTCTTCAGCTTTTCTCTTTTTCCATCAGCACTCCATGATGACTTTGCATGACTAATGTCATTTTGAATGCAGCGTTAAAAGATGAACTGAGCTGAAATACTTTGATTTGATAGAATTCACATGTTGGCATTACTGTTTGCAACTACCAGCATCCATTTCACATCCAAAATAAAAGGGTGCCGCATCCGTGGCTCTTAATAAGCCCCTGGCACCGTCTGGCAGGATATTATCAGTGTGAAATACCAGGCAAGTGTAACGCTGCTCATGGCACGGGAGATGTTTTTGATCTGTGACACATTAATCACCACATCACTGCCATTATCAAAGAGGAAGTAGGAATCTGGTGCTCACAGTTTCCTTGGAAACTATCAGAAAGCAGACAGGGCTAAATGCCTTTTTGTATCTATTCTACAATGTGTGTAAGTGGTTAAACTTCAGCTGCTGAGCTCTGATAGCTATTGTTACAGTACATATTGTATGCATGTGTCATGGTCATATGTATGTGTTTATGTGCTCTCAGGGGGCAGCTGCCTACCCAGAGAATGAGGACCAGCAGCAGAGGCTCAGAGAGGCAGCTGAGGGGCTACGTGTGGCCACGAATGCTGCAGCTCAGAACGCCATCAAGAAAAAACTGGTCAACAGGCTGGAGGTGAGTCATAAAAGTCAACATGTCCCATCTTCTACGTGTTTTTTGACCTTGATGAAAACACAAATCTCCTCCTTGTTTGTCTCTACCAGCAATAATGTCACGTAAAAATCTTTTTCTTTCCCACATTCTGTAGTCCCTTAGAACAAACATCGTAGAAATAAATGGCGAGTCTGGACATTAGGATAAAAGAAAGCATGACATAATGCGATCAATGAAACGCCTCTGCGGTCATTTGTACAAATACGGCCCATTGAGTATATTCGTCTGCATTATTTCTCTTTTCCTGTAGCAGTGAGCTATAAACCCCATTAGTGCTGTGAGTGAACTATCTGAGTGTAAAGATCTGTGTTTAGCCTTTGGTATCAGTTTGCCCCCTAATGACTAGCCCTCCTCTGCTTCAGAGCGCCCAATGTTCAATTTCCCAAGCACATAAACTATGCATTACCCAGGGCTGGGATCGGAATGCTATCAGACTTATATCTCAGTCCGCCTCCCTGCATCAGATGGTCACAGTAATGGTGCTAATGATCACCTCCATCAAGGAAACATGTAAGCCAATAAGACCAAAGTGTCATGAGTCTACAGCCACATTTAGGCCCGTTGAGATCCCTTTAATCTTACCTGCTGTCTCCTCACACACTTTTATCTTGAAGTAAATAAAATGTATAGAATAATACGAATATAGAGCGCTCACTGCACCACAGGTAGGAAATGCTTCTCCTCTCTCTCATGTCAATTCCACATGTGGTTCAGTTGTTGTTTTTTCATCTCCTAGTGTAATGATGTCATGTATTCTGGCTTCTCTTTTTTCCACTTTACTTCCTTTTTTAGTCAACAGGGAATTTCTTCTCCCTTTTTTGACAATCTCGTACATCTTAATATGAGTTTAGCAGTATATTTTTAGTGCTTCAGTTTTGGAAACATAGCAAGGGGAAAGCCATGATGATCATCTCATGAATTGAGATCGAGCAGTGCAATCCCACCCGTTTCCCTCTTCTTACAAAACAGCTGGTTTGCGACCCCTCTTAGTTTTGATGAGAACAACTCTGTCCGAGTACAGAACATGACAGCTTGATACTGCACAGAGTAAAAGAATGTAGTTCTCAGCCAGGCGCCACTCTCTTACTTTAGTCTAAATGATTTCCATTTGTGTCTCCTGAACAGATAGCTGCTAAGCAGGCGGCGGCTGCTGCTACTCAGACCATCGCAGCGGCTCAGAATGCTGCTGCTTCCAACAAAAATACAGTTTCACACCAACAGCTAGTACATAGCTGCAAGGTAAAATCATGTACTGGTTTCACTGTTGTGTTAAGCAAAATGATGTGAAGTCATGTCCACTACATTATATATTGTTATAAAATAGGCTTTTTTGTAGTCTTGGCAGTGCTTTTATTTTTCAGATATGATGATGTGGATGTAAAGCATACATTATTGGACATGTTTAAATGCAGGCAGTAGCAGATAGCATCCCCCAGCTGGTGCAGGGCATGAGGAGCAGCCAGGCCCAGCCTGAGGAGCTCGGGGCCCAGCTTGCCCTCATCATGGCCAGCCAGAGCTTCTTACAGGTCAGACCTTTAACCCTGACAGAGCTAACAGCTATCAGATTCTCTTCAGATACACAAACAAAAACTGCTACCGTATGAATGTGTTGTTGTTTTTCTGTCAACAACCCTCAGCCTGGAAGTAAGATGGTGGTGTCTGCAAAGTCAGCAGTGCCGACGGTGGCTGATCAGGCCGCTGCCATGCAACTGGGCCAGTGTGCCAAGAACTTGGCTACCTGCCTGGCCGAGCTCAGGACCGCCACCCAGAAGGTATCTTTACATAACACCATTAGAGATAGCAGGATTCATCTCACGGATGTTGTTTGTTGTAAAGCTCTGCTCTTTGATCTCCTTCAGAGATATAAAGCACAGCATATAAGCTGACATCCTGTCTGTGTTGCATAATATTTGGATGCATGCGAGTAACATTTACGTGTGTGCTGTTTGAAGGCCCATGAAGCTTGCGGTCCTCTGGAGATCGATTCAGCCCTCAAAACCGTACAGACCCTCAAGAGTGAGCTTCAGGATGCCAGGATGTCTGTCATTGACGCCCAGCTCAGACCTCTTCCTGGGGAAACGGTCAGTACAGAGCAACGTTCACTGTCCAAGTTCAAATGAAACATTTTAGTGTAGAAATCAAACTGTAGATATTCAAACCTGACATATCGGTTGTCAGTGGTGTGGCCTATCGCTATCGGCATATGTTGTCCAATATGCACTGATATGAAACCAAAGATGGGGGTAATTTGTTATTATTAAATTCCCAGTGAAGTTTACTAATTCAGTGCACCAATTGCATTTTGGAAAATAAAATGTATTATTAAACTCTAAAATATCCATATCAATGTCAATGTCTGAATTTTGAACTTAATGTCGGCATTGGCATCTGCCCCAAAGATCACATCTATAAATCCAGTGGTTTAATTGTGTGTTCTGTTGCTTGCACAGCTGGAAAAGTGTGCACAGGATTTGGGAAGTACATCTAAGGCCGTTGGCTCCTCCATGGCGCAGTTGCTCACATGTGCTGCGCAGGGCAATGAACATTATACAGGTAAGTCAGACGTATTGTGCACAGAGAGTCTTTGAAGCTTAAGTAGCCATTAAGTTCAATATTTTACTTCTGTTTAGAGTATAGTTACATTATCCGAGCCATTAGAAATAATAAATATACTGTATATTGATAGCAGACTGTAATTGTATTGAAAAAAAAGTTGTTTCTTTTAACTGTGCCAAGTGAGGATTAAGCAGACAGAGAAAAGTATAACTCCTTTATTTGTGCTATCACTATTGCCTTAAACCAAACCCTCTGAATCCAGCATGGCTCGACTGTTTGGCTGTCAATTCTGTCTCAATTGGGGATCTCGGGGGAGGAGAGATGAAGACAGATAGAGAAAAGCGTTTTTTAACAATGAACGCTCCGAGGCAGCACTTCACGCTGTGGCCCAGGGTGCTGCTCGCTTCTCATTAATCTTATTTTCACCAGATTTAACATTCCATCAGCAAATGGCTTCACTTGGCTGGTTAATGCAATTTGATGCAATTTGCTGCTTTTCTTCTCAGCTCTGTGTATAATAATTTAAGGGCACCTCCCAGGCGGGGGCCATATTTATTATATTAACTCGTTCATTTAAACAATGAGGGCATTTCAGTATCACAGTTTGGTCTCCGTGTGGTATAGCCAGCCCCTACCAGCTGATTTGCACAGTGCTAGTGCAATTATAGTTAAATCAGAAAATAGACATACCTCTGTTTCTAATGCTTAAGCCAGACAGCTGCAACAGCTAATGAGATTGAAATTAATGAGTTTAGTAAAACGTTTCCATTTCTACAGAAACATGGTTACTTACTGTCACTACATAATATTATAAGAATGTCAGCGTCATATTCCCTCATTATCTGTAGAATATTACCTGTGTAACATACATTTTTACTACAGTAGATGTCTGTTGTGCACATGAAACATTCAGGCTATATTTACTGATACTGTTATCATACTGATATAATATATTTTGCTTCAGGATTTAATCTGTGAAGCAGAAGTGATGTTTCCAAACTACTTATTTTCGTTTGCAGGTGTGGCTGCCAGAGAAACAGCCCAGGCTTTAAGGACGTTGGCTCAAGCAGCCAGAGGAGTGGCAGCCAGCACCAGGGAGCCTCAGGCTGCAGCTGCAATGCTGGACTCAGCCCAGTATGTCATGGAGGGCTCGGCCATGCTGATACATGAAGCCCATCAGGCCCTGGTACATCCAGGAGATGCTGAGAGTCAGCAGAGACTGGCACAGGTAGGGTAGATACCCCGGGGACAATGATATTCATGTAGAGATCACATTGTTCCACTTGGGCCCTCTCTCTCTCTCTCTCTCTCTCTCTCTCCCCTCTACTGATTTGTAAACATTTTTTCTTTCCACAACAATCATCCCCTCTAAGCGCTGCTATTTTCTCTCTGCTCTGTCTCTTGCCTGGTATTCCTCTCTCAGGAGTGCCAGAGTGAAACTGCTCATTCTCCTGCAGCCCTTCGGGGGATAAACATATTGTTTGGCTTATATCTGTGACAGCAGCATAAATTAGTGACACGGATTCCTGTGCACCGCTGTGAGCCCAATTTGCATTTGAGATGTATTTCCCCTTATAGCTTTGCTATGGGACTTTGTATTGTGCAGAGCATTGTTAGAATGACTAATGGCAGTCCGTTGACTGGGCGTTGTGCTGCGTTTCAGGTGGCCAAAGCAGTGTCGCACTCCCTGAATAATTGTGTGAATTGCCTGCCAGGCCAGAAGGATGTTGACATGGCCCTCAGGAGCATCGGAGAGGCCAGCAAGAAGCTCCTGGTGGACGTTGTGAGTCGGGGTTACTTGGGGATTCCTCCATTTAGTGTATTTGTGTTTACGCCAAAACATCTGTACTGAACACATTAGCATTGACCAATTAAAGGTCCCATATTGTAGAAAGTTAGATTTCCATGTCTTTTTTGATTATAAAGCAGCTTTAGGTGCCATTTAAATGCTGTGAAAGCCTCAAAAGGCGCAATCCATGGAGAAGTGCGCACAGCTCATATACAGAAACTGTGCCTTTAAACGAGTCAGCAGGCCTTCTGCTCTCAGCCAGAAAAACACCGGCAGAGCTGATACGGAAACACGGTTGTCAGTACCTGCTCAGGCCTGTGAGAGCTGACCAATGAGAGCAGACTGGGCTTTTCAGAAGGAGGGCCTTAAAGAGACAGGCAATAACACGGGGCGTTCAGACAGAGGCTGAATAGAGGTGCTGCAACAATGGGCAGTTTAAGATAAAGACTGTGTTTTTTGAACATTAAAGCATCCAAACATTTTCTAGTAGACAATGAAAATGAGCATACTATGGGACCTTTAATTTAAATATTATTGAAATTGATATTTCAATATAAAAAGGTTTGCTGGGGGGCTGGAGCCCATTTACACTCACATTCAAACCTACAGGCAACTGAGTCCCCAGTTAACCTAAGCAGCCCTTGAACACATACATCAAAGTAACTGAACAGGTAATTTCCATTTGACGTCATTTCTGATATGAGTTCTACAGTATGCCCTAATTGATGCGTGTCTTGTCTTTGAAGCTACCTCCCTGCAAAAAGGCATTCCAGGAGGCCCAGACTGATCTGAACCACACGGCAGCTGAACTCAACCACTCTGCAGGCGAGGTCGTCCACTCCTCTCGTGGAACGAGCAGCCAGCTGGCTGCGGCCTCCGGAAAGTTCAGCCAAGACTTTGATGAGTTCCTGGATGCTGGCATTGAAATGGCCGGACACACCCAAGTAGGTTTGATGATCATACACCCCCAGCGTGCTCCACTGAAGCAGTTCAGTGGTAGAAGAGGAGAATCAAACCTTCAAAAACATAAAAGTCTTAACTGCTGAGTGGCCGAGCTCATATTTCTGTGTCACTTTATTACCTAAGCTATTTAAGTAATTTGTTAATTAGAGCTTTTAATCTAATTCACTTAGGCACATGATTGTCCCCAAGAGCACTAACACAGTCGGATGTAATGAGATCTTGTGATGTTCTTGTTCTGGTTATTTTGCTCATTAATTTGAAAAGATTGTGGGATTGGAGTTGATGTAGCATGACACCCGAGCTTTTATCAAGCTCAAAGAGGCCTGCTGAGTGAGGTAAGAGGATATAGGTAGTAGGGGCACATTAAGTACATCATTCACAATGCTTCATCCCTTGACAGCTGTTGCTGATACAGTGAATACTGTGTCTTTTTTTGTTATATGTAACAGAACTCTGAATCCATCTTAAAAATCACCTGTCTGTTTCTTCCTCTGTGCCTGTGCAGAGCCAGGATGACCAAATCCAAGTTATTGGTAATCTGAAGAACATCTCCATGGCATCCAGCAAGCTGCTGCTGGCTGCCAAGTCTCTGTCTGTGGATCCAGGTGCCGCCAACGCCAAGAATCTCCTAGCTGTGGCAGCCAGGTGTGATAAGACGCAGATAACACCTGATGTGAATCTTGTATTCTCTTTGTTTGTCTTGTGAATACCACACAGTATTTGCTAGTAAACTGAACCAATAGTCCTCGATATGAATCCTCATCCAGATTTCGAGCCTGGTGAAAGTTTTAAAAAATGTAGATTCTATGCTTAAACGTCACAGAACATGTCTCACTGCTGCATCTGTATTCCACTGCTAAAGCTGTATCTGTGCGGCATTGCTAGAAGGAGTTTGAATCCTTCCCCCAGTGCAAAGCCAAGCAGCTGGTCCCGCAGGGCTTTGGGCCTGACTGACTTCTCTCTGTCTAATTAGGAAGATGGAAGCCTTGGCTAGGTCCTGTCTGTGCTCAGCAAAGCTTAACACAAACTCCAGACAATCTCTGCACTCCTGTGTGCTGTGTTAGCCTATCGCACTGAGGGGCCAGCAGTGGCATGCTTGAATAGGGCAGCTAAAAGCATGAGTGAGTGAGTGTGAGTGAGGCCAGGCTGTGTGTGCATGCACAGGGCACATGTGAGAGCTAAAAAGCCTGTGTGGCTGCCTGTGTGTTTCAGGGCAGTGACAGAGAGTATTAACCAGCTGATCACGCTCTGTACCCAGCAAGCAGCAGGACAAAGGGAGTGTGACAACGCCTTGAGGGAGCTGGAGGTAGCCGTCCTCGCATACACTGTACCACACACACACAGACCTCCTCCTCTTCAGGCCTGTTTTCTGTTGCCTGTACATGCCTGTATGTTTTTAATCAGGGAAGCTAGGTGCATTTTTTCACCCCTTGCTTCCATCTTTTTTGCATTTGATTTATATGTGAATGGACATTCAATTCAGAGCTACCATAACTGAATTAGTGACACTGGTTGAAGAAGAGCATTTTGCATACAGAAGCCTATGTTCACTTAATCTCAAGTAACTGAAAGTGACATATTTAAGACTCGATTTTTATCAAGACAGTATATTCTAAGCAGCTTGATTTACATTTAAAGAGTTTCCTTTTTCTAATCTTAAGTTAAGTGGCTGATAAAAGTGTGAAATCACAGCAGGAAAGTTCAGTGTGTCCACAGTAGTACCATTATCATGTCTGTCTGTCTACAGGCTGTCAGAGGCCTCCTGGATAACCCCAACGAGCCTGTCAACGAACTCTCCTACTTTGACTGCATCGAGAGCGTCATGGAGAATTCGAAGGTGCAGGCTTTCAAAATAATTGCGTGAACTGTATGCCTTAACTGTCAGAGATATTTTACGTAGCAGGCAGCTGAAGATCTAATTTGTCCTCCATTTCCAAATGCCTCAGGTCTTGGGAGAGTCAATGGCTGGCATTTCTCAGCACTGTAAGACGGGCGATGTGGTAGCCTTCGGGGAGAGCGTGGGCGTGGCGTCCAAAGCTCTGTGTGGACTGACGGAGGCTGCAGGACAGGTGAGATCACCGCATGGTACCAACTCGTCTGCTCTCATCTCAGCTTTCTGCTCCTCTGCTCCATTTTTCTGCTTCCCCTCTTTTTTGATGCGAGTCCCATTACATTTAGATAACGCAAAAACAAATTGTCTGTCATTTTTAAGGTTGTTACAGCCCTCTAAACAATACATGAAAAGAAGTTCAAACGTCGTCACAAGGTGGGAGCCATTCATAAATAGCATTTAGACCTTAGCAGGACACTTTCTATTGGAAGTCATGACAGAGAGGCAGGATGAGTCAGGTTTCATTGGAGGTTTTACAGACTTCAACCTTAGAGCTGTAAAATAACATTCTCGCCTCCACACAACATTCAGGTCCCCTGTCTCGAAAAGGGCACACTCTGACAGATCTTTTGCTTCTCGTGCTTACCTGCCTTCAGAAAGCTCCCCCATGAATACAATATGAATCTATGTATGTATCTTCTTTATTACACCAGCACAGAAAAACATTTCTCGGAGGACTCAACTAGCTGGAGACAGTGTGTTTTTTTCTAAATGCCAATCATATCATATGTATTTTACTCCTTTTGGCAGGACTTACATAAGGTAAAAGAGGGCGTACTTGATATTAAGATTCCGTTTAGGTTTGATGTGTTATGCCTCAGCCAATTATCCACAAACATGATTTTAGTAGTCAGACAACCATAACAAGAAAATGTTTACAGCGTGAAACGCGTTTGTTACTCAGAGGATGAAGGATCTTTATGTAATGGAAAAATTGACCTTTTCTTTAAAGCTGCAAGCAAGCAGGTTTGAGTCATATTGCATTTAATGGGCCCGATGCTTTAGTGGCATTGAGCATGGCTATTTTATCCTATAATTTTTTGGGGTGTAATTTGCATCTAGAGGATTTAATAAGTAGAGTGTTTTGGTAACACTTTATGATAACCATCATTAATAAATGTTAAATATATAGTTATTAAACGTAATTAACAGTTATTTGACCGTTAACAGGCAGTAAAATGTTTTATAAATCATTTACTAAGCAATCATCATGATCATCCCCATGTTTCTATTTTTTCATTTTGCTTTGTACTTGAATGACAAAGGTTGTGTAAAAATATTTTTGAAATTATTTCAATGAAAACTATTACTATAGTTGAATCTACCTGTGTATCTGTTCATCCACTTGGACTGTATGTGGAGTTTATTAGCTTGTGTGTGACAAACAATGCTATCTTGGGAGACAATAAAGATCTTGTCCAGGGGCAAACTGATGAATCAGTCAATTAAGGAAGAAAAGGAATACATGAAATAACTTTTATGTTTTCTGCCTTGTAGGCCTCTTATCTTGTAGGTGTGTCTGATCCCAATAGCCAATCAGGCCACGAGGGGCTGGTGGATCCCATCCAGTTTGCAAGAGCCCACCAGGCTATACAGATGGCGTGTCAGAACTTAGTGGACCCAGCCAGTAGTCCATCACAGGTAAGAGGGTCCATGCGGGGACGATTACCTGGCATATGGGGACTGCATTTGGGACAGTCGTGCATATAGATCTCTTGTGACTCTAATCAAATGGCTCATTAAGTTTGAAAACCTCAAAATCGACCTGAATGTTGCAGAAAATTCCATCTATACAACTCTGCTTCCTGTTTGTTGGTGTATCTTTGTATGTCAGGTCTTGTCGGCAGCAACAATTGTTGCCAAGCACACCTCAGCTCTCTGTAACGCCTGCCGCCTGGCGTCCTCCAAGACCTCCAACCCTGTGGCTAGGAGACAGTTTGTCCAGTCAGCCAAAGAGGTGGCCAACACCACAGCCAACCTTGTCAAAACCATCAAGGTCAACTCCCCAACTGATCAAAACGTTGAGTGTAAATTTGTTACAGAATTTTTTCGTCGTGTGAGAAGCTGTGGATGTGTGTCGAATTCAGTCCTCACAAATACATGGTAAAATATTCATACGCCATTGTCTTGTTTCAGGCCTTGGATGGGGATTTTTCAGAAGAGAACAGAAACAGGTGCCGTGTTGCTACGACACCACTCCTTGAGGCTGTTGAAAACCTGTCAACCTTTGCCAACAACCCTGAGTTTGCAAGCATCCCAGCTCAGATCAGCAATGAGGTATTCATCCACTTTCATGCTTGTTTGTAGAGCTGGATCTTAACTGATTGTTTTTCTTCATTAATTGGTTAGTCTTTAGGTTTATAGTATGTCAGAAAATGGTTTTAAAAAAGAGAAGGTTTCCTAAAGCCCAAGATGACGTCCTCAAATGTCTTGTTTTGTCCACAATCCAAAGATATTCAGTTTATTGTCATAGAGGAGTAAAGAAACCAGAACATATTCATATTTAAGAAGCTGGAATCAGAGAATCACTGCAGCTCTACTTGTTTGTTGTGCCCCGTTTAGATTGTTCTCTGTTCTCAAAAACATCCTATTAGTATTTCCACTCGTCCTACGGAGGATCTTGTAACAACTCTTTCAAGAGATTTAATGAATATATTTGTGACTTCTGCGCTCAATCCACTTTAAACAAGCACTCTTACGTGAGCCAACACAGAAAGATTTGTACAGCGAACATGGGGGGAATTGGATTGAGGTCAAATTTTCCTTATTCTTTTAAAGTCAAGAAAAGACTTGAGGAGAAAGATGGATTTTTATTTTTCAATCTAAAGCGGAACAAGTTCTCGCGCAGTCCTCTAAAAGCTTTATGGCTGTAATCTTGTGGAGGGCAGTGTTTAACGGCACTCTCTCTCAGCACAGCTGCTCTAATCTCCAGCTTGTTAATCTAATTGTCGAGGGAGGCTTTGGCTCGGATCATAAAGACTGAAGGTGTTTCTTCCTGCATGTGTGTAAAGCTGTCTTTCTAATCTCATCCCCCCCTTTGATTGCACCTTTGATCTCTCCAAGGTAGTCAAGGAATATTAACAGCTCTGTCATACCAATGTGGCTAGCTCTGTGACCTGACTTGTTGTTTCACCTGCGCTAACCTTTCATAATTTCCACAGGGTTCAGCAGCCCAGGAGCCTATTGTGCGTTCAGCCCGTTCCATGCTCGATAGTTCAACTTACCTTTTAGAAACAGCCCGATCGCTTGTCCTCAACCCCAAAGATCCTCCCACCTGGTCCATACTTGCCGGCCACTCCAGAACTGTATCCGACTCCATCAAGAGCCTCATCACGTCCATCAGGTTGGTATTAATCCCACCAACTGCCACATCTGTCTCTACAGGATTACACTGAATCAAAGTGTATAATTGTTTGCTCACAGTTGGTGGAAAGAAAATTGTTTCTGAAACCAGAGGGCATATTCTGTGATACCTGTTCAGCTAAGCAATAAATTGCCACATTGCTTTACATCTGCTGAGATTCCCGCTGTCTTATAATAGATACAGTAAGTGAGCATTGTAGAGCATTGATGAGACACAATTTATCAAAGGGAGTGTCCCACCCTCATCATCCATTTTTTGATTTCCTGTTTTATGTTGAAAGTTTATCCGCGTGTGTCGTGTTTTACTTTCCACTTCACTGTCTGTTCTCCAGCCCTATTTTTCCTGCTTACCCGTGGCTCATTAGTTCATCACTCCCTGTGTATTTGAGCCCGTTTTCCCCCTCATTCTTTGTTGGTTCGTCTGTTTTCATCCAGTAATCCTGTGTCTTAGTTTAGTTTGGTGGCCAGCCTTTTTGCTTGGCTCTTGTTTTTGATTTTCATGTTTTAGTCTTTGGATTTTATGGACTACAGCTTCAGTTGCATTAAAGCTCAACTTCTTTGTTCTATTACCTGCCCGCCTCTGAGTGTCTTGCGTTTGGGTCCATTTCTGCAAAATCTTGACACACGTATACTATTCCAGAGATGGATCAGAAAAAAGACGGCACACAAGGGTCACTTCCTGTATCTGTGCCACATGAGCACAGATTATGACTATAGAGCATCTTTGGCTTTTCCCTTCAGCAGCCAAGTCCCAGAATAGATTGCATTTTATTATAACTGACAGTGTGCTTCACCAGAAAATGTGTCTTTTGTCAAGAGTTCGATGACATGATTCATACTCCCTGTGTCTGCATACTAAATATGAACTAAAGCCAGCAGTTAATTAGCTGGACTTATCCAGGAAGTCACTGCTCCCAGTCAAAAAAAAAAATAGTCCTGCACAAACAGCCTGTAAAACTTTTTTAGACAGATTAAACAAACAAGTATAACGTGTTAGTTAGTGAGCTTACGAGGGGCTTTGGCGATAGCCAGTTTATGCTATGCTAAGCTCATCTGCTGCTGGTTTTAGCTTCATATTTATGAAAAAAAAAATGTTTCTTTCAATTAAATGTTGCATTATTAGTTGATGTGAATGTTTTTTTTATGTTTCTTTGCACAATAATGTAGATATGTATTTACAGCATATATGTGTTTTCAACCTCTCTGATAATAGGGACAAGGCACCAGGACAGAGGGAGTGTGATTACTCAATTGATAACATCAATAAGTGCATCCGGGACATTGAGCAAGCTTCCCTAGCTGCAGTTGGGCAGACCTTGCCCTGCAGAGATGATATCTCCATGGAAGTGAGTTCAAATACCCCATCAGCTCTATCTTGTCCGAGAGAAAGAACTTAATGGGATCTGTAGTCTTTCCGTTGTAACTTATAACGTAATTCTCTGCCGTTGTAACTCACCAGGCGCTCCAGGAGCAGCTGACATCGTCTGTGCAGGAGATTGGTCATCTGATTGATCCCGTCTCCACCGCGGCCCGAGGCGAAGCTGCTCAACTAGGACACAAGGTGCCGATCTGACCGTATATCCCCTCATCCCCACTAGATTTAGAAAGAAAAACCCATTCCGTCTGTTTTCTATCTTGTGATCCAATCCTTCCTCAGACAGCTCTCTTACACTCATTCCCTCAGGTGACCCAGCTGGCCAGTTACTTTGAGCCACTCATTGTGGCCTCGGTGGGCCTGGCCTCTAAGCTGCACGACCACCAGCAGCAGATGACCATCCTAGACCAGACCAAGACCCTGTCAGAGTCTTCCCTACAGATGCTGTATGCTGCCAAGGAAGGCGGGGGAAACCCAAAGGTACCAGACAGTTCATATAGCTACAGTGTGTCTAGCTGACCATGATCTCTTTTTCAAGTCTGACCTCTGATAGTAAACTACATTTCTCAAGCCGAGAATCGAGCCATTTGTTACTGCTGAGCATGAAAAATATTCTCCTGCCTCGGCTTCTGTAATTCTCTATTATATGCTCTTCTTTCAGTTGTAAGTCATTCGCTCGTATTAAACTCATACAGAACAAAGCCGCAGGAGTTCTCGCTCGGTTTTATGGTTTTCCATTAGTGTTAGAATTGATTTTAAGATTTAAGTGATCATTTTTTTAAAACCTGTTAACTGCACAACTTCAGATCCCATTTTCAGGTGATTATGCTGTTCCTCAAACATAATTGTTGCTTATATGCCCTGCCTAGATTCTGATATATGTTATCTTCCAGCAGTATGCAGCTGATTCAGATGCTTTTCAGTTTGAGGACAGCAAACTTAAAAAGGAAAAAGTGGACTGGAGCACAGTAATTGAATTTTTATTTTATTTAAACAGGTTGTCTCATTGAGATCAGGACCTTGTTTAAGAGAGACCTGTGTTTAAAGTGAACGTATACAGTTTAAGAAAGACAGACACAGAAATTCAGAAACAAATATACATTTTCACAATTAAGAAAAACATTTACAGGTGTTATCGCAAATATGTAAGTGCAACCTTTTAAAATGTTCCAATGAAATAAGAGAAGAAAAGTTTTAAAAAAATTTGGAGAGGTACAGCTAATGTCAAAATGTTCCATGACCTGACATTGTAAGTTAACTGAACTTGTAATCAACCAGAGAGAGGTAACTTGGCAGTTTTTGTAGTAGAGCCTTATAAATAAACAACATTTGCAGCCTTTAATTGTGCAAACTGGCTAACATTTCTGACTCTGGTGAAGACACGGTAGTGTTGAAAGGTTAGTCTGTTTGCTCACTTGAAGTCTTAAAAATCAGTCGGTGTTTCCCTGGAAATATTACATTTTTCAGTCTTACACAGTGTTGGAAAAGCTAGGGAGGAAATCTAGTTTGGTGAAATGAAGCAATTTAGAAAGCTACTGCTTGCAAACAAAAAGATCAAATTGACAAAATAACACTAAAAAGGAACGTGCCAATAAAAAATATCACTCAATTGAGTTTATTGCCCACTTGTTCACAAAAACCAAAAAAATAAAAGTTCCCTTTATTCATGGGAAAATTAAGGGGGTGTCATCTTTGGTTTCACATACAATGTCCATCAGTCAGACACCCGCCTTCCAGAAACTAGAGTCTAGGTGGAAATATTGCGCCAAGCAGTTAGTCAGCTAGCCTTTTAACTTCTGAAATATCATGATACAACAATAATCAATATTTATGTATTAATTGACACCTAATATATTCAAATTTTTATTTCCTTTTATGGCCCTAAACCCCTGTTTAATACACAAAAAATGACCACAATGCAAATATGAATGTAGAACTACATTCTGATGACCTACAAGCAGGTTACTTAGGGGATACAAGTCCGAACAGCAGTAAGCATCCGCCCTGGTGACGTGTCCTATCGTGAGAGCTACCAGCTGAAGGGACACACTCGGAGCTGTTGTCAAGCTGATAAATCTCCTCCTGGCTTGACTAAGACAATGTCACACCAGCGTTAATCAGCTGACTGTGTCCCCAGGCGTCCCACACCCACGATGCCATCTCTGAAGCAGCCCAGCTGATGAAGGAGGCTGTGGACGACATCATGGTGACTTTGAACGAGGCGGCCAGCGAAGGAGGCATGGTCGGGGGTATGGTGGAGTCCATCGCTGAGGCCATGGGCAGGGTGAGTAAGGGTGTGTTCGTGTGTGTTTTGTTAGAAGATGCTTATACAGTATGTATGCGTTCCCTCATGAGAAGGCTGCTTAGGTGGTTTAAATAGATTTCAGGTTGACACATATTCCCTATCTTATTTGTCTGAAGGCAAAATGAGCTTTCCCCTGGAAGAGTTATTCCACTGTGGGTGAGCTGAGTGTGTCCTTGTCAGTGACTCTCATTAGTCCAGTAGATGACAAGTTTTAAATCCACAGCCCACTGGTGATGTCAGCTGTCATTTATTCCTGCTGGGGGACGTGTCGCTGGGCTGACGGCGCGGTTAATAATTGATAATAATATGCACATTCTCAGATAGAAATAAAGGGGCAACCTTCATTAAAACTCCATCAGCATATATAAAGTGGAACACTTTACACAAATGCATACATAAAAAAGGTTTATATGTTCTCACTAATGGCTTTTTAATTGTTTTGAAATTATACAATAATTAACACGTTGTTCTATTAAAGATCTTGAGTTGCTAAATGGGGTGCATCAAATGTTGGTATAGCCGGCAAAGCTCAATTTATCTTCGAAACAGCCTCTTGAATTAATCACCCTGAGTTTGGACCATCTGAATTCCTACAATAATGTGCCTTCTAGAGAAACCATACGTTTAAAAATGACTTGTTTACACTTGCAGTTGCAGACGTGATAGTTTACTATAATGCAAGAAAATTCACAGTCCTTCATCAGTGACATCCTTCAAGGCTGCAGTCATAAATGTAAGAAACTTAAATGGTTTGGACTGTAGCCCGACTGACTGAGAGTTAAAAAATCTGTTCACAATTTATCGGTTCATATATTTTTAACATAAACGCATAACATTAGCAACGGTTTTGATAAAGATTCCTTAAATTTGGTTATTAAAGGATTGTGATCAAGATTTATTCTGAGCTGGGTGAAATATAAAATTGTTAGTGCTCTCTGGTGGAGATTCTATATAATGGAGACACTCTATAAATCATATCTTGGGTATTTCTGTACTGCAGTTTCTTGTTACTAATGCCAACATCTCGAATAGATAGATCCAGTCTATCTGTAAAAAGTTTATATTGGATGATATGATGTCCTGAATGATTTGAAGGAGACATATTATGCTCATTTTCAGGTTCATAATTTTATTTTGGGTTAATACTTGAATTTTACTACTTGGTTTATGTGCTCAAGAAACACATCAGTTTTCTCAATACACTGCTGCAGCATCGCTAACAACAACAACAACAGAGCAGCTGCGCTAATTAATGATGCAAATGTGTGACTCTGTGAAAAGGTGTGATGTCACAAAGTCACAGAATTAAAGGCGAGACTTCTGACGAGGAGCTTCTGTTGGTGCACACTTTGAGCTTTTTAACTGTCAAGATCTTTTACACGCACAAGAACCTGTTTAAAACACTGAAGAAAAGGGAAAAAAAGCAAAAAGCTGAATAGGTCTCCTGTAATGGTCGGGCCATAGTTTGGTTTGCAGTCATCTTCCAAAAATTAGAGGTAACAAAATCTCCATTGGCAGGTTATCAACCAAGATAATCCTTCACATCATTTTGCACTGACAACTTGGCAAACCAAAAGCATAGCACTCATGGTTAGCATATTAACATCCTAATACTCTAGTCTATAAAGCATTTGTAGTATAATACAGAATAAAGGATAATATTATACAGGAATTCACAGCTTCTTATTGAAGGTTTAACTTCAATTTATTAACAATGCATAAGATAAGTAATTGAAACCTATAAAACTCATTATAGTATGCTTTTTTGTAAAGTTGTATCAAACTATATCATAAATCTTATATAAATGGGAGTACCTAGTGCAAAAACACATATGTAAGTACTAACAGGTTGATATCTTCACAGGTGGATGAAGGAACACCCCCTGAACCTGAGGGCTCCTTTGTGGACTACCAGACCACCATGGTAAAGTTCTCCAAGGCCATCGCTATCACTGCTCAGGAGATGGTGAGTGCACTAATGCACTGGGATGTACATGCCTGGCTCTGTGTGTTTTCCATTAAGTATCCAATCTACTAAGACAATATTTGTCAGTAGAGCTACAGAAACATCAATGTGCCTCCGTATGTTCTCTCCGCTGCCAGATGACTAAGTCGGTAACCTGCCCTGAAGAGCTTGGCGGCCTTGCCTCTCAGGTGACAGTGGACTACGGACAGCTAGCACACCAAGGACGCCTCGCTGCAGCCACTGCAGAGCCAGAGGAGGTGAGAAGCTGTGCACTCTGTCACATGTGGGGAAAATTACACACTCTTATGAAAGATTTACACGCTGTATATCTCTTTGCAGTTGTGCCCCTGAAACGTCAGACTGAAATATCAGCCTAGGTCTGCATGTTACAGCAAAAAATGCTTTCGGATGTATCCACTCACACACTGATGTTTTCTGTTCTTTGATATGACACCCCTTCCTCAAGGCTGCCCGGACAGTGTGAGATCAAATGGAAATAAACCCCTGCAGTATCCATCACTCTCAAGACCCACATCCTTTCTTAAATCTTTGCTGTGTAGTCCTGCAATGTGTGGAAACATCGCACTAATAAACACACAGCTCTTATCAATATCGCGCATATAGCAGGCAGCTGGAAAACCGGCTGGTTGCCATAGCAACATTGTGCCTCTACAAGTCTAAAAGCCTATAGTGATGCTTATAATGAAGTACCACCCACCCGTTAATCTCAGTCTGGAAATTAAAGGTGTAGTGCCAGCACTGCCTCTGTAAGGGTGCTTGAAATCATTTTTTATCCACCTGCTGGATAAGAGGCATGCCAGTTTAGGACATGAGTGCAATTCTATGGTACAGTGACTCAAATGAGACTATGGATACGGCGTTAGTCGGTGCCTGGTTATGCTTTCAGGTTGGCTTCCAGATAAAGTCCCGGGTGCAGGAGCTGGGCCATGGCTGCATCTACCTGGTCCAGAAGGCTGGCGCCCTGCAGCTCAGCCCCACTGACAGCTTCTCCAAGAGGGAGCTCATTGAGTGTGCCCGGGCAGTCACAGAGAAGGTAAGCTATGTGGACAGAGAGCTTAAACTCTTGAGAAAAAAGCTCTTAATGCCTACGTGCTTGCGAAAGTCATGGCCAGAGTAATTATATTTTCAGGTTATCAGTCTGTTCTCGTGAACACGGCATCTGATGGACCGCCTCCAGGGAATTCTTCAAATTTGGCACAAACGTTCAGTCGGAGGTCCAGGATAAACTGAATAGATTTTAATGGACAAAAGGTCAAAGGTCATTGTGACCTCACAAAACAAGATTTTAGCGTGACTCATTCATGATAATTCATGAGCTAAATTTGACGACATTCCATACAAATGTTGAATAGGATAAAAATGAAGAAGTGATGCTATTTTATAGCCAAAGGTCAACTTCACTGTTACTTTCAGTTAACTCAGTATCAAACATATGCAAAGAAAGACGAGAGAAAAGAAATATGAATAAGATGACTTTTATTTGATCTTAACTGTGTATTCGGTTTCACGCGAGACCAGACTGATGTTTATATTCAGATTTGTGAAATGTTTTCATATGTGCGCATGTGCATGGTTACAGAATAGTATATTATTTTTGATTTTGAAATTGTAGTCATGTTAGTAATCCCTTTTTTACTTACTGTAACTGGAATCTAATTACATCTTTATTTATGTAACTTTAATGGAATGCAATAACCTTTTTTTTGTATCCTTATCACGTACTGTAACCCTGTTACATGTATTCTGTTACTCCCCATGCCTGATCATAATGTTCTGCAATAACTCTCTTCTGACACTTCTTCAACACTATAACTCAAGAACAAAGATTGTGACTTTATTTACCATTAGTTTGTTATGTGGGTTAGGGTTAGGGTTATAGTCTCTAAATGAAGACAGCATATCTCTCTCTGGAAATTAATCACTGGAGTCGTTCGTGTTCGTTACATTACTCCAAAAAATACACTTTAAAGTTAAAGTCCTTCACTACATATATCATGTGAGTCTGGACTGACGTGAATGTAAAGTGCACTTGATTGTTTGCTGGAGGCAGACAGCCACGAGGCAGTTATTTCAGTGTATATATATCTTGACTTTTTAAAGGAAGTCTATTTTTGCTGTCATAATTTGCCATCTCTGCTGTTTGAAGTTGGGAAGCAGCATCAGCTCAGCATTAGCATTTTTATGAAAATATATTTCATGCATTGCTCAATACAGTTGCTGTATATACACTTATTTAAATAAAGTGGTAGAGAACATGTAAGAAGAAGCAGCTCAGATTGAATAATTGTTTGCTATACTGTGGCTGACAGGATTGCTTTGCATTTCAATTATTATTCATAATTTATTTTTAGTAAGGTTTAGCTTTAGCTTAATTTTGAACTTTTAGGTTTAATGTATGTTGTTTTAGGTGGAAATGACTGGTGCTTTACTGATATATTGTTATTATTTTAGCAGTCATGCGGGTCATGAGAGCATGCTCTCCTGACCAACCTCACACTGTGCAGTTAATAATAATACAAATGTCTGCCTGCTGTGACCCTGGCAGCAACTAGCCAAGCTGCTCGCACATTAACATTTCTCTGCGCTCTGAGCCCGTGATTTGATTCAGGGCTTATATCAAACTTGAATAATTTGGGGTCTCATGCCTGCTGATATGTGAAGCTTGTTGATAACTACCTCTCAGGGCTTTCCATTTGTTTGTGAGGGATGGGCAGAGTGCGGTCCTCAATGGGGATGTGTGATTTGCAGAGTCAGGCTCATTGACTTAATGTGATTGTGCAGCAGACTCTGAATGCATGTTTAACCTTGCTCTCTTTTCTTGCTCCCAGCGTGCTCCTTTAATCCGGCTCGTCCAGATCTTTCACGTTTACAACCTCACTCAACTGCTTCATAAAGGCTCTGCCAACATCCTAGCAAGAGGAAAAGCTGCTTTTTAATCATTAAACGTGTGCAGTGCATACAGAAACTGGGGTTATTTTTTTAGCTGTTTTTACACCTCTGAAGACAGCATGCTTTATGTTCCAGGTGTCCTTGGTGCTGTCAGCACTGCAGGCGGGGAACAAAGGCACCCAGGCCTGTATCACAGCAGCCAGCGCTGTTTCTGGCATCATTGCTGACCTGGACACCACCATCATGTTCGCCTCAGCTGGAACACTGAACCCTGAGAATGAAGAGTCTTTTGCTGACCACAGGTACAACAACCTTGAAGCAAAGAAATGATGTGAGATGAATAGCTCAAATCACCAAAGAGGAGAGATATTTGATGGTGGTTAGAAATGGGCAGTAGATTAAGAGGTTTCATGAGCAAGAGGGTAATATAACTAGATTTCGGTTGCTGGGTTTTGACACAGATCTCTCTTTTTCTTCTGATGACTCAATCAAAAGTGCAGTTTGTCAACAAAGCTGAATACTTACTCAACACACACTCTATTAGAAAAGCAACAGCTTCCTTTCATATTGCTGGTACTTGAGTGTGACTGCGGAGCAGATTGTGATACAATGTGTCCCGTCATCCTTCAGGGAGAGCATCTTGAAGACAGCCAAGGCGCTGGTGGAGGACACCAAGCTGCTGGTCGCTGGAGCCGCGTCCAGCCAGGAGAAACTGGCCCAGGCCGCCCAGTCCTCAGCCAAGACCATCACCCAGCTCACTGAGGTGGTCAAACTGGGAGCGACCAGTATGGGTTCTGAGGACCCTGAGACACAGGTGACGAAAAAACCCAAAACACATTTTCCAACAAAGAATGTCTAATGCAACCGCAGATGTTTCGGCCATATGTAGTCACAGATGTACGCCTTTTATTTTCTAACAAAGCTCAGTTATGACTTTTTAATTCAGCTGTGCAGAGCTTTAACCGCCTATTATAACCCATTATCATTATGCAATTCTGTAACATTAGTCATCCACAATGAATGTCCTCTATCTTTCTGTACACCCAGGGTTAGATTCTCTGTGCAATTGCATTTTCATCAGATACACATTGTGTCTTCTCTCCCCCCTGTGTGCATGCCTCTATCTCTGCCCTCCACTAAGTCTGAAGTATCATGACTAGGTGGGAGTGATAACAGCTGCGGTGTTAAATCCTTTCCCCGGGGTGTTACTGATAAACCTGTACTCTGACCATTGTGCCGTATTGATACAAACTCTATCCCCTCAGGTGGTTCTGATAAACGCTGTGCGGGATGTGGCCAAGGCTCTGGCCGAACTCATCGGTGCCACCAAATGTGCAGCCGGCAAGCCAGCCGACGACCCGTCCATGTATCAGCTAAAGGGCGCCGCCAAGGTAAAGGAATAGACTTTCATACAAGTGTTGATGTCAGCAACACAAGTCTGTAATTTATTATTCAGCTTATGCTTCCTCACTCAGAGGAATGCACACAGACATGGATTCCACAAACGCTTGCTTTGTAGAATTGCTATGTTCAGCTTGACGTATCTGATAGCACAAAGTAAGGCTTTTCAAAAGAATGATATGACACTTCTTATCAGTTTTTGTAAGGTATTCTCTTTTTCTGTCATATCTGTATGTGGACTAGATGCATCACTGAGATGAAGCCTGTGTGTGTGTGTGTGTGTGTGTGTGTGTGTGTGTGTGTGTGTGTTGTGTGTGTGTGTGTGTGTCTGAGAGAGGGTTGGTGTGCTTTACTGAGATCTGTTTGCAACCACAGAGCTTTTTTTATGGTATTATAACCACTGAGACTATAGGAGGGCAGGTTTTTGAATCAGCTGTCAGGATCTGATCTGATAAAGCTCAGCCTCACAATTCTATTTGTAGTGCCAAATGAGTTTTACTTTACTTTTACTAAGTTTTCTCTGAATGTAAAAAAACAACAACACATTATTGATATGTTGGCTTGGAATTGTAACTGGCAAGAATGTAATTTCGGATATCTGAAATACAACTGTTACTAGTGAAAATTGCATTCGTACTAGTAAAAATTATATGTGAGATATCTTCAATTCTTTTTGAAACTAGTCAGAATTGAAATTCAGATTTAACGAAAGGAATTTGTACCAGTTGTACGTGTATACATATCCATAATTAATGAGGGCGATGTATCCAGAGTGGTTTTCTTGTGCTGCCTTGCATAACACAGAAAGGTTTGAGTCACTGAAGTTAAGTTCTTTCAGCAAGGCACTCACAGTTTGATGTCCAGTTGATGGATGAATAGAAATAAGAACAAATAAGTGTGTGTGTGGCTTAAACTTCATCAAATGAAAAGTAACTTGCTCTGCTCTTGGCGTCCTGAAACTGCATGCAGATCACAGCTGATACTAATGACGACATCAGCGGGTGTCAATTTAACATCACTTTAGTGTCAAGGTCAGCCGCATGAGATGCATACACAGTTTTAATTAAAAACTAATTTAATTAGGAATTTAATTTGTCATCTTAAGGTTTCCACTAGTCACTGTCCTTTCTTTCAACATATAGAAATACTATTGTGGATATGTGCAGTCGTTATTCTCACAGGTTAATGATACCAATGATTAAATTAAAGATTTATTCAGTTTTGACTTGGAAAAATGTGATTTCTACCTGTGAAAATACATTTTTGTAACATGTCAAAATTGTTTTACATTTTAACTACTCAGAATGACATTTTGACATCAGTGAAAACTAAATTGCTGCTAGTCAGCCCTATTGATTGAATGATAAAAGGGCCTGCCATACCCTTGGTGTGGGTAAGGAAAAACTCTGCATAAAAACTTAACAGGTGGAACAAATGGGAAAAAAATCTTTTAAAAAAAACACTTGAGGGAGTCCTCTTTTAGAACATACAGACATGCAATAGGTGACATATGGAGTTACAAATTTACAATCTGAAATAAAAAGTAAGGTTATAATATAAGTACACAGGAAGTGTAATGTAAAGCAAATGCAGTCAAAAATAAAGTAAATATCAAGTGAAAAAATTTTCAGTTGCAGTTCAAGTTTTTTCTGGTGAAAACTGCATCAGAGAAAAGATGTTGAGCAACCTCCAGGTGCCACTGAAAGCTACGAGAATCTGCATCATACACACACCGGAGGGGAGAGTTTTACTCTTGATCGTCGTGACTGCTGTCACACCTGCCAACTGCTGAAGAACAAAAACCAGAGATCAGACCCTTTGTATCCAACCTTGGTGCAGCTGCGGTCACTGCAACAGAGAAACAAAGATCAAAGTATTTGTATCAGTCACAGAGCCTCAGACACCTCTGAACCAAAGGTTTGCTCGTCTTCAGCAAACTTCCTTATATTGTTTATTTCTTTTCCTCTCAACTATCATCCCTGGCACAGCATGTAACTTCAACTGTTGCATGGGGTTTCTTATGTTTTCTCATCTAAATGGAATTAGGGCCACCCATGGACTTGGTTATGTTGACAGATTGGTTCTGTTCCTCCAACATATGGTGACCTCCAAATGGGACCCTCTCAAACTCCTGGCGATCATGTTGCTCAAATTCCTAACTTAATAATGTACACTTTGAACGCAGCACAGACAGAACAGACTGCATCACCGTGAATAAAGCTTGATTTTTTTTTTTTTTTCATCCTAGGTGTCAGTGAATGAACTGTATTACCAGTAGTAAATCACCCTCTTTTAATTCGAAATACATCCCTCAGTCTTGTCTTTGTTCAGCAGCTGATGTCTTTAATGTTCATTAGATAAGCACCCTCTACATGTGTAACCATTATTCACTGTAATGGAATCAGTGAAGAAGGAGGAAAGAAAAAATAATTTAGTAATGTTTTGCAGTTGAGTAGAAAGAGCTCCACCTCCTGGTTTGACTGTGAGCCTCATTATGACTCCCTTTATTTGACAGGTCATGGTGACCAACGTGACGTCTCTTCTAAAAACAGTGAAGGCAGTGGAGGATGAAGCGACTCGCGGGACGAGGGCACTGGAGGCCACCATTGAGTGCATCAAGCAGGAGCTGACAGTAAGAGCGCCTCACAGGCTCCGAACCTCGTCTTTGTGGTCTTTCGAGAGTCAGCTGATGAGACACAGCCTCTCTGCAAAGCTGGCTCAAACAGGGTCAGGGATATCTGTGTCTATTATTCTGAACAAAAACAGGGGAGCTTTTTGTTCTTTTTTTCCTTTATTATCTGTCCAGCTCCTTTCCTTCCTCCTTGCCTCTCAGCCCCTGCAGGTTTCCCACAGCTCTTATCAGACTCTGTGTAGCAGGTGCAGCCAGAGTGAGAAAGGAAGAAGATTTCAAGAGCTTGTTTTTTTTTGTAATTTGCTGCTAATCCTTATCAGAGGACCCCCAACCCTAGAGGAGGCTTTACAGAGAGCTGTGTCCAAAGCCAAATCCAACAGTCTACCTAAGTCCTAATTTTACTGCTACCCATATCAAGACGTCCTGTCCTTCTCACTTGTTTTTCACTTTCTGCTGCTGTACAAGTCCATGTGGACTTCTTTGTTTCTTCTCTATATTAAAGATCCCCTTCAGACATGTATTAAGACACATTTACAAATAATCTGCTTGGAGCAATAATGACTTTTTTTCCGCGTTCTTAAAAAAGCGGCTGCTCCTTTTGCCTCATTAAAAATTACAGAATCGATAAATATGCTAATTTTAAAGTTTGCCTGCTGGACACAAGAGATCGCCTTCTTCACCGTAAAGACCATTCTCAGTGTATGTGCACTGGTTCACAAATCATGCTTATAGGTTTGCCTCTTTAAGTTCAGCCAAAAATGAAAAATTTATGTTGATCTACTGACCCCCATGCCAAAAGAATAGAGTGGAAAGTAAGCTGAAGTTTTGTAGTCCACAAAATGTTTCTGGAGCTTCACAGCAAAACAGCGCCGCAGCATCTCCTAAACAACGGAAGTAGATGGGAACCTGATTTAAAATGTAAATAAACAACCAAAAGTTAATAAATAAAATAGCTCCATACATGCACATTGAAGCTCGCATGTCCATCTGTTAAAACAAAAAGGAAAACACATTTTTAGTTGGAGGGTGACTTTAACATATCTGAGCCCCTGCCACGCCCATATCCAACCTGCATCTGTTGATCTCCATCTTGTCAGGTGTTCCATTCCAAGGACGCCCCGGACAAGTCCACCACACCCGAGGAGTTCATCCGCATGACAAAGGGCATCACCATGGCAACAGCCAAGGCCGTGGCTGCAGGCAACTCCGCTCAGCAGGAGGACGTGATCGCCACTGCCAACCTGAGCCGCAAAGCCATCTCCGATATGCTGACTGCCTGCAAGGTGCTAATCCACACCGCCCTGCCAGAACAGGCCTCACACAGACGTCACCGGGCTGCCAGGGAACATGTGAGGCCAGCCTGCAGAGAGCAGATAGGACATTAGAGTCTAGTCTACTTTATGGCTGCTCCCGCCGGTAGTGACTCAGTCACTTTTCAAAGTCGTGCCGCGGAGCATCAGTCAGGATGTCCTTCGGTGACTATAGAGCACTTGTAATGAGACAGAGAGAGCATTTCAGGCTGTGCTTCTGAAAATCAATGCAGTACAAACTAATTAGTGAAGAGTTATTTGGAATAATTCATGAATTAATTAGCTATGAATTTGATCTGCTATTGGCGCTAGATAATGTACTTATCCACATGAAGAATTGTATAAAAGCTATTCAAGCCCCACATGGCACATTTTTCACTTTTATATCAGGACCTGCTTTAAATCTAAACATGCCACTGGGAACAATTTTTGTGTCCTTTTTCCAGCAAGCAGCTTTCCACCCAGAAGTAAGCGAGGAACTGAGGAGCAAGGCCCTGCAGTACAGCTCTGAGTGCACCACCGGATACATCAACCTTCTGGAGCAAGTGCTGCAGGTTAGAATGAGACAGTCACATGTCTCATAAATAAAGGATGAAAGTGACTTTCATTTGTATGTGTCTGTGTGTGTATGCCTGTAGCAACAGGATGGAAGAGTGGATCCTGATATACTATTACCAAGTGAGGTTTCACAGGTCTTATCTGCAGGATTAAATCCTCTGCTGCTTGAGGAAAAAAACCTTCCTGGCTTTCTGTCAATAATGCTTGTATTGACTGTAGCATCACTGTAACTAAACAAATAAGGCTGCTGATAGTGTATGTTTTTCTTATTGTCAACAATTGCACAAAATATTAAAACCAACAATAAATTGATTCTTCTAACAAATACTATCTGTGCATCCAAAGTATTGTGTAGCTTATTCTTCTGTGCAATAGACCCTCTAAAAATCAATTAAATGAAATGAGCCATGCCGTTTCAGTGGGTTACTTTAGCACTGTTATTTATTTAGGACCAATACCCCACATACAGTACTAGGTCCTGCTGCTGTACGGTAAATACTCACAAATGCACCAAAAGTATATTAATCCACAGCTGAAAACAGTCCCTAACAAATGGGACTATTTACTCAATTTGATTTATGTTTGCTAAAGACTAGTGCACAGTTCAGCCTTTTCTAAAAATTAACGATATTTTCTTGTGGTTGAGGGGGAAGGAAGTCTCACATGTTGTTAGTTGGTCTTTTCTTGAGGCGTGTTGTCAATAAGAAAGATATAGAATGACTCCAGCCTTCACCAATGAGTGAAATATCTGAAGACTTAAATTGTTTTATTCACACATTCTGCTGTCTGTATCTTTTATATCTTACACCACCGTGTACCTCTGCAGAAGATCAGATTTAATATCTGAGCACCTTGTCGCATAAATCTGCATATTAATCAGCAAAACTTATTTTCATTAAGTACCTTTGTTCATAATAAAAGTCCCTGTGTGTTTATGAAGACAAGTGTGTTGACATGTAACAACTGCTAATTAATGTATTAAGTATCTTCAATAATTATCTCACTTGCATAATTACAGTAGTTACGGGTACACCATGTTGATTCTGGCAGGACACTAGGTCACTTAAAGTACCTTCTATTAAAATAAACTAATATGAAGGCTGTGCTGTCGCTACTTTTCCAATCAACTAGCTGCTCAAGCAACAAAAGAACTACATGTGAAAAATACAGAAACAATGACTGACTTACAGGGAGAAAGTGAAGACTCTTCTATCAAGTCAATTATTATTTATTGCCCTTGCCAAGTTATTTTCTGGCTTCCGCGCTGGTGATAGCCATGGTGGTAGATACAATTTTCCCCAGTTGTCCTTTTGTCTGTCCCATTCTTGCGAATGTGACATCTCAAGAACGTCTTGAGGGAATATCTTCGAATTTGGCACAAATGTCCGGTTGGACTCAAGGATGAATTGTTAATGAATTGTGGTCAAAGATCAAAGGTCACTGTGACCTCACAAAACACATTTTTTTGGCCATTACTAAACAATTCATTCAGTTAATTATGGCAACATTTTACACAAATGTCTAATGGGATTAAATGATGAAGTTAGGACATTTTATATCCAAAAGGTCAAAGGTCAACTTCACTGTGACGGCATTATGTTCTGCAAAAAATACTCGGGCCATTATTCAACGCCACTGCTCAGAAACAGCAACATGACTGGTACACAGAGGCCTACAACTGCAAGTTTTATCTGAATTGTTGTCTGGTTGGCTGAAACAGTTAGCGAACAGATATACCTGTTTTTTTGTCGGCTATCACTGCCAGCTATTTCAATGTTCGAAACATGGTCCCACTCCCACTGTAGACATAAAAGCCTCATTCTAAGGTAACAAAACTAGAACAATTCTTAGTTCAGGTGATTATATGAAATATAATGAAAACATAATTATTAATTTTGCATTCCATAGCTGCATTAGATCTGAAATCCCTGAAATCCTACCCACTGGACCTTAAAGGGGCTCTTTGGAAGTTCTGTGTTGTGTTGAAAGGCAGTCGTTAGTTTCTGTTAGCGGTCTCCATTTCTAAACTAATGTTAGCTAATGTTGCTCTCTCTTAGCGGAGAGGCATTGAGACGAGGCACTCGAGAACTTGTATAAAGTCACATCTTTTGGAGTGTTGTGGAAATCCAACCTAAGTCTTTCCCAAAGAAATCCACAGTCCAGCAGCATTAAACAACTTAAAGAAATCGTCCACTGAGAGATGGGGAAGGTCCAATTTTTCAAGTCATGTTAGAATCTGCTCACATATGGCCAATAAAAAGGGATTAATACATGTAAATTGCCTCTTTAAAACAGCTTAAGTACAATTTAAATTGTAAATCCTCCTTTACATTACACCTGCTTGTGCCTCTTTAACAATTGTGTGTGTGTGTGTGCACGCGTTGGGTTCTTGTATTCTCAGGTGCTGCAGAAGCCCATGCCCGAGCAGAAGCAGCAGCTGGCCGCACACTCGAAGCATGTGGCGGCGTGTGTGACAGAGCTCGTCCAGACAGCTGAGGCCATGAAGGGTGAGGCCACACACACTGCCGACACACACTGTCCACGCACTCTTACACAACGCATGCAAACAAAAAAAATCAGGCTAGACCACCTTTAGCTAGCGGGGACCCCATTCTGACTGATGTCGTGATTATATGGCCCATTTAACACACATGAAGGTTCAGTTTATTTAGTACTCCAAATGTTTATGGTACTTTATGAAGCAGTGTTATTTTATTAGGAGCTTGTGTTCTATCCAAAAATTGTTGGCAGCAGATTTTAATTTTAAAATGACTGTGAGACATTATAGCCACTGTAGTGTAAAACTGGGTAAGCTGAAATTGCAGAAATACAGTTTGAAGCAGGGGGATTCCCAACAGGAGCCAACTCAATTTGATAAAATGTAAAAAACCATGATAGGATTGTAGAGATGTTAGAGATTATTCAAAGGAGTCCTAATCCCCTTGAATGAATAATATTATAGTGTTATTGAGTCAAGCCACCAAACCTGTCTGCATCCACAATAAAGATAGGTCATGAAAATCTCTTTAGAATATTGAAATCGCACCAGCGAGTGATTGCCGTGAAAATTGTTCCAAATTAAGCTCTACAGGATGGTTATGACACAAACGTGGCACAGTGCTTCCTCTAGAAGCTGCACGGCTGCATCTGACAGGAGTAATAGATTGTGTTTGGATGAGAATTAGATTTCAGTGTATAGCCTGAGACCCAGCGGGGCTATCCACTTCACCTCTCTAATGTCCCATGTGCTCTCTCCCTCCCTCTCTCTCTCTCCCTCTCTCTCCTCGCTGCCTCAGATGGAGGTAAGTGGGATATGGTGTGTTTTGTTCCTCCAGATCACCTTTCATAGAGTCAGAAGGGGGTGGAGGAGTTAGACGAATCGGGGGGAGGTGGGGGCGAAGAACAGATTTCCCCAGAGCTCGACATAATCTATGAAAACACGGTTCCATCTGCTTTACCAAGCTGTTCCCAAACAGCTCCGTTTTATGGGCACTTAAAAACCTATAAAAAGACAATGATCCATCAAATGTGCATTTCTTCTAACTTTTAGTTTATTTAACTTTGAGGCATTACTGTCACGCTGCAAACAATTCTTCCCTGTATTGAGCTCATGAGCTTTGTTGCAGCTGAAGTAGATTTAGCATCTCTGCGATGCCTGCATCGTGAGGCTGAGAATGAGTGCATGAAAAATGTTGACCTTTTAAAACCACCAGAATTATTCTCCTCGTGTTTCTTTTGTGCAAAAAATAAAAAGCCTGTGATAACCAGGGTCTGGGTGTGCGATGTTCCCGTTCAGGATCAGAGTGCGTGGACCCCGAGGACCCCACTGTCATCGCCGAGATCGAGCTCCTCGGAGCAGCAGCGTCCATTGAAGCCGCAGCCAAGAAACTAGAGCAGCTGAAACCCAGAGCCAAGCCCAAGGTATAAGTGCCCCTCTCAACCTTTTTCCACCCACACAAACCCACGCAGAGCTTTTTTGCCATTAATCAGCAGGGAGACGACGGTAGGAAAAGGTGACTTTGAAGTGGAGTCATCTTTTTCAGTGACTGAGCGGCTATCTCATGTCATGTCATTAAAGGGAAAAAAAATGTGTCTTCGTCACATACACCAGACAGCTGGTCCAGTGGGCTAACTGATGATGCCTGGAAAAAACTTTCTTCAAAGACGCTTCTGGACATTATTTTGAGTTGTGTTGCCAGGAGACGCAATTACACCGCTGGGTCCTCAGGCTTATGTTGGAATGAGTTCAAATGTGTGATGAACTGTTGTGACCCTTTCCTGAAAGGGAGGGCCTCTGTCTTATTGAACGTATTTCCTTTGTTTTATTGCAGTCATTTCTAAACTAAACTGAGGGAGGCTTTTTCTGCCTGTTATTCATCTCCCCCATGCTGCGCTATTGCCTAAAAATCAAAAACATCTTAACCTCATCATAGGCAAAGAAAATAGGCAAAGATGTTAGTGCTTTTGGAAAGTGAAATGACTTTTGTGTCGTCCTGTATGTGATACAAGGTTGTTTGTGGTGTGCTACTGCATGATTGTGTTGTTTGTTTATCTGTCTCTGGAGACTGGATAGTTGGATCCTAGTGCTCTTCTTCCTGTGCCTGTAGTGCTTTCCCCCTTTTCTTTACCTCTTCCTGTATACAGAGCAATCGTCAGTTTAACCCTCTGCCTGTGTGATACAAAGGAAAGCATATGTAGGTTACCCCCTGACCATATAATGCTCTGTCGCATACATCAATTCCACAGCTACAGACTGCATTTATGAGAACCTTTGTGTTTATTATGAAAGGGGATTAGTGAGTAAAAAGGCTTTTCCTCTTTTAGGTGTCAGTGTCTCCCTCTAGTGATCTCTTAGGATGCAAGTCTTACCAAAAAACATTTAAAAAGGGGAACACCTCAGAGCTTTACTATGTTTTTAACTCATGTGAGGACTGTTTTTATTTATGACTATGCCTCACTATATTCAGAAACTTGCTAAAATAGTTGCCCAGTCACAATGTGTGTTCTTTTTCTGATATAGCGAACAAAAATACACATGATTATTGTGCAGAGCGAGTATTTATTTCTGTCTTAAAGCTCATCCAAATATTGCAAAAGCTCTGAAGTTGCACAACTTCATAGCTTCAGAGCTTCCCATATATGATTTTTTTATTTTTAATTATAATAATGTTCTGCCGTGAGTTATTTTTTACCGAGATAGAGCCAACTACCACATATAATTTCAAGAGGCATGAAGCCACCTCAAAGTTTATAAAATAGCCCACCACACCACCAACAGTTTTAATTCTTTGTCTGAAGCAGCTGGGATTCTCCTTCTTCCTCCTCTTTACTCCCTCTCCTCTCTCCTTCGTCCCTCCCACCCTACAAGGAGTGAGGGCTCTCCTGCTCCCAGCATGCCTCCTTGTCCTGCCCACCCACCCTCCCACCCCTCGTCCTCTCTGAGCCGTTGTAGACCTGGAAGCCTTCTCTGCAGGGCTCTGTCTGATATGTTTGATATATTAGGTTGTTATTCAGTCCAACTATATATCAAACATATTCCTACAGTGTCCCGCCCTGTCTCCAGCCACGTGTGCCTTATGTGTTTTATGGAGGTCAATCACATGCTGACGGCCATTTGTTCACTGTCTCTGAACTGATGCACTGTGATCTTCATAATGGTCTTTGAAATAGGAATTGGGGGATCATATCTATCTGCCACTCTGATGTCGCAAAAAATCATTATTTTTGATTTTGGTTTTTGTGAAAGATGAACTCGAAACATTTTGCAACATCATTTTCTCAGAATTTAATGGAGATTTAGGAAGCTTGAGGGGGTGACCAGCAGCAATTTAAAAAATCAATATTGAAACTGGATATTTTATAGGCTGATTCCAGTATTTTTTTTGAGGCTTACTAATAAATGAGAAATAAATATTTCAATATTTCTCCACCGCACATTTATTCCTGGCAGTGTAGAATAGCCTTAAAACAGTGTATAGGCAATACAGTTGAGCCTTTAATAATTAACCTATATGGGTTTTTTTTAATCTTTATTTTTATTCAAGATCAAGATACATAATGTCATTGTTCTACTGTGCAAAGTAAATACCAAGGCACTCCCTGTTGTTAAGAAGAAAGATGCAAAGTAAAAAGAGCGATATGTTCAATAAAAGAAAAAGACGAACAATATAGAATTATATAAATATGAGGTAGTGCTTCAAAAGTAAAACAGTACTCAGAGCAGTAGTAATGTGCATATGTGCTGTACACTATGGTCAAGTAATGAGATCCTTGAGGGGTAACACTTATTTGCAATGACAACAGGTTGATGAAAAACAACAACAACAACAACAAAGAGATACACTGACGAAGAAAAGGCAGCCTTACAACTGGCTAATAAAAAGCCATGAAAAACTTTTAAATTAATGAGGACAGATAAATTGAGATAGTCACAATGTAAAAAAAAAGCAGTCATGTAAAAGACTAAAACTTTCCAACTGTGGTAGATTATTTGATAGATAAATTAGAGTAATTATAGTGTAAAATAAAAATAGAGTTATTGAAACAATAACAAGCAGGAGTTGGGAGGTTGAGGATAACATTTTTAAAATGGCCAAAAGGTATATGTGTATTGAATTTAAGGAGGTGCTGTATGTTTTTTTTCCAGGAGTCAGGTTCATTAAAAAATTTAGGGCACTCTCTCCAAGTTCAGCCCTAACTTGGGGAACGTGGAGCAAAATCCAAACATATAGTGATAAAATATATTAAAAAGTGGTATAAATTCCAGTCAAAGCCCCAGTTGACCTGGTGACACAGTAATAACGATCTTTTTTTTTTTTTTTTTTAATCTAAAGCCTAAATTGACATGTGGTTTTACGTTCAGCAGGCAGATGAGACGCTGGATTTTGAGGAGCAGATCTTAGAAGCAGCAAAGTCCATCGCTGCCGCAACAAGCGCTCTTGTTAAATCTGCATCAGCTGCTCAGAGAGAACTGGTAGCACAAGGCAAGGTCAGTCAACACAGCTACTCCCACACTCAGCAAGATACTATACATTACACTAATAAGGTGAAAAAACATATACAATCTTTTTTTTTTTCCCAATGTCTACCTCAGGTGGGATCCAATCTAGCCAATGCAGTGGATGATGGCCAGTGGTCTCAGGGTCTCATATCAGCTGTGAGTTGCTTCAACACTGTTTTTAATGACTGTGCAAATGTGAAAAATGTGAGCCTAACCCAACAACATTTGTGACTTGATGTAGGCGCGTATGGTAGCAGCAGCCACCAGTAATCTGTGTGAGGCGGCTAATGCCTCAGTGCAGGGCCACGCCAGTGAGGAGAAGCTCATCTGTTCAGCCAAACAGGTTGCGGCCTCCACGGCTCAGCTGCTGGTGGCCTGCAAGGTGAAGGCTGACCAGGATTCTGAAGCCATGAGGAGACTACAGGTAACACAGAGTTTTTAATTCATCCGTGGAAGCTGTGCACATGCAGATTACGTGCTAACTTCGAGATGATCTGTTTGAAGGCTGCTGGCAACGCAGTAAAGCGAGCTTCAGACAATCTGGTGAAGGCGGCTCAGAAAGCGGCGTTTGACAAGACTGAAGATGACAGTGTTGTGGTGAAGACCAAATTCGTTGGAGGCATAGCTCAGGTGAGATAAAAACCCTGAATAATGTTTATGTGAGACCTGGAACAGAAATCGCGCCTATTGTGTGGTTTGCCCTTTTCACGGAATGTTTGCACCTCTCGCTGATATGCCAAAATGCCAAATGTTGTTTTTCTGAAATTGTGATGAGCTGCTGTGGATAAACAGCCCATCAGCTTCATTTCAAAGCTGTTTACCAGGTTTACCAGACACCCAAAGCTGCAAGACATGCACGACTTGAGAACTCGCTTCCTTTTCATCTTTGCTGCAAAAAAAAAAAAAAATTGACAGTAATTGAAGATCGAGTGTCTCTTTTTCAAAACTCCAGAGTGCTACGGGAAGCTTTACTTTTCATCTTGATTGACTGAATTCCTGTCTCAGTCGGTGGTGCACCCCAGCAGGGCGTCGGCTTGTCAGTCTTTCTATCTGACCAGAGAGGCTCACTGTCTCATTGATATTTAAACATTGTCGCACTGAGGGGAGCTTTAGAAAATGGTTTTTCTTTTACTACTTGAGACTGTGATTTGCCCACATAATAACATTATTAATGTCATTATTTAAAAAATGTCACAACTAAATGCTTATTATCATTACTACTATTAGGACTGTGCGATATGAACAAAAACTCATATCCTCATATGGGACATTTCATTTCCAGATAACGATTTTTTTGTATTACATTCAGAAATTTGCACTCAACAAATAATAGTTTTTCAAAGTGTGGTTTTCTGGTCTGTGTTGACTTCTCATACCCAAACCACATCCATGTGACAGCCGTAGTCCCTCTTTTAGGTACAAGCTTGGCATTTTGTCTTGGCTGGTCGAGGAGGAGTCCTTCTTGTGTTCTGAATTACCCCGTTCTGCGTCATTTTCACTCTCCTCCATGTCTGTTTTGGGTGTCATCATGCAAATTTCCTGCCTGCAGCTGTGCTCTGCAGAAGAATGTCGTCCATATAACCTAAATTATGGCTATAATGATTTTTTGATGATTTTGAAACGATAAAATTAACGACGGCATAAAATGAATCAACATATCTTCATATCATTATATTGCACATGACTATTAGTCATTTTTCTCTGAAAGCACATACATAATAATAACACACAAATACAGCACATGTAGTCCAAAAGTTATATCTTTTCACATGAATAGTGAACAGTCATAACCATGAAGCATATAACATAATATCCTGAGATCCAGATGTCATTTCGCAGCACACTGATTCTAGTTTAGCAACAGGATAGAGTGATGTCTAAAAGAATTCTTTAGCCTGTTGCATTTAAATGGAGGTACTCTGAATCACCTATTGGAGGGCAGAAGTTGGTATTCTCCGTTAAGAACATGCGAGGGGTCAGAAGAGATACCGTTCAAGTTCATTTTAAGCCATAAATTCCCCCTAAAAGATGTTTCCTGTATTTTCTCTGTGTTGTGTGTGGAGTGAGCAGGCCGTAAAGGGTGAGCTGAGTACTGTGTAGCTAACAGTTTTTCATATCAAGTGATCCACAGGAATAGGATCATGATCAGTCGAAGGCGCATTTTTATGTCAGCTGTTCCCGTTCTCCTCAGATCATCGCGGCTCAGGAGGAGATGCTGAGGAAGGAGCGCGAGCTGGAGGAAGCGCGGAAGAAGCTGGCTCAGATCCGACAGCAGCAGTACAAGTTCCTGCCCACTGAGCTGCGGGAGGATGAGGGCTGATTGGCTGAGCGGATGTGGAAGTGCGCCGCCGCGCTGACGAGACGCCTCGTGTCACGGGGGAGCTGTTGCCGATGCACGATTGGCTGCTTTACTCTCATATAACCGAGGAATATACAGCACTTGAAACAGGCCTGTTTGATGACAAAAAAACAAGTGCCTGTGCTCTGTAGTGTATTTGTGTATGCGTGTATGTGTGTGTGACGTGTGTATGTATTTGTGAGTGAACAGCATTGACATTCAAGGAGAAGGTTGTTACAGTTGTCACTTATAAGCAAGTGGAGGCAGTACGGTGAAGATGTATGATAAACGTATCATTGCTTTGTGAGTGTTGCTGCATCATGAGCATTTCTGACTGTTACAATCATGAATCGAAGGTGTTGCGAATGCAGAAATCCTCTATAACAATTGAATGTTCAATAATTGTTGAAGGTTTAGAGCAAATAGGAATGAACTGATGAAATATCTGCAACTGGCAGAACAAATCTAAGGGTCCATGGGAGGGGGGGCCTCATTTCACCACTGGCTTGCATGCACCATAATGTCTATACATATCAATGAAGCTACTAACCAATAGAGTAGTGTAGAGCAGAAAGGCACTTGTATTTTACTAATAAAAATGTGAAATGGGAGTTTTGCTGTTTAACTGGCAAGTCTTTAGAAATCAAAGATTCTGATGAACTGTGTTTTTCAGCTTGACGCCAAACAATGAGGGGCTCTGATTGGAGTAAACATCAAAATACAAAAAAAACAAAACAAAAAACAACCAGACCACTGGCCAACACTAGCTATAAAGATATTTATTCTTGACTTATTTTTTCAAGAAAGGTGTAATCTGCATTATTTAGAGAATCTGGACTATATGTGACCAAATATGTCATGCTGCTTGGACATCATGTAACTTCTTGTAACCCCACCAGTGCTCCCTCGCATACACAGAGCTGTGTAAGGAATATATGTTTACATTTATTTGTCATGTTTGTTCTCACTTGTCGTCATGCTTTAAGTCATCTCCCCATTAACACTGGCCAGATTGTGTTTGGGTACCACTGTACTTAGTGTAAACACACTCGCAGATACAGTTATTCTCCACCAGTCACTGCCCTGTCATGGTAAAGGCATTTTCACTTTAGACCGACTGTCTATAGCAATACATCACACTGAATAGTCTCACAAAATGAGACTCGCTGCGCTGTTATTGGTTAGAAGATTGGTTTTGTGCAATGATATTTGGCTTTGGGCTCTTGAATGAAACAAGCATACGTTATGCACTGAAGTTGCTCATAATAACACGCACTGAAGAAGGCAATTTAAAGCTTCCATTATGTTAAATGTAGGACGTTCTCCTAACAAACTAGAAGGAAATAGATTCACGCTCTGACTGAGGAAACTAATTCAATGATTTTTATTTTTTTCCATGTGTAATATATTGGAAACGTGAAGCAGTTCATCTCCTCAGTCTGTCACAACTACATTGTGTACTAGTGCCTTACTTGAGTCTGCCCTGCGAGCAGCTGAAGATCAGGCTGAGTGGTGGGAGCCTGAGCCTTGTCCTCTCTGGATCAGAACATTATGCCAGTCTAATCCCCATCGGGGTCTTAATAAACTGTCACCGAGTCCTTTGCCATACTATACAATGCCTTGGCTGGTGGCCCACTTGCCTACAATGTTATAATGCTGATATAAAAGGGCATCTGTGGATACCTTAGGATTTAGAGACCATATCGGAAGACTAACACTAGACTGCATTCCATGAGCATGTGGCAATTTGTGTTTGAAGTTGAGAAATTGTTGAAATCGTTATGCCAAGTCCCTCTAAGAAGCTGGACTACCTTGTTTCATTGTCTAACCACTATTAAAAAAAAATATGTTTTTATCAGTAAATGTAAGAATTACCCTGAAATATATTGTCTAACTGATTTGTGCGAGTATTAACGGAAATAGAAAAAAGTTACTAGCTCTGTTATGAATAGGTGTTGTGCTTTCTTTAACAGACTGCATTAGTTTTATGATTTGATGCTGTATGTATAATATTTATCTGGTCACAAAAGTATTTTTTGTATTCACCAAAAATAAAGAGTTTCAAACAACCAGTACAGATTATTTGAGTGTTTTTCATATCAGTGCATGCAGGTGAAAGATGTCTGATAGAGGAAAAAAAGGTCATCCTGCATTCTTTCCAGCAGATGTCAGTGTTACACTACATAGTTCAGTCAGAGGGGTCCGTGGATGTTTGGAGAAATATGTTCTAGTTGAAGGATTGGCAAAGTTAGCCAGACCAAATATGGACATAGTGGATGTGTTTTTTTTTCTCCTGGTTCACAGACCAGACCTTCAAGTATGCAGTGATTCCCATTTAGATATTTTGGTTCACATGTTACACAGCTTCACAGCACAAACCCTTTTGTACCTCATTTTGACTTTTAGTTGGTCTGCTGCTGGTGAAAATCAGATTTGAACTTGAATTTCCTCCTCGGGTGCTACAAAACTTATTTCTCTTTGAAGCTGATCCTCTCAGCTGCATAAGGGGGCAGAGTGTGTAAAGGATGGTTAGAGGTGCCCAGCACAATACACTAACCATATTTGGTTGTTTGAGTGTTTTGGTCTCATGCAAGGCCAGGCCACACAGTGGAGAGGGGAAACTGAAGCCATGTGTTTAACTGGGAGTGCCCATCTAGTTCTCACCCTCTCTCTCGCTTCAGTCAGACCAGGAGGATGTTTATCTGGTTAACTTTGGTGTTTGTATGGAGCTATCCAAACCTGTGATGTAAAGCAGAGGTGTGGTCTGGTTGAGCTTGTCTCTTAATTATTTCAGACCAGTTAGTAAACAACAAGTTTCCACAAAGGTCCTTCATTCAAAAAAATATATATACAGTGTATTTTAGGCTTGAGGTTTGTAGCACTGTTCATTCCAGCTCAGTGGTAATATGGTAAAAGTGGACTAAAATCACAGGGTAATAGCTTGATATTAAAATGGTTATGTCAGACTAATATCAGATTGACATTTAGGTTATGTAACATGGTAATCGGGCCAAAAACAAAGATCAGTGATAGGGAAACACATCAGTGAGGCAAAACTATTTAGTAATAGTATAGTTATATTTTAGTATGTCACAAATCATGTTCCTAAGCCTGCCTCTTAAAGGATAAGTTCGCCCCAAAAATGATCTACTCACCCCCATGCCGATAGAAAGTCTGGTTTCCTGTTTCGTAGGTAACAAAACATTTCTGGAGCTTCACAGCAAACCAGCGCTGCAGCACGCAAAAAAACATAAAGTGGCTCCATACAGCTCGTTCTGTGTAATCCAAGTCTCCAGAAGCCACGATATCCTGAATTGCTTTGAAAAAATATTATTTTCCCCTTTTTCTAAGCTGAAATCTTTAGCCGCTAAGCTACAAGCAGTAGCATGCACCCCATCTGAAGTGGGTAAATGAGCTCGGCCATGCATGGAGGGTGTAAACGATGTCTTTTCATATCAGTCATCTAGATCTAGACGTGGATTACGCTGGACAAACTGTATGGAGTTGTTTTCTTACGTTGTATTCTCCATCTAACACAGTTGTTTAAGAGAAGGCTGCAACACTGTTTTGCTGTGAAGCTCCAGAAATGTTTTTTGCACTTTGAAACTTCGCCCGACTTTCCATCGGCATCGGGGTGATATTGACTGAATTTTCCTTTTTGGGTGAACTGATCCTTTAACTTCCTCAGCCCCACAGACTTAGCCTCAACAGTGCACATCTCTGGCATCCTAAACGTGTTATATTTGCTGTGTTGGAAGGTTTGTTTTGCAGTCACTGCGACTTGTGCCGTGCCTAATCCCCACAGCCTGGCAGTCATTTAGTTCAGGCTTTGTTCCATGCTCAAGTTCTCAAAAACGAAGCCACGTTAACCCCGTGGCTAAACCAAATGACACTGGGTCAACTCTCCACTTTCATCGTTTCACCACAAATCTACAGTATGTTAAATAAACCATGGCAGAGCATGGACAAATGCTGTTGGCTTCCTAAATCCATATTTTCCTGTGTAGACAACAGGCCAGTTACTGTACGCTTAGAAGTGATACTGTGCAGGAATAGAGTCATGGCCTGTGCTAAGAACAGCCTCAGTGAAAATTGAGAGATGTCACACTGGAGAGCTATGTAGCCAGTAATAGCATGTTAATAATAAACCTTGAAATTTCAGTGTTTATCAGTTTCTTAATTTGACTTTAATTTTACATTACTACAGTAAAACAAAGGCGACTTCTTGTTTTATTTAAAACACTTGCATGAATCTCACTATAGAAGAAATCTATATGTGAACTGACTTGTCGATGTATTCTTTGTTTGGGATCCAGTACAAGTAAGGCTAAAATTATAAAACAGGTTGAGAGGGCATCTGGTCTTTTTACAGAGAGGGAAACTGCCCTGAGCCAGTTTTCTCCACTTCTAGAGAAAATGGATGGAAGAGGAAGTGAGGTTTGGAAAAAATGCACATCAGGAAAGGCTTTTGGGTTTTGGGCTGGGCCATTTGTCCAAAGCATGCTACTGAATGCTACTGAAACATCTCAATCTAACAGTGTATTTCTTTCTCGAATAGAACAAAACACCTGAAAGTTTACTGACATTTTTATTTGCTTATAATTCTACTGAGATTGATTGATGTAGACAGTTCAGTGTAGTGAAGGACAATGAAGGGGGTTCAGCAGTGTTTCAGCAGCCATGTTAAGCCAAGATATGCCCAGCTTGCCCAAGCTGATAAAACAGTGGAAACCAGCATTGTTCACGGGTTGAATGTTTGGCTTCAGTCCATTTTGTCAGGAAGTTTCACATAGCCCAGACCCAAAGATGGTATGGCAGGGAGAAGGTAGAAGGAACTTAAGAAATTGCACAGGATGCAACCAAAACCTCACAGTAATTTCCATCCACCTTTTTTCTTTTTGTTTATGTTACCTTTTCTGTAAAGATTACTGAACCAGCTATTGTCTCCGTCTTTATCCAAGTTGCCTTCATCAAGACTCTGAGGAAGTTGATGAAGGGACGCAGTCAGTGTGAAGTGTTAATTAAATGCCCTGAAAGGGCTGAAGAAAAGAAACACAGTAGAATATATCAGTGTCTTGATCATCATGTTAAAAAAGGTTACCTGTTGTTTACCCATACTCACATACCGCCCCTCTGCCTGTTCTGAGAAGCAGCGCTCCCTAACATAAACCTGGGAGACAGCAGCTGATGGATCTAAGAGAGTCTTTACTCAGGTCTGGAGCACATGACTATTTTAGGTCATCAGTGGGGATCTCCCTTCATGTTGGCTCCATGACGTATCCGCTGTAAAGCCTCTGATTTAATGAGAATAGTAAACAGAGTCTGTAGAGATGAGTCCTTTGCTTTCACAACTCAGAACTGGTTATTGTCCATGTCTACTGTCATGTCAGTAAAAAGTTAAAACCCAAGAGGTTACAGTAATATTGCTCTAAATGATTTAGTGGTTAATGTCTGAGACCTATTTGGGTGGATTAGATTCAATGAAAAGTAGTATGAAATAAGAAGAGTAAAATGACAAACAAAGTCAGTGCCCTTTTTTTGGCCTTTAAAGGTGACATTTTTAAAGATTGGCCACCTGTTGAAGGTCACTCCAAACAAGCCAACTGCTCTCCAATAAACTCTTGCTGTATCTATCTTTAGCTCTTCCTACTAGCTGCCGTTAGCTAGTTAGCTCAGTTAACCGTGCAGCAAGTGGCCCTGTTAGCTGGCTGGTTTTTAACAACGTTGGACGGTTGGTGTTTACACGGCCAGACCGACGGAGGCTAGTTTGAAGACAGGGCATAGAGTATGGAGGTGATTTACAGCAGCTCCCACCAGGACTCTGACTGTGGGGACGAGAAGACATGGAAGGAGGGAAAGGGAGAAACATGAGGTGGTAGAGTAGCGAGACGATGGGTGGTCCTCGCCAGGGTGGAAAAGCAGCCAGAATAAATCTACGTCGAACTCTGTGAATGAAGGATTTGTTTTAACGAAACCAGAGGTGATTGTTGGATCAGTGGAAAGACAAACCATTTCTGATGAGTTTGAATGAAGTGTGTTTTACGATGAGCAGTCAAAGCAATTAAACTCATATTATGTGTTTATTTTATTTATTCTAAAAATGTAATGTAGCACCTCTTGAGGTACAAAGCGGTATTATGAGACAAGACGGGCTGTAGCTAACTGGTTAGCATGCTAACTTTAGTAGATATCTCTGCAACACAATACAAAGACATCTTTGAAAAAACGTCAACATTGTTGTTTCTTCACATCCTGTCGATAAAGTTGGTTCTTTTTTGAATGTTTTAATTAAACAAACAGTCTAGCAATATGCCACACATTGCACCTTTAACTGGCCGGCTAAACGTCATGAGAGTGATATTTCGAGTGTCAAATTGCAGGAAGTGTCGCCCATTAGGGCCCTCATGTAACAGACAGAAATGACCCATTTCCAGGAGATAGCAGGGGGGTGGTGCTTTTGCTGTATGTGAAATATGCGAGTTACTTGTGGTCACCTTTAGAGGGTCCATCCTCGGCTGAGTGACAGTGTTCGCTGTCTATTTCTCTCACAGCACAGCCCAGCAGCTCCTCTAGCTATCACGTAAGGAAGGCACAGTATTTCTCAGTCAGCAGTGACAGCAGGGCTATATTGGGTCTCAGCTGAGACTCAAACCTTGGGTGCTAATTTTGGACAACTTCACCAGTAACATTAGGAATATCTATTAAATCATATCATTTGACTCCCAACACATGCTCTTCCAAAGTCAGGCTTTCCACAGTGATTTACTTCGATTTTTCTTGGTTTTGTTCATTCCTGAAACAGTGTTGAGAGTGAGCCGTGGAACAGGGGAACCGTCTGTCTCAGACTGTGCTGCCGACTGGAACTGATCTGCAGTGTCTCCTGGGATTTAAGCTGTCTAGAGTGAAATGTAACACTCGTCCATCCAAACCCTCGGTCTTAATAAGGAAACTTTGCTCAACACTCGTTAGATGACAGGCCGTGTTTCTACAGAGACTAAAAGTCCTTGGCTCCTTTTCTTCTCTCAATCCTGCGGCCTCCCCGCCCTGAAATAAAGCTGAATAAACACCCAGCTCAGTGCTCAGCAGATTTTTCTCAACACTGATGCCGGTTTTCATGAGAGGATTTGGTTGTAGAGACGACCAAAAAAGATTAATCAGTGTGACTTTATTCATAATGTCTAACATGGACAGTGAGTGCAGACCACCCTTCTTCTACTGCATTCAATCCAGATGGCTCAGCTGATTAGCTTTGATGGATCCAGGCAGTGATCACAAAACTGCCTCCAGTCTTTCCCAGTGGTGGAAAGTAACAATGCACATTTACTCAAGTACTGTAGGACAATTGTGAGGAGCTTGGGATTTGCCACTTTTTTTGCTACTTTATACTCCATTAGCTATATTTGAGGTTCATAATTTTATTTTGTGTTGTGTTTCTGTTTTTATATGTGGACTAAAATGTTAACATTAGCAGCCAATGATTCAGTTATTAAAGACAATGCTTTGTTAAACCCTTATAGCTTGCACTTTACAAAAAATGTTTCCACGCTTAGAAAAATGTCACATCTCAAATTTGCCACATGTGAAAATCACAATTTTGCATGTAAATTGAATATTTTAATTTCAACGTAAAAACAGAAACTATTGTCATATGTGAACTGGACATATGTGAACTGGACATTTTCATTAATTAATCCACATATGAATGAAAAATTTCCACAAAAGAAATTTTGATTTTCACTTTCACTTGAATTAGTAAGTTTATATGTGACTGTTTTTTGTTTTGTTTTTTTCACATGTGGATTACATTTTTCCACATGTGGAAATAGTTGGGCCTTTTGCCTTTGAGTTTTGTGACTCTTTTAGTAATTTACCCTGTAAATTTCTCATATGGTTTCATTTCAAAGCAAAGACTAAACCAAATTTGTGTAGCAGAACAGTGCTTTTGTATTCAAATGAATCATATCGCAACCCCTCGCATTTATCTTTGCGACCTTTTAGACAGGGTTCAACCCCTGGGTCGGAAACAATTTGACTAAACTACCCAAATGTATATAAAATTGTTACAACTAGCTCCACTTCAAACAGCTATGAAAGTAAAATGCTGAGTACTCATTGATGAAACATCATAATGTCATATATAATTATACGTCAGTTACAGAGATCATTTTCTGAAGAGGAGGCAGTTTTACTTTTTGGTACTTTTAACACACAGTATGCATTTTGTGCTGCTGTCTCTTAAAACAATAAAAACAAAGACAGAAGTTATTGATGTGTGATTATGGGAGTTGTTATTACTTGTTATATCTTCAGGTAGGATTTTAAGTGCAAGACTTTTTTTAACACTACTGTTTTGTACTCACTTTTGATGGAAGTGATGTGTTCTCCAGGCAGCCCAATTATCCTCTTATCATACTGTATATTGTTATCTCAGATGTTAAAGGCCTCAGGGCAGGAACTAACCAGACCACACCAGGTGGATGTGTATTTATTTTCACATCTGTGCACTCAGACGGTTGTTTCATGATTGACTTTGCACAACTGTTTTATCTAGCTCCCTAGCTGTGCGCTGAGTCTGAGCCTGACTGGAAAACAGTCACGGCATCTGATCAAACGGGGGGCTGCAGACAGGCTTTGCTATAAGAATGCAGGTGCCGCAGAGCTGTGGGTTCCTGTGGCATTCCTCACTGCAGAGAGACTACTGTGACCCAGTCACAGTGAACATAGCCTGCGAGCTTTCAAACAGCCACTCAAAACCACACTGGAATGTCTCATCACCATAGATTCTCACACACTCTGCACATTATGGCTTTTCTTCTGCCGAGCTACGGTCATTTTGTGGTTTTGAAGTTAACTTACTTACAAACTTCATATAAACCTTCACTTTCTCTTTCACATTTAGAAAAGTGGCCTTTTTGTTTACCTAAAATGGAAATTTTAAATGTTTGGATGAAGGTTATTCTCCCTCGAGGAGAGCTTAGATGGATTTTGTTTGCTAAGACAGGATGTATTCAGAGAAGTTTGTTTGTTGTTAGAAAATTAAGAAAGGGAAACTAACATACTACCGTAGAAGTCCAGCATCCTCCTCCTCTTGTATTGACTCATTTGTCTGCACCAGAGGCCTCTGACAGGACTGTAACAGGGCGAACAGTGGCTGAGCTGGAAGTGCATACCAAGAAGTTTTATAGCCCTGTGGAATGGAAAGAAATATCAAGTACGTCTTTGGACCTCACAAAAAGCCCCTTAGCCCTCTCCTCTGTCTCCTCTACCTCGCTTACAGCAGTGGGCCCATATATGGACACATATATGAAAGATTCTCCCTCCGTGTGCAAACACGGAAACTTCTAGCCCTGTGACATGAAGGGCAAAAGATTGAAGGCAAATATTTAAAGAGAGCAATCAACAAGATGCTGGACAGCTGGGGACGAAGATACAAAACCAGCAGGAACAAGCAGCAATTATTACGCTTTAAGAGGGAGAAGATATCAACAAGCAACAATTTAGAAAGATCTTTCACCAGCCTCTGATCCACGAGGGAAGGACTTCTGAGCAGGACACAACTCTGATGACTTTGGAAGGAATCTCTTATCTTGAACTGGGAGAAGTTCAAGCTGCCTGTAAACACTCATTTACTCCCCACTTCCCTCCCGACCTGCCCTTTACTGTGTGCAAACACATACAACAAACATGCGAAAAGTGTTGTCTTCCTAACTTGAAGACAGATTTGCAGTCAGACTGATTGGCTTTTTAGTTCCAGTATTCGTGCCATGACAAGTCTGGCTTTTTTGTGAATTTAATTTTACAAAGGAATTCTAGCATGGCATCCTGCATGAGTTTGAAATGATTCGTGACTGTTCCCCCCGAATGATCTCTGCCCTCCTCCCCCCTTTTAGTCGAAGCTGAGTGAGCAGCATCAGATATGGCTGACATTCTTGCCTCTCTGTGCGTCCCCGTCCGTAGAGGGGGAACACAAACAAACAGTCTGGGAGGAGCCCTGCCGAGGCCACAAATATTCCTCCATTATCCCACATTTGTGTTTGCAGCGCTGGAAGCCTTGACTTTTGGTATTTTTACTCCATAGCTCATCTTGTTTTCTCAGTGACTCGTAGTTGCTTGCATTGTGTCACTGAGGCTTCTCTGCACACTCTCCTCTCTTAACCTTGGAGAACACATCAATGACCAATGTATCAGCACAAAAGTTAATTATGAACTTCCTTTAGGAAATATCACAGCATGTCAAAGAGCAAATTTCATAGTTTTCCCTAAGATCAGTCTCAACAGAACTTTTAAAGCACCTCGATTTCTATTAAACCATAAAAGATTTTAAAAGTGCGTGCACCGCTCCTTTCCTGTATGAGACTTATTACAGGTCTTTACAGTCTGAGAGATGACAGATCCTTTCATTTAACAGCAGCTACTTGAACTGTGGAGAAAACTTGGCACAGGAGGAATGCTGCCCATCTTCAATGGAGCACCTGCACCTGAAATATTTGACCTTCATACAGCTGGAATTCGACTCCTCACATCATTAAGCATGGTGGAAATTGTGAATGTTTTAGCAGTTTACACTCAGCTCACAGTCTCTGCTAACTCAACAGAAAGTTTTAATGGAATTACAACCGGCCTGGCAACACTTCTGTGTGATTTACACCCTTAATGACAGATTTATCGGCCAACAAAACTGCGTGAGTCAAAGTGTCACAGCCTTATTGCAACTATCCATCAAGTAAAATACTGTGACGGTCTCTGTGTGGTGACTGTGGTTAAACATCCACCTGTGCTCGCTAATATACCAGTTTGGGTCTTACGACTACCAGTATATGTCAGTGGAACATTGCAGTGAATAAACCCAGCGGCAGTAGGCCATCGACTGGGCTTGGGTTACAGCTTGGGTTGCACCCTCACAGTACCCCCTCTCCGTTTTTTGCTTTGCTGAATGATTATGCCCCTGCATGGAGCTGTCTAATCCCAGGGGTACCATCTGAGGGAGCCAAGGAGTGCTCTCTATATATATCTGGATGATGTCTGCAGAAATCTTCAGATGGTATTTGACAAGGAGCATGCCAGCACTGTGCTTCTCAGAGTTTCACTCAACATGGAGGGGGAGCTACACCCTCAGTATTAGCTTGCTGTTCAGTCAGTGACAATCATTGGAGAAATAAACACACACACACACAAACACACACGTCAGAATACTGTACCTTCACAGGAGATGACACATCAAAAAAAAAAAAGCAGTAAAAGCAGCTTGCCATTTTTTGTACAGACAAGCTCGGTGGGGGCAGAGACATACTTTCACTAATGCAGTAACATTTCTAGCCATGAGAGAACCTTAAATGTCTCCCCAGTGGGTCTTCTTAGGCAAACATGATTTCAGTCACAACAGCCAAGTACAGCTCAGCTCCTCCCTGAGCGGTGACTGAGGAGAACCGGACATTCCATATACATGGTGGGTTGTCACTGCAGGCCTAACAGATTAACTAATACAGTGTTACAGTATTAGTATGAAGGCGCTTGGAAAGGCTGCTGTGTCATTTAAAACTGTGCTGCCACCTCAGGACGCAAGAGTTAAATGTCTGACAGTTCGGGGGGTCTTTAATCTAAGCTCCTAAATATTCATGTGAATTTTGGTTATTTGACACCCTATCTGCCCAGTTTTCTACGCCCTTTACATCTATATTTGCTCATTTTATCACTACAAACAGTTTTGTGGCCTCTCATGTTTTAATGTTGTTCTCTATACTGTAATTTTTACAACCTTGTATATAACCTTGGCCGCCATAAAAAACTGACATGGTAGGAAAGTAGAGATAATGATAGCATAGTGAATTTGAATATGAATTCTGCTCGTTGCTGCACCTGTCTCACTCAGCTGTCGCCTCATGTGGACGACTGAATCAGGGTACAGAGGCGATCGGGATTCCAACGTGTCAGAGTATTTCAGATCTGTCCAGAAAAATGGGCAACAGTTGTTTGAAGTGTGTTTTTTCACAGTTAGACTCTATATGTTGTGAGGAATTAATTCTTCACGCAGTAAAGTCAGACGACACCCACTCAGCTGATAGCAATCGCTGTTTTCAACACAGACGTAGTCTTCTGAAGACAATACATTCTTGTGAGCAAAGTATTGCAAAAAAAGCCACATCACAACCATTTATTTGTTTACAATTCATTCCTACAAGTGAGTTCCCTACTCAACTCCTTTGAAATCACATTTTGTTCTTTTTATTCAGTCACTGGCATATCCAAATAATAAAAACAAAGCTTGTAACAGAAGAACTGTCAGGCCAAAATGCATTGGTAAGGACTCATATGAAAGGCAACATGCTCTATTTAAAAATATACACTATTTTAGTATGAGAATAAAACACAACCAGCACTACTTTAGCTCAAACATGAAGGGAAAACGTTGTGGTTCTTCAGTAAGTAATCTTTAAATGGCATAAACAAGGCAATGTTACAACCATGAAAATCGCCACATACCCTTTGACATCATGTCCCTCCATCTGTGTAAAATTTTAGACCTCTGGGCCAAACTTTATGCGAGCTAGTGAGTTTTTAGTTTGTGGTGTCACTGGTGTCCCCAAATCTTTACTCTGATGTGGTGCACAGCCGATCCAGTGGATTTTAAAGGGGCTCTATGTAACAATCTGTTGCCATTGACATGTACTAATCACTGTTTTACTGGTCACATGTAAGCAGATTTTGACGTGACGTGAAAAACGAAACCTTCCTCTGGGCTGCCTCCACAAGCTTGCAGACGATTGGTTTAATGTTGGACACAGGTCGGATTTACTGCAAGAGTCCAGAGGACGTGACCTTAAGCACATTCTCGAGCGCCTCGTCTCAGTGTCTCCGCTGACAGAGAGCAACAATAGCTAACGCTAGTTTAAAAATGGAGTCTGCTAACTTTAAGTAACGGCCGGCTTCCAACACAACACAGAAGTTTCCACAGAGCCCCTTTATCAGGTTTAAAACACAGTGAGTTTCTAATGCTACAAAATGTAAATGGTAGGGCTTTCATCAGCCCCTCTGGCTGGGAGGCTTTAGAGGCCTTGAGAAGCAGAATTTTGTTCCAAAGAGCACAAAATTATATGTCTGGACTGGAGATTTTTTTTTTTTTTTCGCTACAGCATTCATGAAACAGAAACTCTTTCTGGAGCTGTGGTGTCTTCAGAACTGCACCACAGCCCCAAATACTGCCTCAAATATTGAAAGACTTTCTTATTGCTTTTCCCCTAACACATATAATGCAGAGAAATAAAAGAAAGCTTTGTGCTTTATGTTCATCAGCTTGGTCTTAACGTGGATGCAGGCCTTTAACTTTCCAATGGGACATAAGTCAGAATTCAGTATCTTTAGGGAACGGCTGGACAGAAGGAGAGATTTGTGACCACTTTAAACGTATTGGGCCCTGGGTTATTTTTACTGTGCCAGTAATGTTAAAGGAAAACATCATAATGGAGCTTATTTTCATTCCCAGCATGCCAAAGCCAATCCAGTGTGCCGTCACATACTTCCCCAGAGTCCATTAAGTGAAAATGCTGTTGAAGATACTTAAGATCACATTGCAAATCAAGATTCAAACCAGTGCTTTACTGTCAGTGGTGAGGACATTATGAAGACGAGTAATTCTGAAAATATTGAATATGACTGAAATACTGCATGCATACAGGATTAAATATAGAAACATGTACAACTATATCTATAATGCAGCATATTTTATATTTAAATATCTGAAACAAAACATTTAAATAAAGCAAATGACCCAGTTCAGTCAAGGCAAGCCAATTCTGTGCTGCTGTAAACTCAAAGTGTTATGTAACTATCAAGGTTAAATTATTTTCTACTCTTGTGCATGTTGAGAAAAAGAAAGAGAGCTTTTCCAGTCATCTGATCCTTTAACCATATGTATTACCTAAGACTGATTCTGATTCTGGCAGGATCTGTGTGACCACTACTTTTCAATGCCAATCACAATTACACAGATGCCAGTCTATTAGACCATGGGCTGCCCCGAGATTATCACAATATTTTTCTGACACTGTGCCTGCCAGTCAAGGTCCAAAACAAGGCTGGTGCCTGAATTGGCAGGACAATACCTTCAATTATAGCACAGCAATAAGATTAGAACATTGTAAACAACATTCACCATTCCCTGCTGTTGTCTTGGTCATATTTTGTTACTGATTGAGTGAAGACTGAGCGGCCTTTCTACATGAGCCAGGCGTGGCAACAATAATGTAGAAAACAGACCAAAGCCTGAGCAGGACAAGACTTATTTTAGGGGACATATCTAATGGCGTTAGACCTTGGACTCTTGGCACAGGGGCTGGGATCCATATTACAGACTAAGGCAGGTGCATGTAAAAGAAGGCAAGCCTAAAAATATCCTTGAGAATCTATGTGGAGACTTGAAGACACTTGGTGTGTCCTCGGTGTCAGTGCAGTTTGCGTTGGGCATGGGTTAGCTTCTCATGTGTATGTTGCCATTTAAAAAATCTCAAAATGAGGATTATTGGATTAAATAATTAAAACTAAAACTAAAAAATCAGGTAATGTATTAGCAAAATATTACAAAAAAAGGTGGACTATATATAACCCATTCTTACTCCTTCAGATTAAAGTTTTCTTATGAATGTGCTGCCCATAATATATGATATTTGTCTTGAGGGGTTTGTAAAACAGTTAACATTTCTCAAGTGACGAGGCAATCAGCTGCTGAGCCGCAGTAATCGAGGTATAAAACCCATCCTGCCTGGCTGGTGCTGGACTCTGTGTTCTCGCAGTCAAATGACACATCAACAGTTTACAGGGAGGATATCCGATACATTATCAGGTAAACACTTCCCTGTCTTGAGCCCCCCAGACTGTGAACAATGCCTCTAGGGCTTGCTGGGCTTACCGAAAGCATCTCTTCTCAGACAGCCCACTTTGCCTTGAGCTGCTAAAAGTTATCCCAGAGGAACTAAGACACACCTACTGACCCGAACACACACAGAGACAGACACCAGTGGCTGCAAGTTGACAAAAGCCTGGTTAAAGTGTTTTTACAGCTGCCTGTTGTCCCACTGTCAGCCTGCCACATGGGGACATGAACAGGACCTGTCACTGTGAAATCATAAAAAGATCATTAACATGAGAAACACACAGAAACACACATGCTGCCCTTAAGAGTGGTGCCACAGTGTTGTCATTCACATATTTGATGATCTACTCATCCTGTAGGAAATAATTATCTGCATCTTCTCTGTACATTAAATGGCTTCTGTTACATTACCATGAGGAAGTCCTTCCTTGGAAGCTCTCTGCTTGTCCATCACACCCCATATAAAGGCGTATCATAAGTCAAATGTCTGTGAGCGACGAATCGCCGAGCAGATCCTTAAAGAACGCCCGGGCAGCCGCACACGCCCCCTCCAAAAAAGTATTGGATGTCCAAAGGAATCCAGTCACCCCCCCTTGAAAGTACATATTTGACAGGGCACAGTAAGGCAGAGCCTGCACTCCAGCTTAGCCTTCAGTTAGGCACAGACGCCCGAGCCTCTTCTCCTCTCCCTGGTTTTCATTTGGACGTTTTGTTGGTGCAGCCAAACAGAAATAATCAGCCATGGATGCCATTAAGAAGAAGATGCAGATGCTCAAGCTCGACAAGGAGAATGCCTTGGACAGAGCTGAGCAGGCTGAGTCAGACAAGAAAGCAGCAGAGGACAGAAGCAAACAGGTCGGCTGATTTTTTCAATTTTTTTCTTTTTCTTTTCTGGAATACCAGTAGCTTTATAAAGCTACTACCCTTTAAATGGACCGCCTCCTTAATACGGATTAATTACGTTCATGGATAATCCCAAATAAGGATTAAATTGATTATATTGTTTTGGGATGTTACAGATCATCCTCTCAGCTGTTTTGGAGATGTAAATATAGCCTAGGAATTATGTTTATCATGTGAATAAGAGATAAATATTGTTTAATTAAAGATTGGTTAATTGCATGTTTTTCCATATTCTGTTAACTTTATAATGTCTTTTATATGCATGTATAGTTAGACGACGATATAAGAGAGTTGGAAAAGAAATTGCGCGTTACTGAGGACGAGAGAGATAAAGTGTTTGAGGAGTTCCAAACTGCTGAGGAAAAGCTGCTGACCGCAGAGGAAGCCGCCACCAAGGTATCTGATCCTGACGTGCATGAGCTCTCCTAACTTTTTCTGCTCTCTCTCTTTTCCCCTGTCCTGTCCTGTCCTCTCCTGTCCTGTCTCCTGTGTGTGTGTGTCTCTCTCTCTGTTCACGCTCTTGCGCCTTTGCGCGCTCACGCACCTCCACGCTGATCACCTCTGAAACTGTCCGCGCACTGAAACTCGCCCTCAGCTTGAGGACGACCTGGTAGCTCTGCAGAAGAAGCTCAAGGGAACTGAGGATGAGTTGGACAAGTACTCCGAGGCTCTTAAGGATGCCCAGGAGAAACTTGAGCTGGCTGAGAAGAAAGCCACCGATGTAAGTAAAGGAAGGGAATCACAATGGCACCGTTCCTGCACCACGCTTCCTCTCACACCTTGATTCTCTCATCACTTGTGAGTGAGACGCGACAGTTCAACAGCACAGAAATGTCTTCTCTGCTGGAATCCAGTCTGACCTGATCTGTAATCTCCGAATTGGCTTACCTTTTGGATGGGTATGCTTTGCGCACCCATCCATCTTGAAAACTGATAGAATTATTGTTGAACTGTCGCCTCATGATCACATGCACAATCACTTCCAAGTCTGCCCAAAGAAAGTCTTTAACTACAACACATCTAGTTTATTTTGAATTAAATCCATCCACAGGTTAACTCATTACCTCAATATCTTATATTGTGTGATCATTTTCTGTTTGTTTTTGTTTTTTGCCCTTAAAGTCTCGGACATCTTTGTCTGGAGAAGTCTTTTTATTTTCAGAGTGAAAAGTGAGGTGGCCCTAATGTGCAGTCTTCCTCAGGGCGCAGAGAGCGAGCGCCTGGATAAATATAGCCCACTGCTTTATATGGTCAAGATAGAGCTCACATCTGCGTGCTGCGCTCTTTGCTTACCACAGGGGGAGAAAAAAAACACAGTTTCCCATCAAAACGTCCCTGGCAGCGTACTGATCTAAAGAAAACAAATGTACAGACAAATTAAATAAATCACCCTTTTAATATATTTTGCTCCTCATTGCGCCCTTTAAACCCTCTTTTGGATAAACACATGGCACGAATTTAGATCCAGGCATTTAAAGGTCACGACCTGCGTGGGAGAAAAAACTTTTTTTTTCAGGACATACAATCCCGTTGATGCACTAATTAGGTTTTGTTCACAAGAGTCAATCAATGGTTATCATTTTGTAGTGTGATCTTTAGTTAACTCCAGGACAGCCGTCGTAATAATCCTTTAATTGGATTGTTCCGGAGAGTAGGGTCATAACCTGACAGCTTTACAGTCTAGTGAGTTTTACACTAACACACTCGATGCCGGGTTTTTAAAAAAAATAAATAATTTAAACTCCTTTTGGGCCTTTTTCTTTTCTTTTATGTAGTATAGGAACGTTTATGGCTGTGGTCCTGAGATGAATTTTAACTACCACTTACTGTTTTATGGGCTTGTTTTTTCCCCCTTTCATATTCTTGGAGGGATTGTCTGCGATATTTGCAGTCTCAAGTCTCAAACGTAGCCTGTAATTACAGTATTCAGTGAGGACTTATTGAACGGCCTGTAGTCTCAAATGATTTTACTGCCAATGTGTACTTCTCACAAGTGGCCAGCAGATGTCGCTGTTGATCCGCCAGTGCGCCACAAACATGATTCTTATTCTGGTGTTCTGACTGGATGCGCGTTTGTTTTAAAAATGCATTTCTATTTGATTACAATCAGCTTCACATTTTATTATTTTAGGGTAAATGCAGCGGATCAAACTCCGCACAGCCCTGCAGGATGCTTTATTCTCAGGCGTGTTTTGAAATGAGCGGCACTTCCTGGACAAATAGCGGAGTGCGCCTCCAGACAGCTCACGCACCGTCTTCACGCAGCTTTCAGCACCATCAAGGACGTCATCTCGCTGCTTTCCAATTTCTCGGAAATTGTGCTGCAGCTCACAGTGTAGTCCTTTTTTCCATACATATACAAGAAAATATATATATATAGTTGTAAACAATGGCCGGAGCTACATCGCTGGAGGCCGTGAAACGAAAGATCAAATTCTTACAAGAGCAGGCAGACGTTGCGGAGGAGAGAGCCGAGAGATTACAGCAGGAGTTGGTTGTGGAGAGGAAAACCAGGGAACAAGTAAGCATGTCTGTTTTGGGTTTGTTGGTTTTTTTTTTACCGCGCGTCCAGTCAGACGGGGCGCAAAATTACGCATCTTCCTCTAGTCGCCTTTCCTGGGTTGTGTTCCCGCTTGTATTGATGCACCGCAGACGGCACGCTGAGCTTTACGCGGCTCCATGCGGTGCCACCACTAAGTAGCCTGCTGAGGGTTTGATAGCCTGCTGCTCGTGGCTAAAGGCTTTATAATTGGTAACGTTAGGCCGCTGATGCCCAAGTCAAAGCAGTAGTGCAACAGTGCGTGCTGCCTCATCTTCCTATTTCATTTGCATCTCCACTGATGCTGCAACGGCCCCATCTGACCTGCTCTGCGGGAAGTTATGTTCATTTATTCTTATCGTGCAGCCACGGCACGCAATATTTGATTAAATTGTTCTCAGCGAGCAGGAAGTTACAGGCAAACTGTGGCAACATCTCAAGGTGCCACTGGCTGCACTGTGAGCTTCACTGTCCTTATAAGGACAACAGGTTTTCACAGCTACAGAGTGTGTCAGCTAGACGGGAAATAAATCTTTGTGCAGGAGCTTACAGCACCCTGAGTGTCTCACGCTCACAGTCTGACACATAGCAATTCATCTTAATCAGCCATGAGGGCCTTTAAACGAGGTTGCTTCAGTTTATAGATCACTAGGAACTTCCTTGTTAGACTACGCAACTTCAGATGCACTTTGGTCCAGCATTTGCACACTTGCACATGAACTGCAGGGGAAACAGGTGGCTGTCACACTCCTGGTGGCTTGTTTTGGCTGTGCATTTTCAGCACGGTGCAAGTTTCATAACCAGGAAGCAGAAGTAGCTACAGGTTTGAATAATCACAGATATGTTGCGAATGTGACCGGTTTTAATTACACCAGAATGTCTCCGACAGTTGTGAACTCCTCTGTGTGTCATGTGAGCAGCCAGTTGCAGTCTAATAGTCTCAGGGCCCTTGGCTGGAGCCTTGTTAATATTCTCTCCAGGGCCTGGTAATGAGGCAGGGTATTCAACCTGCTGTCAGCGGGGGACATTGTTATCATTATACATAGTCAATGAGGAGCACAGGCAAGCCTCCCAGGAGGTGGTACACAAAATCACTTCTGGAAAAAACTACGATTACACTCACCCACCTCGCTTAAAACAACGTAGACGTGCACCACAAAAACCGACTATATCCTTTGGGCAGACGTGTATGTGTTCACTTGTGTGATTTCCACGTTGTGTGTTGAAGATCTCCCCCCTGACGTGCTCCTCTTCTCTCCGCAGGCTGAGGGAGATGTCGCTTCCCTTAACAGACGTATCCAGCTGGTTGAGGAGGAGTTGGATCGTGCTCAGGAGCGTCTGGCCACTGCCCTGACCAAGCTGGAGGAGGCTGAGAAGGCTGCTGATGAGAGCGAGAGGTGGGTTCTTATGAGCAGCGCACACTCAGACATCTGAGCTCTTCTCTCTCGCTGCAGAGAGCAGGTGGCAGGGGCTGTGTTTGCACCCCTTTGTGCGGGGGGTACAAGCAGAGCCTCTGTGCTGCAGAGCCGGGCGTCAAATAGTTCACTGTCACAGTAGCTCTGTCACATAGTGCAGTCACATCCCAACATCCCAAATTGTCCCTCTTTCAGGTCAGAAAACACTTTCACCTTAGGAGGATGTATAAAAGATTTACGAGCTAACTCTACCGTGTCCTCAGGGAGACTGCAGGCTGTCTGTTAGCTGCTGATCTCTAACGTCCTCTGACTATTTGTTCCCTCACACAGAGGCATGAAGGTCATTGAGAACAGGGCCATGAAGGACGAGGAGAAGATGGAGCTGCAGGAGATCCAGCTTAAAGAGGCCAAGCACATCGCTGAGGAGGCTGACCGCAAATATGAGGAGGCGAGTTCTTCGGCCACTGGCAGCCACCCCAAAACTGTTGTGCAACTCCAAACATGCAGAGGCTCACTGACTACAACCAGTAGTACTATGACAGACTTGTTACAGCTGTGGACTTACAAATATACGCCTAGTTACAGCTACACTTCTGAACATTCAGTCCAAAACCAGCACTCACATTGTTCTTGAGTTTATCTAAGAAGTGTAACACTTTATTTTAGTTTCACATTCATAAGACATATTTAAACCTTGAATAGATGGTTTATAACAACCTCCACAACAACTAATCATATAAAATAGACACTAAAAATGTCCTTCTAGCTGCTTACAACTACATTACAATGAGTTATAAACCACTCTTAAATAACTTGTTTATATCATGCTAAGAAATGCATATAAGGTGGTTGAAGTTAGGTTTAATCATTTTAGTGTGGTACACTTTCACTTCATACCACATCCTAATTGTGCCACAGCCATCAGGTGTTTGTTGTGTTGTGACACTTTGTTGTGCTGCACCTAAAGGTTGCCCGTAAGCTGGTCATCATTGAGGGTGACCTGGAGCGTACAGAGGAGCGCGCTGAGCTGTCAGAAAGGTACGAGCTCTCACCAAACCTGCACATGCACTTATCCTTGCATGCACACTCGCATTTCAACAGTCGGAGCTTTGAGCACTAATTCACAAAGTATTGTTTGAACACTGTGTCCTGTGCTCTTACTGTGTGTGCTGGTTATTTGCATGCATGCCTCCCGTGGTTTGAATGGCTGTGGCTTGCACGCGTACGCCACACCCACTAACAGATCTACTCGACGAGTGGAGGATGAGCTAAGGGTATTGGAGCAAAGCATGAAATCACTAGACTCCACAGTCACGCAGGTACTACAAACAAAAACTAACACGTATGTCTTTTGATGGGTGGCCCTTCTCGCTGTCATTCATGCCGCTGTGTATCTGCCTCACTCTCTGTGCTTGTTCTTATCCTCCTTTTATTACTCACTTTTATTCTGGGTGTTTTAAACTCTTTCATGCCTCTAACACGGCAGAGACTGTGCAAGAATAACACCTCACATTTAAGAAAAGCATGATATCACCTATATCACCATCTTCCAAATTATTGATTTCATTGTAACCCACTACTCTGTGTGTGAGTCACATTGCTATTCTCACATTCCTGCTCTGTTAAGGCACTTTTAAGATACTTGGGGTTCCCTTCTTATTTTAATCCCTGTAGTTCTTACGTATTTTGTTTCCTCTCTCCCTCTTTCTTACGTTTCTTCTACCTGTTCTGTGTCCACCTCTGGTTCTGTCCACCCTTGGATCCCTCTTTTTCCCTCCACCCCTCTCTTCCTCTCCTTTGCAACTTTATCCCCTTGTCTTAAAACCTCAGCAAATGCTCTGAGCTTGAGGAAGAGTTGAAAACTGTGACCAACAACCTGAAGTCACTGGAGGCCCAGGCTGAGAAGGTAAGCGTGACCCACCAGCCGAGTGCATGCTGTCAAACCTGGGTGGAAGGGGAGCAGACGAGCCTGAGAAGCTGAATCTCTTCGCTTCAGTCTTTATTTTATAGTATTTAATTAGGTAATTGTATCAGTATGTGTGTGGAGTTTGACGCCATGTCCATGTGTTTGACACCTGTCTTTGTTTTTGTCCCACAGTACTCACAGAAGGAGGACAAGTACGAGGAGGAGATCAAGGTCCTCACCGACAAGCTGAAGGAGGTAAGGTTTCACGAGGCTTTATCTGGAGTCCGGTGTCGTTTATACGGGTCGTGGACTTACTCATAAATCTTTCTCTGTCACACAGGCTGAGACTCGTGCTGAGTTCGCTGAGAGATCAGTAGCCAAGCTTGAGAAGACCATTGATGACTTGGAAGGTATGATTTTCTTCTCAGAACGCTACTCTGGTTATTTTGAAATTAAGCCAATTCTTTGCTTCACTCTTGAACTCTATTTCTGCTTCCCTCTTGATCTCATCATGTTTCTTTTTCAGTCAGCATCATACTTTTGTTGTGGTTACCCTTGTCCTTTCACTATTAAATGTAGCTGATTTGAGTTTCAGTTTCAGGGTAGGAAAGAACGGCTTTGATGTTTATCAGAGATAACAGGCCCTAATGTTGACTTAGTGTTCAAGGAGTCATAGTGAGTGAGGGCTGACGGCTGAGAGCAATATGGCAGTGGTCCATTTCTCTTCCTGACGTTTGTATCACTTTCATTCTATCATTTTCTGGTATAACTTTGTTTTCCTTTTTTTCCCCCTTGTTTTCAATTTCTCTGTCACCTCTTCCTTCTCAATCGTCCGGGCGCTTCACCCTTCACCTCTTTGTCATGTGCTCCTTCACCCACGCTCCCTTTCACTACACCTCCCTCCCTCCTCCCCTCGCCCACCAATAGATGAGTTGTATGCCCAGAAACTGAAGTACAAGGCCATCAGCGAGGAGCTGGACCACGCCCTCAACGACATGACTTCCATGTAATTTTCAGCCTCCTGCGCCTGCTCGTTCCCCCATGCATCTCTCTTCCCTGTACAACATCTGCCTCGCCTTCATCTTCTCGTCTTGTACCTGTCCCAACTAGTGCATCCAACTCTTGTGTCTGTTCCTACATTTGAAAGAGTAATACATGTCTTTATACAGTCTTAGAGTTTAATGTCTTAAAGCAGACATTGTGGTATAACGTGTCTGTGTAATTTCAGCCCACTTAAACCAGGGGTTTCCTCTCACACTTCTTCATTAGTGTGGTTATGATGGTACTTAAAGCAACATTATGCAACTTTTTCAACTTTGTTACGATCACTACTTTTGTGTGTTAAAATGCCATTTTCTACATAATGTTGCTTTAATCAAACCTTTGTATCAGTATGATTGGTGTTTGAGAACACTGTAAACAGGACTGAAGTAATGTTATGCATGAACAAATCTCAGCATGATTTTACTTTTCTTAGCTGATTCAAATGTGAATTGTATTACTTTTTTGTGAAAAGTAATCACTGCTGATTTCTTCAGTCTTGTAGTTCTCTTTCATTTAGATGATATTTTCACATGACATTTTGACACCCTAAGACACGCATGCTAGTCGTCTATTGAAACGTTGTAGACTGTTGTATGAAGCATTTCAATGACTCCTGTAGCGTCTCTCTTTTTCTTGTCTACTAACATGGTCTACTTCTGCGGAGAAGAAAGGCCCCCTCCCCGTGTGTTAGCGAGATGCCCCTTTGTTGAACGTTAACAGTCGCACTTAAGCATCGCTGTGGTTGAGCCCCCGGTTTTGCTAAATCAATGTTGTCCCTAACCGTTTTGCTATTCTGTGAGAGATTGACAATGTGCACCACCATCTGTATGCTCCTCCCGTTTTAGCAGAAAGGTCTTGTTGTTATCAGACCTCTAGTTTGTGTTTGTCAGCCTGTTCTACCTCACAGTGCATCACCACTGTGCATTGTGGTTTGTCGTGCCCTGACTCGTGTGGTTCTGGTGTATTGTGGTGCACATCTCAAATTTCCGTGGGTCCCTCGCCGATCCCCCTGGTTCACTTTGCTTCTTCTCTCTCACGCAGATAAATTTTTTACACCTCATCATCAAAGACGTCTCCTGCCGGCTGAGCGGCATCTGTCCACTCTCTCCAGCCTTCTCTCCATTTGCCCTTCCCTCTCTGTCTTTGCTTTCCTTTCCTCCTCATGTTTTCATCCTCACCTTGACGTTAAATGCATCCCATCTCTTGTACAGAATCCTAGAATCTTTCTGCATTGTGTAAAAAATAAACACCCTTCCTTCTATGTAAGCTGTATCTCTTTACTCTGTCCTTTCTTCTTTCTTTTTATTTCTATTTATTTTAAAGTGGCTCTAATAAAACCAGGAAGCCTTTATTTTAATTTATGTTTTTGATTTTGTTTCTTCATCTCCACAATCCGTTAGTCGAGCTTTACCCCTGCTATCCTTGGTGTAGTTTCATAGATTTCAATGTTCTTTGTATTTTCTTCAAATATTGTTCTGTGAAGCTGAGATATTAGACATATCACAGTAGTGCTGTCAGCACAGAAACCTAGAAACAATTACAGGTACTTGATTGAAAGCTGAGCCAGGTTGTCTTCTCTCTTAGCATTTGAGACTGATGCATGCAAGCACTTTTCAACATTTAGTACTGTGACAGGAGAAGCTGACTGGAAAAGATTTGAGAACTGGAGGTAGTTAGTGTTGGATTGTTAGCAAGAAGAGCAGTGAAGTAGAATTATTGGGGTGTAATAGTGGAGTACAGAACAGTATGTAAGATGTGTTGAGCCTCATCTGGTTGCTGGGAAAATTGGATGAAACTGCTATCAGTGATTACGACACGTGGGCTTTGTATGATACATAGTATCCTGTCATATATTTGAATAAATATACGATAACACATCCTGAGTGTTTTTTATTATAGTCGTTCCCATACATTCAGACACAGAAAGATAAGCGAGAGTGAGCTCTTCTCTGGTGTTTTGAGCCACAGCCTGAAATGTCGGACCAAACTCAGGCTAGAAAACTGCTGATTCTGACAGTTTCTTCAGTAGTTATAGTAGTATACATGGTTTACTATATTTTATTGCCACATTATTTAATTTTAAAGATTTTATTTTAAGGGGGGATGCTAAAATAAATAAATAAAAAATAAGGTGAAATTTGTAGTTAATAGATCCTGAGCTGGCCACTTACATTAAAGATATATTATGTAACATTTCTGCATTAAAATGTCTCACCAAGACACAAACTTATTCTAGCAATGTTCAAACCCAGAGAAATCTGTCATTTCATTCGAGGTAACAGTGAGTTTCATTTAGTTGCCTGTCGCTATAACTTCCGGGAGAGCTTCAGAGAGCGAGGAAGAAAGTTGGTGAACAAGACTAAACGTCAATAAAACTTTAATACTTAACTGCGTCTGTGAACAGTTCTGCCTGAGTCACATCAAGTTTTAATTGGCAATAGTGATGGTTTAACTCCCATGATCCCGCACTACTTACACCTTTTGTGTTGTTGTATCGATTGAGAGACCTCTAGTGGTAAAAAATGGCATGCTGCGCCTTTAAAACAGGTTAGGTTAGGTTAGGTAATCAAAATAGCCCAAAATCTCACAATTGAGCGTTTTCACTTCTAGTGTCTCCCCTTAAAGTTTGCTGCCATGGTTCATTTTAACCTTTAGATCTACTCATCTTCTGTTTTCACTCTGCACACTGTTCTGCCTTGCTTTACTTGCTACAGGCAAAAATCTAAAGAGTGGATTGCCTCTTGATAAACAAAAACATCAAATCATGATTCGGTCATGTTATTTAAAGGCTATTCAGATATTGTCAGTGTGTCTGACAAAGATTAAACAGTCTGGCGATCCATTCAAGGTAAGGTAGGTGTCAACAGGCACTGCACTTCCTCTTTTTCTTTTTTCCTCTGACTTCCTGTCCTCTCTCTGTTTTTCAACTTGCTCTCTGACTGCAAAGATCGCCTCTTCCATCAACTTAAGAAAAACCGCCTTCTCAATAATGAACTACGTGTGGTTTTGAATGGGGACTAAATCTTTGTCTGTTGGTTTCGGTTTTTGTTTCGTAATGTGTGTACGACAATCTGACCCAGTGTAATCTTGTCCACGTAGGGTGCCTGCACTGCTTGAAGTTTTATGTTGCTGTTGCTGTGAAAATCAGGGATTACCTTAATCATATATCATTTTCTAGTCTTACAACCTAGTATTACAACATTACACAATAATCACTTTATATTAACTATTGTTGTGTTTATGTGTATTAGTAAGACCTTTGTTGTGACCTGTTTGCATGGTTGCTTGCATATCATAATGTGAGTTTGTTTACTCAATGTGTTTCTCTTGTTTTCTGTCAGTGAAGTGTGGGTTTAGAAGCACTCAAACTTAAAGGTCCAGTGTGCAGGATTTAGTTGAATCAAGCACTGTGGTTGCAGATTGCAACCACAAAATACCCCTCGCCCCTATGGTGGCTGCCTTTTGCCTTTTTGTGTGTTTGGCAAAAGTGTTTGGTTTGTCAGTTCTGGGCTACTGTAGAAACAGCAACATGGTGAACTCCATGGAAAAGGACACTCTCCCTCTGTACATATAAAAAGCTCATTCTAAGGTAACAAAAACAAAACGATTCTTTGTTTCAGGTGATTATACACTAATGAAATCATAGTTATGAGAATTATATTCAGTCTCTCCTCCTAAATCCTACACACTGGACCATTAATAACTGACCTGATTGATGTAGCCAGCTTGATTATTAATGCAAGCTAACCAACTGACTGACTAATGCTCGCTTGTGTGAGATTAAAACTTCTTCATTTGATGTTCTAACAGAGAAACTGTCACACGCTAAAGAAGAGAACCTCGATATGCACCAGATGCTGGACCAGACTCTAATGGAACTGAATAATTTGTGAAAGCACGGTCTGACCCCACACGCACTGTGGTTTTGGCTTTTTTGTTCTTGCACCTTGCTTACCGTAAAACCCCTGTTCTCGTACCTTGCCCATGGTGGAGATCAAACAGCCAGATGCTTTTTCTATCGCACCGTCCTGCCTTCAGCGGAACTTGACCAAGGAGCAAAGCTAAGGGGAAGTAAAGCTTAACCATTCCCTTTGATGAAGCCTAAACTGAGAAACAAGATTGTTCTCGCAAAGCCTGTTTTTATTTTGAAACGTTTTTTTTCTTTTTCTTTTTTTGACAAGTCATCCTGTGAAATGTCATGTGCCATTGGTTAAAAAAGATTGTTTTTTACATCTGCTTTGAAAGTGATCTGGTACGTTCCATTCCACCTCGATTATGCACATACCAAAGGACAAAGTGGAGAAATTTTGCACTTAGTTAAACCTCAACGATATGCACATTTTGCAGTCTGTGAGACACACAAAAGTGTAAGTATACATTGGCTGTGCCTGTCAGTATGTATACTGGTGCTACTGTATGGTCAAGCAATGATAGAAAATGCTAATTCAGTATATTCTTAGTTTCCTTTCAAACCATGGTTCAAAATTTGTTCATCTTGTCTTTAAAGTCTGATTTCAGTCATCTGGTTGTGCATTGTTTTAGCATTGTATTAATATAGATGTTCCAAGTGTTTATCATATCTGAAATGTACAAAATATGAATATAAATAAAAGCACGTTTTGAAAGTTTTCTAACTTTGTTTGTGGTGCATGGATAGCTTATTCGTCGATCACAGAAGTGACCTACATTTAAGGTCTTAATCTGATTTGGAGTGATTTCACAAATTCTGATGCAGTGCCCAGGAAAAGAAAACCTGTGTAATACAATTTATCTTCCCTGCAGATGTGTGAATGTGTGAAACGTTCAGTAGAAATGGAGAGCTGTTCATTTTGCAGCTTTATTGCATTACTCCTGGCTCATTTTTTTTTTTTTTTTCTTAGCTTGACCGTCAATTTGACTTCCAGCCGGGGGAAAAACATTATCATGTGTTTCTTTGGTTCACTGGAGTTCACTCGGGACTACTGAGCCGTATCAGTTCAGTTTCAGAATAATCAAGTAATGTAGCAGCAGCCAAAAACTTTTTAAAAGTCTGTGGTTGAGTAGAAGTAGCAGCACAATAAATTAGATATCATTCATTCAGTTTAAGTAGATGCATCAAAGTAGAACGACTCCTGAAAGGTGCCTTTGATTTGTGTGGAATTATCGCTGCATTAACCTTTCAGAAGTGCAGGTGTGTCTCGACCTTATCAGCACATTGCTGGGTAGTCTATTTAAACTCCAGTAATCTACTACAGTTTATGACCTTATCATAAACTATGACTTTATTATGGCCTGTATACTATATGTTTTGCATGGCTTCTTATTTAACTTAGTAGCCACCACATACAGTATTTCTCAGTAGCTTATGCAGGCTTAGGATTTGACAAAAAAATTATCTTCACGTGTGTTGACAGCAGCTAAGTAGTTAGCATGACCTGTCCTTTGTTGCACCAGTGAGGAGATTACAGTCAGTCATTGGGAGATAAGTGTGTGTGTGTGTGTGTGAGAGAGAGAGAGAGAGAGAGGTGGGGGAGAGTGATATGGTCCTGGGGTAAAGCCATGTATTATGTTTAAGGGATCCTGAGAATGTAGTGAAACAAATGTGTTGATGAAAATCAGTGTGTTCACTTTACTCTTTCTGAATATTTAAAACAGTTTCAGTACTCACTACCGCAGTACTGATACACCCATGCCAGCTGTTTTCTTGCTCTCTCTTCTCTCCGACAGAGAGTTGACACACACACCACTGCAGTGCCCACATACTGTAGGCCTGCTTCCCCTAACTTTTCTATGTTCAGAAGTAAATTGACTAAAAACTTGGTATATTTATCTTTTAATAACAATAAACAAAATGTAAACAGCAGAAAGTTAACTTTTCTGCCAGTACTAACTCCACGTCAGTTTCCTCACGACGTTAAATTGCTGTTAAATTTGCAAACATGATGCCAACATTAGCATAGTGTTCTCTATTGTGGCCTGCACATAACTAGTTTGGCTGGTCCAATGATGACCCACAAAGCAAATTAATGATATGCTATAAAAAATGTTGGCAAGATTACGGTAGCGATAACAGTGTACCTTTGTGGTTTTGGCAAAACATTTGGCCAACGCCCCAGAAATCTGCCGTTCTTACTGATGCCATGTCACTTTCAGCAAAAAGTTGAAAGGAGATTGCCGACCAAATTAACAGTGGCTTAGCGTTGGCTCTACTACCTTGAAGAAAGTAGAAACAGTAAGAAGAATCAAACGAGACAAATACATTATTAACAAACAAATAGCTTTTTGGCTTCAGCTCCGTTTGTCTTGGAACACAAGCGGCCCACTTACAGTTGTAAACCTAAATGGCCTTTGGCAAGAATCAAGTCAGCAGAATTAAAGAGAAACTTGACCCAATAGCCAATGTGAAAATAAATGATCATCGTCTTCCATGGTCTGTTTCCTTTACTGAAATGTCTCAAAAATGATGTGATCGTGGGTTCTCACAATAAATGATTTTAAAATGCAACACATGGAATTTTTAACACATTCCTCTAAAAACTCATAAATATTCTTACATGATTCATTTAAATTCTTCATGTAATTCAGGGATCCGTTATGCTGATTTGGAGAATCGTGTGCCATGCAGCCCAGAAACATTGTATTGAATCACCAGTATCAGTAAGCCCCTCACATCTGCAGCTGCTGTACGACTGTGTGAGGAGGGGAAACTAGATCTGGATGTCCCAGTCCAGAAATATGTCCCAGAATTTCCCCAGAAACAATTGGATGTACGGGATGTAAGCTACTTGAACAACATGTCACAGTTTTATTATTATCGGGATTAAAAAATGAGCAGCTCCTTTTCATGTTCAGCTCACATGCACATCATTTATTCTGTTCTTTCAGGTCACAATAACCTCTTGTGTAATTCTGTCCCACCTAAGTGGTATACATCATTATGAGAAGGATGCTAAGAAAGTGAAGGAGGACAAGGAGAAAGCTAAGCGACTGTTAAAGCCACCAGTAAAAGAGAGAGAGGATGAAAGGAGCTCTTCTGGAAACAAAGATAAAACTGCAACAGAACAGAACACCAAAGACAAAGAAGCCACTCAGGCTCAGAAGAAAAAAAGACTTTGAACATGAGGAGTACTACTTGAAGGACAACTTTGAAAGTGTCACTCAGGCTTTGGACCTCTTCAAGGACGACCCGCTCATTTTCAAACCTGGTAAGGCACATTCAACCCACTCAAATGTGATACAGTTTCGTTGTAAATGTATTAATGCTTAATATTCATTTTTTTTTCACTGTGTTTTTCTGTATTCCACCCATACCTTTACCCTGCTCAGCTCTGTTGCGGAGCGAGCAGCTGTCTCTAGTGTATAAGAGAGTGTATATATTTTTGATAATGAGTTTATGTAAATATCTATGTGTGTTGGTTGGTGTTTAACTCTGCGAATGGTATGTGCCAGTCAATGATTTGTGCTGACACTGTTATATGAATTGGTCAGTCTGTGTGGGGTTGTTCCTGGAAGGTGTTGAGCAGCTTTGTTGTTTTGTTGAAGGCACATTGCCACTAGATGGAAGCAAATAACTGCATTTCTTACACAAAAAGAAGGCCACTGACTTATCGCCTATCTCTTTGTCGGTTTAATTCAAAGGGCCATTAATTTCTACCTTTTAAAAGTGAACACAACAAATATTTTAATATATGTGATTCTGAACAATCCTGACTAGGAACTAGGGGTGCTGAGGGGGCTGCAGCACCCTCTGAAACAAGTATTTAACACATGCCGAATTTACAAGTAACCCCAAATAATTAGGAATTCATCAGAAACAGCACTTGGCAAAGTTTATAAAGTTTCTCCTGACTCAACCACTCACAAAATTGAGTTATTTTATAAGGGAGTCTGGGGAATTTCTCTCCCTCTTTCATGTGCTTGCTGTTGTTGACTGTAGTTGATGCAGCTGCTTTGGCTTATAGCATGCTGGTGTTTAAGTTTTCCGTCTGCTGTTGTGCAAAACGTTCTCAAATTGTCGTAAATTATTTGTTCATTATGTTACCCTTGCAAATTAATACAAAAAGCATGGATGTCGCGCTCCATTTACCATGACATCATTGTGACCCCTCAGCACACCTAACTGTGACTGACTCACCTCGTCCCTGATCACATCAATGCATATTGTAAGGTTCTCATTGCACACACACACACACACACACACACACACACAATAATAAATACATGTATTCTTGGCACTTAAATTATGTTCTGTATCATAAATAAAATGATGATCCAAAGTCCAAAGTTGGCCTGTCAGAAGTTGAGTTCCTCGCACGATGCTGTCCGAATCGTGATTTGATTGGTCTGGTCTGGCTCGACGATGCAAACAGGAAGAGAGCGGTTGTTGTCAACTGGACCCCTGGAGCTCGTTAACCAGGGGCAGATATACATCGCCGACAAAACGACAAGAAAAGCACCATAAGTAGAAATGTCACGGTTGTTTTTGCCAAATCGTTTTTGTGCCAAATGTACCCTGCTACCAACGCGCGAGTCTCCTCTGCTGACACCCCGGGGAGCCTTGGATAAGCGCAGTGTTTTTATTCAACAACAAAGACGACACGTCGGAGGGTCAAACTCAGCCTTTTTTAGAAACGGGTCAAAGTGCAGGATTTGGATATATGGGGTCGGTGTGGGGATTGCGTTAGCTGTCGGACTGAAGTATCACACGGACGCAGCCAACAGTTCCTGTGATGTCCAGGTAACAGGAGCGCAGAGGACTGATCGATACAGCCGTGCCATCACTGTTAGCAGGGACCTTGTGGAGCGGATAAAGGTAGGCACAGAGGTAGGCCTGTGAATGTTTGGTTTAGCTTAGACCACTATATTGCTCTGTACTTACAGTATATTCTCTGCCTGACTTCAGTGCCACCTGTGTGAGTTGTGTGTTTGTGTGTGTTGTGTCTCAGGATGAGGTCGGGGCTCCAGGGATGGTGGTTGGAGTCTCTGTGGATGGTGCTCAAGTCTGGTGTGAAGGTTGGTGCCAGGGAAAATCAACTTTTAAAGGATAAGTTCACCCAAAAAAATTAAAATTTACTACTACTACTCACCCCCATGTCAGTGAAAAGTTGACTGAAGTTTTATAGGCCACAAAAACATGTCTGAAGCTTCACAGCACAACAGTGGAGCAGCTGTCTCCAAAAAAACTGAAGTAGATGGGGAGTTGTTGTGAAACGTTAAGAAAAAGACAACCAAATAGAAATATATAAAAAGATTCCTTACAGCTCATCCAGCGTAATCCAAGAGTCCAGAAGCCTTGATTTGAAAATACATTATTTACACCCTCAAACAGTGAAGATTTTGGTGAGTTAAGGGTGCCAATAACATCTTTTCAGGTCAATTTGGGATCTCAGGGCTTTTGAAGACTTGGATTACACTGGACAAGCTGTATGTTACTTTTCAGCTGTGCTTTACATTTTAAAACAAGTCCCCACCATCCCCGGTTGTTTAGGAGAATACTGTTCCAGAAACATTTTGTGGAATATGAAACCTGACCTACCTCTCCATCCACACGGGGATGAGTAGATGATAACCAAATTCTCATTTTTGGGTGATTTTATCCTTTAAGGGTGTTACATGCAGCGTTAATAAAAATCTCCCAAACTAAAAACAGTCTACGTAGCCTAGGAATATAGTTAATAATGACAAAGTTGGTTCAAAACTGGGCTGGTGCGACATTGACCCACGACACATATTCATTCTGGTTAACTGCAAGAATACATGATAACACATTATATCAATGCAAACACTGGGCCAACAATATAGCCTTGTCCTTACCTTTGTCAAGTTTGGGCCAACAAGGAAACAAATAAGGTTGTAACAACTATTTTCCATCAACAAGTAATTGGCCAATTATTTTTGAGGCCTGTAAAACATGAGAAAATGGTTTAAGAGCCCAAAGGATGTCTTCAAATTACTTGCTTTGTACAGTACCAAACCCAAAGATGTAACATTTTAACAAAATATGAACAGCAGAAAGCAGCACATCCAAATGTTTGTCGGTGTCAATGCTAACTTTTCTCACAATGTTAAGATGCTGTTAAATTGCTCTTTCTAAAATTATGCCGGTCCAACATTTGCCCACGAGAAAAATAAATTCTATTAATGTTGTCTAATCTTTATTTATCAATGTAGACAAGGTTGATAATGTTGTGCCTTTAAGATTTTGGCACAAAACTGGCCAATAATCCCCAAATTTGCCATTCTTGCTGATCTTGACTTCAATTTTGGCAAAAAGGTAGAGTGGAGATTGCCAACCTAATTAACAGTGGCTCTGGGTGGGCTTACTACCTTGGGGTAAAAAGAAACAGTAAGACAGAACAAAAGATACAAATAGATTATTAACAACCAAATAGCTTTTTAGCTACAGCTCTGGTTGCAGTTTCCCTCTGCCATGGTCTGTTTCCTTTTACTGAAGTTTCTCAAAAATGATGTGATAGCGATTTTCACAGTGAATGGTTTTAAAATGCCACACATGAACATTACCATATTCCTTGGAATACACATAAATATTCCCGTATGATTCATTTAAATTCTTCATGTAATTCAGGGATCGGTTATGCTGATTTGGAGAATCGTGTGCCATGCAGCCCAAACACAGTGTTGCGAATCGCCAGCATCAGTAAGCCCCTCACATCTGCAGCCGCTGCACGACTGTGTGAGGAGGGGAAACTAGATCTGGATGTTCCAGTCCAGAAATATGTCCCAGAATTTCCCCAGAAACAATTTGATGGACAAGATGTAAGTAACTTGAACAACATGTCGCAGTTTTATTATTATCATTAATAATAGCACTCTGTTCATTTTCATGTTCAGCTCACATACACATCATTTTCTGTTCTTTCAGGTCACAATTACTCCTCGTCTGATTCTGTCCCACCTAAGTGGTATACGTCATTACGAGAAGGATGCTAAGAAAGTGAAGGAGGACAAGGAGAAAGCTAAGCGACTGTTAAAGCCACCAGTAAAAGAGAGAGAGGATGAAAAGAGCTCATCTGGAAACAAAGATAAACCTGCAACAGAACAGAACACCAAAGACAAAGAAGCCACTCAGGCTCAGAAGAAAAAAGAGTTTGAACATGAGGAGTACTACTTGAAGGACAACTTTGAAAGTGTCACTCAGGCTTTGGACCTCTTCAAGGACGACCCGCTCATTTTCAAACCCGGTAAATCACATTCAACCCACTCAAATGTGATATTGTTAATTGTTGTGATGTTAATGTGTTGCTGAGTAAGATTTTTTTTTTTTTAACTACTTGCAGGTACCACTTTTCTGTATTCCACCCACGCCTTTACTCTGCTCAGTGCTGTTGTGGAGCGAGCAGCTGGACAGCGCTTCCTGGATGTCATGACGAACATGTTCCGTGAGCTGGGAATGCTCAATACTGTGCCCGACGAGAATGACCCTATTATTTACCACCGCTCCAGGTACTCCAACATCACAAGTTTCAAGTTATGTGGAAATTACTCTGACAAGTCACAGATTAGTACAGGAGAGATGTTACGGTAACATCAGAGTAGAAGTTTGTAGAGATATCTTGTTTCTTTAAGATTGTTTTAATTGCTCATGATGAAAATCCAGTCGTGAGTCCATGTTAATTGCTGATGCTTCTATGCAGATTTTATCATCTCAACAAGAGAGGACGTGTTGTGAACTGCCCGTACGTGGACAACTCCTACAAGTGGGCAGGAGGCGGCTTCCTTTCCACGGCGGGTGACCTGCTGCTTTTCGGTAACGCTCTACTCTACAGCTACCAGGTGGCCCACCTGAACGACACTGAGGGTTCGTTGCCAGGTTTCCTTAAACCCCAGACTGCCATAGATCTGTGGGCACCTGTTGACAGGACAGAGGCCAGCTGGGATAAAGATGGCCTGTATGCCCAAGGCTGGCTGGTCGTGGAGAAACTACAGAAATATGGTCAGTGCAGGAAGCGAAGACACTACGTGTCACACACAGGGGGCGCTGTGGGGGCTAGCAGTGTCCTCCTGGTGTTACCCAGTGAGGAGACAGACCAGCAACAAGGACGGACCCAGGTCCTGCCACAGGGGGTGGTGGTCACCATCATCACTAACATGCAGTCAGTGGGACTTAATAGCACAGCTCTGAAAATTGCACATGAGTTTGACAAAGCCAGAAGTCTGTAAGTAAGAGTAAGTTGTTTACAGAAATTAGTTTACATTTCAGATGAATTTTGTGATCTTATATAATTTTGATACATCGAGTCCAGAGGATGTTTTAAATGAATGAATATTTTTGTGTGTTTTCTACACCTTATGAAGTTCACAAAGTGAACACAACTCGCTCTCCATTACAACACTTGGCAGTGATGCAATTCTGCCACTAGGTGGAAGCAAATTACTGCATTTCTAATACAAAAAGAAGTCCACTGGCTGATGTCATCGCTTTGTTGGCGTTATACAGAGATTACTGCATTTCTACCTTTTGAAAGGTAACGCAACAACATTTTAATTGATGTATTTCTGCATTTGAGAGAAATAAAAAATGTTTCATACTCATGGAAAGGGGTCAGTTGCTTTTTAAAGCAGAATGGTACACAACCAAAGTTACTGCGTCACATGTAGAGACCTTTAGGGTCCACCCTCTACCGACACTTCCTCATAGTAGCATCAAATTCCTTGGGCCAGTTGTTTGTTGATCTGTCTAAATACTGTCTATAGTGTTGCCCAGTCAATAATCATATTATTATACGATATTTTCACAGTTAACTCACTGCTGAGCTGACTTTGGAGATCACTTTTATGTAATTCAAATGTGAGTACAATTGTTACTTTGTCTTTTAAGCTAACAAATAAGAACAATTTCAGATTTTAATGCCTCAATTAGAGTGCTGCAAAGCTACCTCACTAATGGACATTAGTATTTTAGGGACTAACTAATCTGTCAACAGTCTAAATTTAGCTTTTTCTTCTTCCACAGTTGGTCACAGCAACTGTTGGAGAATGCTGAAAGTCCAAGCTGTTGCCAATGTGGCCCAACTAGTTATAATTCTCTCCTAAGCTCGCTGAATTGAAGCATATTTGATGACACCATTCTCATTATGAAGCTCCTGGGATCTCCTGTGCCCGTTTTTAGATTTAAGGAGACTGATGAACGGCTTGGGATACCTATAATTATACAGACTCCCACGCACAGTGTATTACTAAGTGTGTGTTCCTGCATGTCCAGTTTTGTCAGGGACAGTCTTGAGTTTTAAAACTGCAGAGGGGCAATTATGGTTAAGGGTTAAGATTAGATTTAGGATCAGGTTAAGAATAGGCTAATGGGTCAGATTAGAATGGATCAGGATCCTCACAGATATGTGTGTGTGTGTGTGTCATTCAGTAGGGATCATTGCATGTATTTACATAATTTCAAAATATTTACTAGTAACATATTGAGCATAGTCATTCATTGATACAAGGGATTATGTCATAATTCCATATTTAATGTTTAATATTTAGAATAATAGTTCACATATTTTTTTTAACATAGTCAAACAATGCTTTGTAAATACATTTCAGACAAAGCACATAGATTGAAATGTGATTTAACACGAGTAACACCAGTGCCCACTTCCTAGCTGTGTTAAAAAGGCTACTGTGCAAGCTGTGATCCAATTTCCACCCACTCACACTTGTTTCACACCTTGTTTGTGTGTGCGTTAATGAGTTACACCTTTCTCCCTGAAATCTCATGAGACGAGTAATCAAGCTATCAGCTCTTCACCTGCCTTGATGTCAGTGCAGCAGTTGTTACATAATCCTATCCAAAAACGATACCAAGTCCAAGAAGGCAACTGACGCTCGTCTCTCATCCCATCCAACAGCCCAACCAAAGGAGAAACAAACGCACATCAGAAGAAAGATCATACTCTTGGTTTTACTCTCCAATACTGTTGCTGATTGTTCTGTTGGCTCTGTCGCCTGGCTTTCAACATCCTGCGGGGGGACACAAGTAATGATTATAAGCTTTAAAAGAGGACATTCTGACTGAATAACACATAAAAAATGTCGACATCCAAATGCTAATTTTAGACGCCATGCTGGTAACCTTAAATCTACAATGAACTTACTTGCGTACGTAGTAGATAACAACTGCCACGATCACTAAGAAGAGGAGGGCAACAATGACCATGGCTGCAATTAACCCTGCCTTTGTTGCATTGTTGGAAGTGCTGAAGAGGTGGAACTGCTCACATCTGCTGCCTTTGTAACTGTCTATGCACCTGACGTAGGATATGACATGCGAAAGTATCTGTCAGCACAGGAATTTAGTCTACCGTGTTGCCATGTTATGACATCATACATGAAAGTATGTACATAAAAGTTCCTGAAGAGTCACTTTGACATCAAAGACAAATGAAAATCCAGTTTTGTAGTCAACTTACACACAGGAGAGTGTATTCATGGCAGGTATTTTATAGCAGGTCCCTCCATTCATGCAATAGGTGACATCTGGCCCATCACAAGGGTCTCCATGTTCTACAAAGACACAACAGTTCAGGAGGAATAGCTCTACACTTTTTAACATTATTTGTTGTTTCTTCTGATCATCTTTGATAATTACCTGCCATCATTTGGAGTGTTTTTTCTTGCCGTTTCCTGAGAGCACAAGAAACTTTCTGTCACACCAAAGGTAGTTGTCTCGCCAGGAAAGCATGTCATAACTAGACTGTTCAAATGCCAGTAATGAAAACACACCTACATATGTCAAGGTTTCTTGAAAGTGAAAGGTGTCATTAAGTTATGTTGAGTTGTGAGAGGAATATACCGTCACCCTGACTGAAATTAAATCAAAAATCTGTCCTTACCAGCCCGTGAAATCCCAGCTTTTAGTAGTCAGCACAGGTTCCTGAGGTGAGTCATAGTGACGCTCGAAAGTAGCTCAGAACTGCTTTTTGTTGGAGAAGACGTATGTAGGCGTGTTCCTCCCTTGGCCTAAAAAAATGTTGTGATTGCAGTTTGTCCACATTGTAAATGGCAGGCTAAACGTCAGGATACTGGCAAGTAATTGTAGGTAATTTGTTAGTGTGTCATAAATGGTGTCATTTCATGTTATATGAGCGATACAGAGCTATCAGAGGTCTGAAAAGTCTCATTTTGACAGTGTTGACGTCAGTGTGATACTATCAGATGAAGATTTTAGTAGATGGCATTTTGTTTTTGTTCTCGGAGGTTTATGAGATCAGGCTGGGTGAGGAAATCACCTGTTGTGCATGTGAGCTCAGCGTGTCTGGGTTTGGTAAGAAACAGCTGAATGACAGGAATGCAAAGAAGGCATGAATGGAATCGTGGGAACTTTTTTGTCGTCTATAAACACATCGCACCACTTCCTTCAGACAAATAATTACTGCTGTGTGCTCAGAACCGTTAGGTGACTCATCAACTGGCTATTTTTAATCATCTATTGCTTTCTTATTTAAAAAATTGTGTTGTTTTAAGCCACTTAGTGATTGTGCACTCAGGCCAGTCTTTTTTCAGATTACACAGGCCTCAATCCAGCTACATTATGAAGATGATAAGATGATTTTGAGGACATTTCAGTTTAGTGTTTGATCATTTTCAAGGTGTTATTAGTAGATTATGAGGGCCACACCTCTAAGGCCCACCATAGTAGATGTAGGATAATAATGTTGGTACCAATTTAAAAATAAATCATTTACTAATGCTCTGTAGATCAGCTTTAAGCACCAAAGTAGAATAACATATGGGTTGCCAGGTTGTGAAAAACCCTTCTTTAGCAAAAAAAACAGTGCTGTAAAAAGTACCCAAAAGTCATACTTGAGTTAGAGTGAAGATGTCGTGTTAAAATACTACTTTGATAAAAGGGAGAGTAACCTAAATGAATACTACTGGAGAAAAAGTCCTAAAGTATCTGTATCAAAAGTCCAAGTTAAAGTGAATTATACACATATTTACATGTACAGTATGTATATACTTTATACTATCAGTCGACTGATTATCTGCCTGCTCGATTATCGGATCCAATATTCTGCGTTTTTCTGATTATTGGAATTGGGGGGGGGGGGGGGGGGGTATTGCCGATATAATAAAATTTGCACTACTTTGGCTCTGATGCAGCACATAATCTGCAAAGTAACTAGTAGCTAAAGTTACCAAATGAATGTGAGTAAAAAAGGCAATATTTGCATCCAAAATGTAGTGGAGTCGAATCTATAAACCCAAATTAATTAGTTACGTATTAATATTTACAACTGCTGACTTGATATTGATATTTAAATCCTCTAATAATGTTGATACTACTTTCTAATAAGGCACTTTTTATAAAGGGTTTTTTGGTACCAAATGACCAAGTTAATAGAAATACATGTAAAATCATTCAATAATGCTTCATAGGCATCCATTATGAACAAATCCATTTGTTAATATAATATAATATTTACATCTGCAGACTCCATATTTCAGTTTGCTTATAATGGTGGCACCACTTTCAAATTTGGCAACCTTTATAAAGGCTTTTTTTCCCCCTACCAAATGACTAAATGAATAATAAAGAAATCATAATAAATTATTTGCTTATGCTTTATATATCGATTCTAATCATCCAATAAGGACATCTTATTGGATGCCAGGTTTTTAAAACGTGTTTAAAACTTATGCAACTGATAACCAATATGAATGGTAATAAATCATTTACTAATGCTTTATAGTGCAGTTTTAAGCACCCAATTAGAATAACATATGGGTTGCCAGGTTGGGAAAAATCCCCCTGTGGCATAAAACCAATGCTGTAAAAAGTACCCAAGTCATACTTGAGTTAAAGTGAAGATGTCTGTTAAAATATTACTTTGATAAAAGGGAGAGTAAGCTCAATGAATATTACTCGAGTTAAAGTCGTAAAGTATCTATTATTTAAAAAGTGCTTAAAACTTATGCAACCGATAACCAATTATCATTCAGTTCATCCATAGTTCAGGATGAGGAGCCTGACTGTCACCAAAGAGAAATGATAATATATCCTTTTTTTTTAATATCCTGACCAAAGAAATCTTTAATTTAATGATTGTAACTGATCTATAAAGTATTGATAGGCTGACATTGTTGTTAAACATTTAAAAAGCCACCAGATACAGTGTACGTACCCTTTATAGACATTTTTTAATTCTAATGACAAACCAGGTCCGTTTTTTAGGACACAGGTCCGATATAATTATTACAGTGACGCTGCAGATTTAATAAAGCACGTTAAATACAGCAGATTCTCACCATTGGACGCCCAGAAGTCACTGTGAGAGTTTTAGTAATTTTTTCTTATTTATTTATTTTCTCTCTTTTTTTTCGTGCGGGTGGGTTGTTATCGCGAGGAACTCTGAAGCTCAAGAGGTGAAGTGAAGCGAGAGTGTTTTTCTACGTCGACGCATCCAGGGTGGCACAGAAAAAAAAGAGGGGACGTCTGCAGGCTCTTGTGGCTTCATACTAATCTAGACTACATATGTGCTTCATGTGATGTATTGTGTGTATGCTTTTGTGTGTGTGCGCGCGCGTGTGTGTGTAAATCTATCTCGGTTTCCTCCGCGTTGACGACGCCGCTCGTCGCACATCTGTAGCCGCTGGAATCCCAGTTTTTCAGCACCTGGACAGCTCCCGGTCGCGAACCTCTTCTTCTTATTATCGGGCACATGGAGTCCCTGGTGTGATTGTGGGGGAAGCCCTGCGAGCACATTATGCCTCCCTCCGAACATGTCGTTCTCAGCCTGATTCAGTGACAGCCTCGTCGTCTCCGCTGAAGGATGCTGCTTTCTGTCCGGAGTAGGTGTTTTCGTCGTGCGCTGTCTTCTGAGAGGCGATACGGGTGCTCGGCCAACGCAAATTTAAGGGGAATCGCAGCCTACACACAGCAAGATCCGAGCTTCCCTCACACTGATCATCATCATCATCATCAGCATCATCATCATCGGCGAGGAGGGAGATATTACCATCATCACTGCGAGGGCAAAGGAGTCACGACCACACTTTACACAATGTAGAGCAGGAAAACAGAAGAGGTTAGTGTGCCTTTTGTGCTTGTTTTCCCTGTCGGTGGTTGGTTGTATTCGTGCTGGTTTGAACGAGAATGAGACCGTGTGGCCTTTAAGCACAGTGGGGAAAAACATGTTAACAGCACCCTAACTGTTGTAATGTGTAATGATTGCAAATGCATCTTGATTGGGGTTGAATGCAGAAAGCAGTGGGCAGAAATAGCCCCAAGGTGCTTTGTTTGGTGAAATGAAATAGTACCAAAAAAAAGGAGAAGAAGAATCTGCCTTCCGCTGATGAAGCACTTACTGTAGACTGTACTTAAAGTAATAAACTCAAGATGCCAATTGTGACATTCAGTCTCTCTGATACTGTGATTTACTCAAGTCCAGAAACACTTTGTCGCTCTGCAGTGAATTACCTTTGATCCCACCTGCCTTTCTCATCACCTCCACAGTCATTCCTCGCAAAAAAAACTGATGCACCTTGTTCAGTGTTTCTGACATTCTGCTCATCTCATGTCCACAGCACTATCTTTGTTTTTTCATTTTAGTGTTATGCCAATGAGCACATTTTTGGGTGCTGCAGAGAAACAGTGTCACTCTCAGCCCTCGGATGACCTGGGCTGATTTATCCTGAGTAGCATTTAATCTGCTGTGCTTCACTACATTTACTCTGCTGTGGTCCTCCCTCCCCCCTGCAGCTGCAAATGCTGACTCCTCACCTCTCTGTGTCTGAGGGTTACTTCGCTGTGTGTCCTGGAGAAATATCGTGCAAATCACTCAGGTGTCAACAAAGCAAATGTGTAATAATTCATCTCTTGTTTGACGGCTGATTTCAGAATTTGGTTTGTGACTTCCCTGTCCGCTCATGTCATGCCTGTTCCCCCCGCAAAGCAGCTGGAGCGGAGCTTTCACTGAGCCCGACTTGGACATCAATGGCTCTCTATCCTGTGGCACAAAGAGCTAGCATCCTGCTGCACTTGCTATGCAAGAGGTGTGATGTTCCTCAGCCCCTGATTCACAGAGCGGAGCGTATATTGGAGGAGATTTAAAATCCATTACAGTTTAGTGCTCCCCAGGAAAATAGTTGAACGGAGCGTAGCTAAAGCTGAAGTTAGGACAGGGTGCCTTCAGGAAAACGCACAGGCAGTGATACTTCATTGATCATTTTGCATGCGTTTGGGTTAAACAACTCAGCTGTGTGTGTGGAGATTTCATGATTTTGAGATCAAATGTTCAGTTTTGACCTTGGAAACAGCAGTTGGCAAAACAATCTCCCCTCAAGGTCTATTGATTGCTGCACTGGAGCTCCCAATCATGTCTCACAATCTTCCTCAGCAGATGGAGTTTGCCCATGACTAGCTTCCTGATTTCCTTTCCCTGTAGTAATTACATTATTTCTTCTTCTGTATTTTCCATAGGTGTGGTAGGAGCCAGGTCTCTGCAGTGGTGAAATCAAGTTCCTCTCTTGGGGTCATTTAGTTTGGACGTCTATTCGCAGCAACAAGACCTCAGCATGAGCAACACGCAGTGAGTATAAAGTCTTGTTTGAAACCATGTCTGCAGGAGCGTGAAATCTTAAATCTCTATTTATGAACACGCAGTCTTATGCAAAGGGCATCTCAGCAGCGTGTTGGGATATGATTAGCAGAATGGGACCTGCATATTCTCACGCCCCTCCTGTGAGTGAATGACTTTGAGCAGAGATCAGCGGGGAAAGAAAGCGGAGCTCGGCCTCGTCCGGCATCTCTGCGAGTGAGACTGAGAGCGAGAGAGCGGCCCGGCCATCTCCAGTCTCCGCTGGCATCTCTTAGCATTCAGGAGGGATGTTCACTTGTCATCTTCTCTTATTAATAATTACTCTGTGTGTGGTCCTCCAGACAGGCCCTGCATTCTGATGACAGCCCGGGTTGGGGCTAAGAGAAGGGGGAAAAAGAGAGGGAGCAGGGGAATGGAGTGGAGTGGGAGGAGGTGGAGTAGAGTGGAGTGGAGTGAAGGGTGAATGCAGAATGGGTTCAGTCAGCTGCATCTTCTGATTAAAGGGGCAGGATGCTGCTTCCAACCAACAGAGATCTCTGTCCCGGGCCTCAAGACCATCAGATTAGTGCAGGTGATGGTTGATTACAAGTCCATTTGAAGGAGAACGTTAGTGCAAAAGATCTGTAACCAAATCACATGCAGAATATGTTGGCTGGTTAGTAGTACAATGATTTAATGCTGCTGAATGCCAGTGACTCTCTATAAAGTGACAGATGGGAAACTCTCATGCAGAGAAAGGTCTTTGGAGTTATTTTCACCCCTGCTCTCTCAGACTTGATGCTGTAAATCCTCTCTCTCTCTCTCTTCCTCTTTCTCTCTCTCTATCTCTCTCTGCTATGGAAACAGTGGGAGGTGGGCAGGATGCAAAAATTATTAGATGCTCATATACAACAAATTCAAAGGGATTTATAGGACATATTTCACACAGCTGTCCATAACACACAGATTGAACATAAATATTTGTGCCTCTGCCGTATGTGGACGCTGCTTTATCCTGGAGTGCACATAGGGATTTGCGGCAAGGTACAACAACGCACTTCCTTAGGAGACAAAGGTCATCTGCAGCAAGCAAACAGATCGTGTTGTTGTTTATCCAATACTCTAAGTATTAGTATAATATAGTAAACTATAAGTCTCTCTGTTCAGTTTAAAGGAACAATATGTAAGATGTGGCCAGGATTTTAGTTTAAAATATCTAAAAAGTAAAGTAACTTCATCAGCAGAGCGTGAATAAACAACAGTGATGTACTGAAGTTAACGTGCTAACCAACTACCCTCAGCACGCCCTGTCTCATAATACCACTTTCCACGGGCAATAGGGGATAGTCCGATAGCCCCCGTAGTTTCAGTTGGGATTCAAGTTTCTCTCCTTTACCCAACTAGGACAAGCTTAATCGCCTAAAACACACTTCATTCAAACTCAACATAAACAAAATAAAACTCACCTAAAACAGTCTTGGCTTGTCTTTCCACAAAGATTATTATTGGTTGAAATAATATTATTAAGATATTCCAGCTCACACGCTGTTTCTCTCCCGCTGTGTGTCTTATCATCCCCAAAGACATAGTCTTTTGGTCCAAGCCGCTGTAAATCACCTCCATACTGTATCCCCTGTTGTCAAACTGACCTCTGTCTGCCAAATCCAGTTGAGCTGAGCCCCGAATTAAATGCAGCTACCTTTGAATTCTGGCCAAAGTCTACAAACTAAACCTTTAAAGGCACAGTAGGTGATTTGGGGGAAAGATAGTTGATTTTTCACTCTCATTCCCAGGGCATCAAATGCCAATGCTTTGGGCTAAACCAAAGTTTGATGACCTGGGAATGAGATAGCTCATGAGGATAACTCATTGGTTTTTGGTATGGACACCAACAAACAATCGTACACCAACCCAAAGTGAAGGTATTTGATGACTAATGACTAATCTATTGATTAGCCTTTCTTGACACAATCCATCAGACGTTAATTTTGCTCAAATTTCTAGTCCCATCTCTGAATATGGTGCGCTACGTTTCTTGAATGCTATGAGTCATAGGTGTTTATATCGTTCAGTGGATGTTTAGCGAGAAAGCAATTCTTCTAATTACTTGAATATAATTTGGTGACTAAAAGATGTAAGTCATATTCCAAACATAGATTCTTTGAAATAATATATTCAGTCACCAACACATTAGTTTTACAACTGTTACAATTAATTATTCTCCTAACAAATACCATCTGTTTTGCCAAAACATGATATGCTGTAATTTATTCTTAGTGCTCTGTGCTGATGACCTCCGTTTTTGCCTAAAAACTATTAATAACACATCCGTGAGCCTCACTGTTGCACTGGAGGACATGTTTCTCTATTATGATGAACCTGGGGATTGTAGTTTATTATACGTCTATCCCACATATCCTTTAAATACTCACTAGTGCATCAAATGGGGAATTATCAGTGGCTGAATATTGTCAACAAATGCACTATTACTCCTGTTTGATTACCTTTTGCTGAAATCTGTTTTAAGAAATTTGTTAAATTACTTTTTAAAAATATGAAACTGTATTTGTGGCCTGTTTTCAGCGGGAATGAATGGACTTGGGGCTGAGTGCCGCAGAGAGGGTTGGGAAGTAGGAAATGATTGAAAAACAGACTTGGTTTTGGACTTTTCAGAGGTTTTTTTTTTTTTTTTTGACAGTTAACTAAACCTAGAATAATGAATGATTCGCCCTTTAAAGTGATACTGTGGATCCATATCCAACATACAAAGATCAAGTAGCTGCGGTTGGGATGTCTGCAGACAACATTTTAATGTTTCAGGCGTCATCTTCTCTCCCTGCTTACTGTGATGTGATTTGGACATTAAACGGCAGATCCAGAGCTGAAGCATTTTCTCTATTAACAGTGAAAAGAAGCCTCCAAAGACCAACAAAACACATTCACTCTTCATTGATGCAGTGGAATCAACTGCTGTAATTTCCCCTCGGACCTTGAAAGAGCAGCCGTTGCCGAAGAGATCGGATCTTACAAATGTACCACTGTGTCAGGAGCTTGTGTCAGGGCTGCTGCTGCTGCTGCTGCTGGGAAATCTGGCCGGGGCCCATATAAGTGATTTGGCACATTGGTCCCGATTTCCTGATGATATCAAGACAGTGAATTGTGCACCAAGGGGTAGCCAAGTGGCCGTATAAAAAACTTATTGGATAAGACAGAGCGACTGTGTTGTAGACAGCTGGCCTGAAATACTGTGGCAGTGAGCACTCAGAATGACAATGATACCGATGCCCTCTGCAAACCACCAGTTCATGCTGAGGCAGCACTTTCAAATCCACTGAAGTGACAGAAGGGCAGGATTTATTGCTCAAAATAGGTGATTTTAAATACGATGTGACAGGCATCAATCTCACCCCTTATCACCTTGATAGAAAAGCTGTATTATACTTGATCGCTGTTGTTTTACTGTGTTGGCATTGCAGCATTATGATAACCATACGCTGGTGTCAGTGTTCAGTTTGATTTGAACTTATCTTAACAGTTATTTACGCATGAAAAGCTGACCTCTGCACACATTCCTTTGCCATGCGGTGTAGTCACACCTGTGTGCTGAAGGTTAAGTGCCACGCAATAGGACATGTGAGCTACAGTTTCAGTAGTCAAGACCACTCATCCATAACTGCCTCTTAAACCAAAAGACTATTATCTGCGAATACAATACAATACAAGACAGAGAAAAGTTGGGTGCAGATGTCAGTCATCTGAGATCTGAGTCTGTTCAACCAAATAACAGAAAGAATGAAGTAAGCCACGAAATAATATAACTTATTTTATATATGATAATGTCCTGACATTTAATATCATCAATCAAACTGGTTTTAAAGGGATAGTTCAACCCAAAATAAAAGATACATATTTTTCTCTTAGCTGCAGTGATTGTTATCCATCGAGATTGTTTTGGTGTGAGTTGCAGTGCTTTGGAGATATCGCTGGTAGAGATGTCTGCCTTCTCACGAATCTAAAGGAACTAAATGTTACTCGTCTTGTGATGCTCAAAGCGCCAAAGAAATTACATTTGAAAAACTCAACAGCAACGTCTCCATCCATAAATCATGACCCTGCTTACTCAAGATAATCCAGAGCCCTTATTGTGACCAGTTTCATGCTGGAACTATTTTTCTGTTTTTACACCCGCCAACCGAATCACCAAAAAAGAAGGAAGCATGCATCTACTCATGGACAAGAGGCTAGCTGATGAAGCTAGCTAATGTTAGAGCTGAGTTGAGGAGGATGTCCCAAGCACGAGCTTCTTATCAACGAGTAGATGCACGTTTCCTTCTGCATGGTGATACAGCAGAAGCATGTAGTTTGGTAGAAAGGACATAGTTCCTGCTTTAAACTTCTCACATAAAGGTCTGTTGATTATCATTAGCAACCGCGTCATGATTTCTATTAAGAGTCATTGTTGTTGAGTCTTTCAAAGTCATTTTTTGGCACTTTGAGCACCACAAGCTGAGTGCCATCTCGTTTTGATTCAGAAGAAATCAGACACCTCTGCACCCCAAAATAATCTAGGAGTATAAAAAAAAACACCACAGGTAAGAGGAAAAAAAATGTGTTTGTGATTTTGGGGTGAACTATCCCTTTAATCTTGCCTCAACTTTAGATGTTACTACGAACAGACCTATTCTTGACTGACAGTTAACACGGCCCCCGATCTACAGCCCTGGGAGTTAACATATTCCCTCCTGATGTATCTTATGTCAGCGTTTGAACCTCCTTTATGTGCGCTGGTGTTAGTATTCAGAGTCAAAAGATATAAATTGGTTTTACTTTCTGTTGAGTTCAGCAGTATTGGACTTCAGCAGTATTTGAGTACGTTTCTCACAGAAAGCTGCTGGAATAGATTACAAGTGAAATTCATTTAAACTCCAGATCTATGGAATCGCTGAGTGTTGCCAAGAAGATGTTCCTATTGAAATTAAAGGAGGAAAAAAAGGTGTTGCTGTATGTATTTCCAAGAAATGTGTTACTGGGCAGTGTCTCTGTTATTCAGTAATACCTCGCTATAACTGAAGGCAAATGAGAGGAGGGGAGAATACTACTAATAAAACCATATAAAACTGATCACATATTTTCTCTGTCTTGGATTCGATGTAAATATCATTACATGTCTAATCAATGAGTTAGAAGTGGAGAGGAGAGATCTCAGCAGGCTATTATATTTTTATATATCTATTGATCTTTGCATGATGACTTATGTGATGTGATGTAAACACGGCGGGGGAATAAATATACATGATTGTCACTCTGGAGGAACCAATCCCTGGCAATAATTACACACAAGACAGAAACAGACCTCTTTTAAAACACTCATTTTAAACTCTGTACGTTTATATTAATAAAACAAATTCACAAAAAGTTATTATATCTTTGATCAATGCACAGAGTTTAATTAGCATTACCGGTTAATTGAGCTCTGTAATAGAAATGGTCCGTCAAGGCCAACGTTGACATTCTTGTTAATTTTGTTGTCATGCTTCATATGAGGGGGATCACGATATAACGATATTGTCAATAACCGTGATATTTTAAAATGAATTCATTTTGTGTTAATAATACACTTATGATAAAATCGTGTAAATAATCCAGCGCATCCTAAATAATTTCTTTCTGTTCTCGCTTTGTCATAACAAGTGGCAGTAATGCACCTAAAGGCTAGTTGCCAACCGCCATAAAACAGAAAAAAGAAGATGAAGAAGACACAGTGTCCAGCTAGCTCCTACCACAGTGTGTGGCTGCTACTGCCAGCAAGACAATCTATCTGTAGTCCAAGGTTAGATATCACGATAATATTTTTATCGTGAATTCTTTTGGCCACGACAATCGTGTAGTGAAAGTCTGATATAGTGACAGCCCTGCTTCATATCTGTATAATCTGTACAACCTAAGCTAAAAAACTGTGTAAGTCAATAAAACATAACAACTGATAAAATGATTGAAAGTGTTTCATTAATATCAACCTTCTTCTCTACTCCTCTGGCAACAATTCACTGCGCCGCCGCCTGTTATCACCATGTCTTGCACTGCACGTAATATAACGCCTGTACCAAGAGTATTAAGACAACGTTTTTTATTTTAAATTGATTCAAACAAAATGATGCAAACAATAATCTCCATTGAGATCTGGTTAAAGTTCCTCTTTTTGTGTAGTAACAATATAATTACTATTATAGCTGTCCCAAACAGCTGCTATTAACCAGTTTCACTTGAGTATTTTGCATTATATACTAGTAAAGTAAGTTCATGCGACTACAGCCTAAACAGTTACATGTAAAACAATACAAAGTCAGCATTTAGAAACATGAGCTAGTGAAGAAGCTTGTTTTTTGCGCCTTTTGGGCTTCATTGTGAGGCTTATCTCTTACTCTGTACGGGTGCGAGATTTCCCCCGCAGCCATGCATGCTCTATGTTAACCTTTTTGCTTCCTCGTGGCGTTTGCTAATATCACATGCCTCTGAAAAGATCCCAGCCTTTAGCATGCTGCCGGCTGCCCTTGCCTGCATTGTTGAGGAGAGCGAAGTATTCAGATGTGAAGCCTCCGCTCCCTCCCCAGGATGGCAACCAGCCACTCCACTGGGCTCTGCACATAATGGCTCCTGGCCTGCTCTGTGATTGTCTGGAAATGCGATTTTGATGCACTAAACAGTTTGTGTCTGTCATGACTGATTAGCGTCCTTGTTGCGGTTGGTCAGAGGTGCCAAGTCCTCAGTGGGATGCGGAGGCATGTTTTTGTGGTGAGCATGTTAATATATGGGCGTTTGACCCTCAAGACTAAATAACACATCTATCAGGACACGCATAACAGAAGGATCAGATATTTAAAGGGTGGAAGGCTGAGGCATTTTATGTAGTGAGGACATGACGATGAGAGCCCTATTGTGCTATGTTAAGACAATACAGTTGAAGTGATTCTTTGCTTCCTCAGAGAATAACAAAATAACCTTTAAAGGGTGTCCATTAAACAGCTATTAGTCAAGAAGTAAGTCAGGGAAAAGGGAGACCTATTTTTCTTTCCAGGCCTGCCTACATTAACATTTAACAGTAAGGTGGGTCTGCTCAGTGATCTTCTCCTAACTGTTTCCTCCCACTCTGTTTCACCTCCAGCACAGAGGTTGTAGAATTCACCAACCCAATGGCCTTTGTTCCCTCTGTCTTGTAATCAATGCCTTCCTCCACTGTTAAGCACTGGAGTTATTGATGTCTGCACACTGGCTGCACTGGGACGGCTGCCAAGCCGTGCGAGACTCCTGTTCCAGGGTGACTTCTCCTTGTCCGCTATTGGCTGAGCTTGGAGGTCCACACAGCCCTCCCTACACGTTTAAGTTTTAGGTCCTCAATGGCAGATAAAATGACACTTTGTCTGGCTCTGCCAAATATAGCTAGCCTCGCAGAGAAAATGCAGTGGATGAACTGGAATGGACAAAAACAAAGACGAAACAACCTTTTTAAAATGACACTTTGGTTGGCGACCAATTCTGAATATCAGAGCCTCCTTGAATGATGGAATGTAACTAAGTACATTCACTCAAGTACTATTCTACTACACATTCACGAGATATATGTCCTGACATTTATAAAAAAAAACAACTTTTTTTTTGTCCAAGTTTCAAACTGGTTTTAAAGGAAACAGTTCAGCTCAAAATCAAAATACATACATTTCCTACCCAGTGATGGAATGTAACCAAACACATTTCCTCGAGTGCTGTACATAAGTACAATTTTGAGATACTTGTCCTTTACTTACTACATTTTCTGCTACGTTATACTCCCACTCCACTTTTATTGTACTTTTACTCCACAACATTTATTTGAAAACTTAAGTTACTTTGCAGATTGAATGCTGTGTCAGAGTGAAAGTAGTTTTTGTAGTTGAAGCTTCTATCTATAATCTTTTTAATTGAGAAACATAATATTTCCATTTATGTGTAAAATGCAAATTGCCATTTTTCCTGTGGTTTGAGACTTAGTTCACTGCATACTCTGGCAATGAGAATTGAAGATCAGCATCAGTTGCCAGGTAAATGTGTCCTTGTTGAGGGTGCCAGCAGACACTAGAAACAAGGAATTTCACACCATGTTTGTGTTTTCATTCATCAAAATTACACACAGTCCCAGTTGTTGTTGTCACCCTTTGCTACCTGGAGTATATTCCAAGTTAGTACACCGGCTAATTCAAAATAAACAGCACATCCATCCTCTGACTCTAACGCTGCTCTGGTTGTTTGTACCACAGCGCTCCTCCCAAGGCTGGAGCCTCAGAGCTGGAGGTGATCTCCCAGCAGGTGGAGGAGGACAACCAGTGCGTGGCCCCTGTCCAGCTGGTCAGCTTCGCCTACAGAGACTTGCCTTTGGCCGCCCTGGACATCTCCCTCGCTGGATCCCAGCTTATCTCAAACCCGGATGAAGAGGACAACAGAGAGGGGTAAATCCCACGATTTTGCTCTGACATCATCCATCATCCTCTGCTGTTGCTTGTCCACAGTCAGTAAAAACAATCTGCAGGGATAATCATGGTATTATTAGTATTTAGAACATGTGAATGGTTTGGATAGCCTGACACAGGTGTTCAATTTATGTGAAGGTCACTTGTTTCTTGAAACTACATGAAGCTGAGCGCTCCTACTTCCTTCGAAGAATATCAAAAATCATACAGTTTGAGAGATCTGTGAAAAAAAATGACAAGTATGATTATCAATGAAATCTTTGTAGAATTAATTTGTGTAATAAAAAGTCCCAAATGTAATTATATATTGATCGATGTTCCTGATGTTTGCCACCACATTTAGGATAACATTAGAAATGTGATGTCTGAGACATTGTCTCTGCTTTGTTGCATGAAGTGCTACATCCATAATTAAGGCAGAATTGCAATTACTACAATCTATAATCTCGCCCAGCTGAGAAAAGCTCTGCCGTCACTCTCCCCATCGCTCGTTATTGCACATGGTAATTACACCTGGCGTATTGAATCACCCCTCATTTTATATTAGAGTCCGGGAGTCGAGGATATTTGCCGATGAATTTATTAGTGTCACCACGTTAAATGGACAATGTCTCCACTGATGTGTTCATTTCAGCTCAATGACACAGCAATTTCTCGCTACTAGACAGGCCTCTGTTCATAAAGTCGATTTCTGGCAGAAAACAAAGACTGTTGTTAGCACCATAGCTTTCCTGAAATGTCAGAGGCCTGTGGCGCTGCATGTCCAGGGTTCGTGTTGTTTCCTTATCACCATATCACTGTGCTGCAGGCCCAGCACTCTCAGGACAGGACACGCCCCTCATAGAGCACCCCTGTAGCCAGTGTCCATGGCTCTCCACTCAGGAAGCGTGACTCACAACCCTTTGGCACACTGTGATGTTGGCATCCGTGCAGAGAAAGTCGACAAACAGCATAAGCTTAATTAGAGCATACGGCATTTCGCCATCCAAGCCCTGGTGTGTCAGCTGACCATGTCCGGCTGGACTTTGCCCGGCCTGGCCGGGTCCGGGCCGATGTCTCTGTGGGACAGAGGGCAGGGACAGATGGGTCCTGTCCCAAACACCCACTCTTTCATCATACCTTGTATCGTTCTCACTCTGTCTTGTTCACTAAAAGAACCGAAAATACACGGATAGCAATGCAACAGCAGAAGGCAGGATCTGGCAGGCCAGTAACATTATCATCACAGTGGGCACTCTCATATGGCACCATATGACACCCTGGTCCCCTGGGATTTGGCACCGTGCAGTGGAAAAGTCATGCAGTGCCAAAAAATCTCTCGGAGGGATTGATCAGGTCAAAATTGTGAATATTCTTTCTCCCGAAAAGGACAAAGACATTCATTCTGATCAGAGAAACGCCTTCCTCAGAGTCCAGGAAGCTTGAAAGTATTCAGCAAACTCGTGAAAACGTGTGCAGTATGTCACCCATGTGAGCGTTACATTGTGTTCAAAGAGCTTTTTAGATTGGAATTCATGATTTTCAGGTCACATGCATTCCAAGACATACCTGTCATCGCAGTTTCATGCGCACATTCATTGTTTGGAAGCCCTCTTGGAAAAACAGCAGCAGAGCCAGTGTGCCGTCGCCGGTTCTGGCTGCCTTTGTGACTCATGTGTGTAACATCAGAGGAATGACACAAAGGTGGGATGTGTCCCATGATGCAATATTTTAAATTAAAAGAGACTGTTGAAGGCGAAAGTAATGAACTTAATGATTTTCCTCACTCTGCTGGCTATTTTCCTATTGTTTATAGGAAAATATAGTCACAGATACTCCTCTGCATGCTGTGGGCAATTTTTAGCACTTTATAAATGATTGTATACAAGAATGTAAACCTACTTTCAATGCCTTGCTACGGGGGTTGCAGTGGTTTTGCGCATTAATTTTAGTGATTAGCAGGACAGTTTGTTTTCATTCCTGAGATGTATTTATATCTTAGTTATGTCATTTTTTGGATGGGAAAACATGAAACAAAAAGACGACTCACACACTGCAGGGCTCCAAAATCCAAATTTATTTAATGCACCAAAGTAATAGCATTTCGAGCAAACCTGCTCTCCATCAGCAGGATGAAGAGCTAAATGGGACTGAATGGATGTAATGTTGGATGTTTGGTTTGAATCCAGACATAGTGAAAGGAATCTTTACACACATGGTCAGAGATGGGAAAAGAAAGTGGTCATTACTTTTGAATTTAGCTTAAATCTTTGATGATGAGGTCTTGGATTTGTTTTATTTTATATGGCTGTAAAAAAATTTTTTTTTTTAAAAAAACAAGCAGAAGAATACACACCAGAGATGCGCATTTAGTCTTGCATGGCAGCTTCTCATGGCTCTTTAACAGCAGACGTGGGCGATTACGTAGGAGGTGGATGTTCTTGCGGACTACAAGGTGCACACGCAGTACTTGCAGATTCTGTGCAGTGGTGAGTTGGTTGGGAATATTAATAGATGTTGGCAGCACCATCTTCTCCAGATCTTGCTAGAAAAGTCCAAGATGGGGGTGGTGTGATTTCACATCCACCTTTGGTCACTTAATGATTGTCTCATTTGTATTATTGTATTATTCTTTTACACTTGCATGCCTTTTTAATAGTGGATACTTTTTTGGCAACTACAGATATCGGTTATTTTTTAAAATGGAGCTTCATCATGTTTCTATATTTTGATTAAGCCGAAGCAACCTATCCAATTTAGCAGCAATCCCTTCCTGATTAAAAAAAAAAAAAAAAAAGAATAAGCAGGTCTTTAAAGGGTCACTCCACCAATTCTCCTCATTTAAGTGTGTTTACAGGTCTTTAGGAGTACTACTGCATATGTGAAAAAAGTAGCAAGAGCCTTTTGTGGCTCAAGAGGAAGCTGCATGTAATCTGATAAATTGCCTACAGTGGCAGTCACGTAATGGCTAAATTGCATTGTGGGTAACGTTTGCACCAGTTTTTGAAAACAGTCCACTGGTCTAGCAATGCACTCCCAAATCACAAACAATACAGCAGAACCAGAGATATCACCTTTTTTATTCCAGGCATTCTTCTTCCTTTTCAAAACCTGGCACCTTCACTACCCACAGTGCAACTTAACTACTAAGTGACATCACTGTAGGCAATTCAGCAGCTTCCTCTGGAATTATAAAAGGCTTTGAACTGCATTTTTTCACATACTGTATGCAGTTGTACTCCCCAAAGCGAGTAAACATACTTTAATGTAGAAAATTGGTGGAGTTATGCTTTAATATAATTGTGTGTAATTAATTAAAGTGAAAGCAGATGTTAATGTGTGCGCAAAGCATACACAAATTGACTCTAAAAATATTTTGGTACTTTAATTTTTTTCACCAATCCCTTCCTTCTGCAGTCATTTCAGTAAATGTCACAGCTCACTCAGAGGACTTGGTAGAGGCAGTTAAAATACTGAAAAAGCTGTGTATTTTTCCAGTAGCAAGGTGGTGTGTTGAGATCTTCTAGCTTTAACCTGCCCTCTTATCGTGACCTCCAGACTGAGTGGAGCCCATGACCTGGCCTCTATCTCCACATCCTGCTCTTGTCTTAGGTTATCAGCCCCACATCAGCCTGCTGCCCACAGCAGCAGAAGCATATGCAGTCGACCTCCAGGGGCCAGACTGAGAGGTGTGAGGCGCTGCATCAATGACAGATGGTTCAGATGGGTCAACCTGTCGCTTTGACTAGAGGAGAGCGGAGGCGGAGGGTATAAAGAGAAGGATGGAGGGAGGAATGGAGCGCACGACCCTCCTCCACACTTTCATTCACAAAGCTGCCGGCTGCAGATCACAAGGAAATGGCTCCATTCGGTGAATGTCATATCTCTTCATGTTGGACAGTAGTGTGGGATTAATTCTGTGCCATGTTGCATGGTGACAGCCACAGCTGCTGGCTGATACAGTGTGAAATGTTGGATATTAGATAAGCTTAAGTGTGCTCAGGTCAGCCCAGATTTATTACATTACTCAATATCTATAGAGTGCTTGGACTTCCTCTGTGAAATAAAGTTCTCCAACCACTTTTCACTCGCTAAAATGCATTAATACAGCAGTATGTCAACAAGCACATAATCAAACCTGGGTTGACAACGCTCAAGGTGGAAGTAAAATGGAATAATTAGAAAAATGTAGACCGCAGAATATAGCACTGAAGGACCCTGCCAGAGTCTAGTATGAATCTTGGCAGCAGCAATATTTCATGGGGCTTTGGAAGCAGAGCCGTACTATACCTGTTCTGTGTTGATGGATGTCTGAAAAGAGAGCAGGATTTCTGTTTTTTTTTCTCCCCCTCTGACTCTATTTCAAACACACAGAGGAACAGTCCTCTCCATCAAATTGGCTCTCTCGCCTGGCACCATGTGCGACACAATAGATGACATTTGAGTGCAGGGTTTGAGGGTTTGTTAATATTCACAGACATGCAAAGTGTGAGATTGCTTTTTAGGCTGAGAGCGAGAGAGATCAAGTGTCCTGGTGAAAACCCATTTATCAGGGACAGCTTGTCTGCTGCTCTGCACATGGAGCCCCATCCATCTCCATTTGCTTACTATCTGTGGCCCATTTCTCCGGCAAAGACCAGCTCCGAGTCGCCTCTGCTAGGTTGTACCACTGTGTGGGATGCAAGGAGTGGAGCAATGATGACTGATCGCACTGGGAAACCAGTGGAAAGGACAGGTTATACTGGAAAGCTCTGTGCATTTTCATCGGATACATTTTTTACTTATGACTACGAGGGAAAGCCTAAACTTTATTCACTGCCATCTGTAATTGATTAGCCCTTTTTATTTTATTTGTTAATTTATCACAAAGGTGTTTGTTAATTCCCCAGGCGTTAGACTGTAAGAGATTAATAGCGATGACACATGGAAGCTCTAAAATGTACAATTGATTACCTATGATAACTTCACTTTATTCAGCATATTTATTGCTTAGCTGGATTTCCTCTCTCAGGGCTTCTTTGCTTTTTTTGGCTGTGATAACACAGATGAGTCAGCAGTGGTTACACAGGAAACAATTTAACCAGTTGTTTTGTTGGCATTTTTCCTTTTTCCATTTTTGTTAGCAATCAAACCAGATGCCCCACCTGTTCTTTTTCTGGAAACAGAAGAGGAGGGTTTTTTTTTTGGGTTTTTTTTTTAAAAAAAAAAAGCATGCCTCTTCTAGTGTATAAAGTAAGTTAAGCAATAAGTGTAACATAGAGAGTGTGAACAGCCTGAATGGGATGAAGTCCTCCAACCTCTGCTATTGAGTAGCCTGCAGGTGCGCAGTTGTGGTCCATTTTCCCCTGCCCGAGCCTGCTGAGTTCAGCAGATTGGTGTGAATTGGAGGAACCAAGGGGCTGTATAGTTATCAGTACAGAGAGAGAGAAAATGAGAGGAGACAGAAAACCTGAGTCAAGTAGTATCATTTTCAAATGCTGCTGCTCTGGAGTAGTATCTGACATTACACCCGCAAAAGATTACTTCAATTCAGAAGCTTTTCCCCCTGTAGTTCACATGTTTCTCAATGTTGGTCAAAGATATTCGTGAGATGTCTGCAACTTGAAAAAACATAGTTTTTTATGTCGATGTTTTTGGGACTTTTCTATATATATTTGCGTGTGTTACATTCTTGATACTTTCACCTATTTAAGCCTCGAAAAATCCTTCTTTATCTCTTTGGTTGAACTGCTTTCGACTAAAATTTTGAGCAGACACTAACCCGAGATTAAGAATCTCATGGAGCTTCGATTTTGGGGCTGCAAGCAGATTGGGAACCACTGTACTGAAGTTGCAGATTTCAAATGGTTTTCTTCCTAAAAAATAATTTAATAATTTTTTTGACAAAAAGCGTAATTTACAGGTGTGCTTGAATAAATGAATGGCCGTCAGGCACAGTAATCTGAGTCTTGGCCAGTTTTTTAGATTCATAGCATGATTAATCGTTCTGGAAGCAAATGTAATTGTGTGGCACCTGCCTCAGGTCTGTACCCTAATGTGCTGGAGTTTTTCACCGAGCAAAGTTGCTCTGTTGTAAATGTGCAATCAAGACATCAATCAAGAGTTCCAATCAATTATTTAGAGGCCTTGCACAGCAGTGCAACTCATTTGGAGCGACACTATTTTAAGCCTTCCTTCACAAACATTTTGAGGGAGAGGTTAGTGTTTGCAGCTGTTCATTGGTTGTTTGTGTGTCTGTGTGTGTATGTGTATGTGTGCTACGATCAATACCTCAGACGAGTTGATAGAGTCTTTCAGACTCATTACTTCTGAATGAATTTTCCCCTTTGCAGCCCTTCCCTTCTCTCTCACTCCATCTCTTAACTCACACAAACAGGGCACCACCTCTCTGATTTAATTTCCATTTAACTTGTACCTAATGAGTTTACATTGTTTTTTATCCCATCTCAATTACAGGAGACAGTATAATGAAAGAGATGTTCCTTGTGATAGGCTCCCTACCTCAGCGAGAGATACTTAGCTGGGGCCGGAGCCAAAGCTCTGTCCTGTCTGTGTGAATGGGCCCCAGCAGAGCGACCAGACACCTTCCTCTGTGCCAATCAATCTGCCTGATGTCTTTGTCCGCTCTGTCCTGTCTGGCCACTCTGCTGCCACGGCCGCTGCAGCCGGCATCATGTACAGCATGCCATCACTTCCATCTCAGGCCACTATTGATCGCTCTCATGATCTAATCCCCTCGCTCTGCGCTGCTGTCGGGCGCACTTCGATCTTACCTCAGTGTGTTACCACTGCAGCCGCTGGCCTGTTGATGTCTTTATGAACCTGTCCACACTACATGCCACCCTGCATCTCTGATTTCCTCCACACACAGTGTTCTTAACTGTGTGTGTTTGATGTTTACTTCTGCACGCACATATCCGTCCGTTTCCCATTCGGTCTGCACCTGCCGTGACCCTGGAAGAGAGGGAGGTGATTTTCTTCCTGGGCTCGCTCCACCAATGAAGCAGCCTCACTTCCTCATAAATACTTCAGGTCTTCAGCGTTCAAGGTTTAAAGTGATTTCCCTAAAATTAAGTTTCTGAGCTTGGAGTAATCCATCACTGCCATTTACTCTGCTTTCAGACAGGGTTTTTCTTTACAGGTTTATTAAATTAATACCTTTTCTGCCTGCCTTGTGGGAGCAGTCTGAATGAATTATGATTCCACGCAGTATGAGTTAAATCATGCTTTTCGGTCCTGAAGGTAAGTGAGGTGGCTCCTATGGTGTGTGTGTTGCTCATTCCATCTTTTAACTAATGGTCCACAAATGTCTGGTGACTGTGTGTTAGGTGTATCATTAGGTAAATGTTTCTTTTTCTTGGCTCTCCTCCACTGGCAGATGGGGTTTGACATTGTTCCTTGGGAACAAATCGGTGCCGGGGTAAGTCTCCATGGTATCTGCTAATGATACCATTACCCTCCACCACCTCTTTGTCACCCCAGGTGTTGAGCTCCTAATCTGTTGGCTTTGGCTGGTACTGAGGGTTGCTGCAGAGGGCTGAGTGCACCGGTTAGCCTCTGGGAGAGCACTGACACAATGTTGCCGAGCTCGAGCCTCTCTGCTGACCTTGGTGAAGGATGGAGAGGACGTGTAACAGCAGCACACTAGAGGTTCAGCTGCAACTGCAAAATGACGCCACTCACTAGGATCCCCTCTCTAAGTCTAGTTGACTAAATTTCAGCAGTAATACTAACAGACACAACATTTTGAGTCATTACTAGGGAACAAATTAGAAACGAATGAGGAACTAGCTGTGAGTTAAACATGAGTTGATCCAATTTTAGAGAAGCTAATTATTATTTATTTAACCGTAACCTTAACAAGGTTACTAAGTGCTTGTACAAATAAAATAAAACACTGTACAGATACGTTAAAAGACAATTAAAACAACACAATGAAATTAAATACAGAAAAGGTTTTAAAAAAAACGGGACAGAATTATGCAAAAACACCACACTATAGCCGATAGCACAATTCAAGCGTCAATAGTCTAAAAGAAGCTTGAATTTCATGTAGACCAAGCTGCTACCTTAAAGGTTTGAGAAAAGCTATTTTATAAAAATCCGTTTTTAAAAAACATTGAACAGTGGTCACAGTTAGCCAATCTGAGGTCCTCGGACAGGCTGTTCTAGAGTCTGGGGGCATTTGTAGCAGGCCCGAGTCAGCCTTGGTTACAAAGCTGGACTAATTATTAGTTAATGATTAGTTAATTAAGAAATGTGTGAGTGAGGAACAAATCAGGAACAAAAAGGGTAAAGGAGACTTGATAACTAATGGACAGGTACTCATGAAGTAACGATTCAGTCCTCAGTAACCACTCATGCACTACTTTTATTTGAAGGGACACAAAAAAGGGTAAGAACTCGTAAAATAATGATTAAGTAATAAGGGATTACTTATTAGTTCAGCAAAACTAGACATATGAACATGTCAAGTTGTGGGTCAGGAAATTTTAACAAGCATTTTCTATTATTTTCTTACCATTACAATAAAACGGAATAAACCTTTAAATCAATCTGCATCTTTCTCTGTTCTCTCTTTCTCATTCTTCCTTCTCCAGCTCCCCCTCCTTCCTCTCTGGCTCTCTCTCCAGTTCACTTTTGGATGAGTCCCAATGCCTTTGAACCGGCTGCACCCCGCTTCCTCTCTCAGTGTTTGCCTCCTTCATTCTGAACCAAGAGGAGAGGAGAATAAATTGCATCCTCTCTTGTCCTCTGACAGACATTGCCCGTAGCTTTCCTCCTATGGGGGACAGGTGACAACGGATAGCTGCTATTTTCAAAGAAGCATACTGCCTTTCTCAATGTTGCCTCAGAGAAGGGACAGCAGCCCCACACACACACCTTCCTCTCTGCATCGGGCTTTCTAAAGAGTGCATCTGAGTAGCGTGTGTGTGGAATGGAGAGCTGTAACAGGAAGGGAAAGCCCCGCGTGCCTCCTGGAGATTTGTCATTATTTATTGACCATAAATCCCCAGGAGCCACAGTCAGTCACAGTCTCTGATTGGATGGACTTGAAGGGGAGAGTAGGGATGGATTTAAGGCAGGTCTGACACTCACATCTTCAGGCACAATGTACCTGGACAAGAAGCGAGCGCACGAGGGACAGCGGCTCACTCCACACTAATGGAAAATATATAGTAATGTCACAGAAATCCGTAGCTGCTAAACCAGTGGTAGGAATGACAAGGTGTAACACAGATTCTGGGACCAAGAAGTGTTTTATTACCTACCCAAATTCCTGCCTAATCCCTTCACTCTTTACCAGCCAGGCAGGCAGGTATGACAGTACAAACATTGTCATGGAAAAATAAGATGAAGGCATTGAGATTCAGTGAAGCAATCAGCTTTTTGGCTGTGTGCGACTGCACCCTCCAGATGGTGCACATGCATCCCCACTGTCATGCCGGGAGAGCTACATCTTGCGGTCAGCCAGCTTGCAAATCAGTCATCCAGAGCTCAAACAAGAGCTGAGCCAGGGAGCTAACTACCAGCCTGGTTGTTAGCAAAACAGTCGCCCAGATGGGCAGTCAGCCAGCCAGTCAGCTTGCCAGTTTTTACCCAGAGCCTCCTGTGAGGAAGGTGACTGAAACACAGGAGACTCTTATCTCTTCAGAGCCTAACCTAGTCGCCAGAATGAATGTTGGTAATGTATGTTTCTGCAAACCACAAATATGTTTAAACTTTACTTTTCTTTGGGCTCAATCTTCATTTTTATGTTATGATGATATTGTGCTCTGGTTAGGTTCAGGCACAAAAAACACCTGGTTGGGGTTAGGAAGAAACAATGCTTTGGCTAAAAATACCTGGTTTTGTCACCAGAAACACGTCTGGAAATGTCCCGATGCCTCGTCAAAAACACATGGTTTTGTTGCCACAAATACAGCTGGAAAAATTTCCAATGTCTTGTAAAAAGATATCCACTAGTTTAATGCTTACAAATGTTACAAAGCCGTCTCAGACAGCTGTAAGTAACGCGGCCACCATCCTATCCACCTCCTGACAAAAAAGTCAAAAGTCATTATGGTACATATGACACAAATATACCCATGGTTTGCAGGAAACGTAAAATGCCGACATTTTATCCTGGTGACTGGGCTTACAGAACCACACGGTTATAAATTTGTAATATGTCTAAAGAAATGTATTACTGTTAAAGATATGCTTGCAAACATGTTCTGATGAAAAAGGCACACATCATTTAATGCTTGATTGTGAATCACATTAGATGTCGTGTAATCTGCTTCTGAAAACAGGCACAAAATAAACTAATGGCTGTTGCAATAAGTCGACCACTTTGCTTGATGATGCACAAAAGGAGAGCTTTAATGGGAAGCGGAAGGTTACAGAGATCCTGGTTTCATGAGGAGAAGATTCCTGAGCTGAATTACTTCATACTAATATTTCATCTCAGAGCCAGCAGAACATGTATTTATGCCTCACATAAATTCAAGACTGTAAATTAATTTCAGCATCCATGTTCTGAATTTGAATGCAGAATGGAGCCCTCGGCTGAAAGATATTTATAAGAACGTTGAGTGATAGAAAAAGGAGCAAAGTCAAGGTTGAATACACCTCACGATTTGTGTATCTTGACGTTTCTTGTGTTTTATTGATTTGACCTTGGTTGCTGCCTGTCAGATCCACACTCTGCACCAGTATCACATTTTAAAATAACACCACAACAAGACCTACCATTTATCTTTGTACCCACAGCGTCTCTAACCGCTGTTTCTCCGCCATCTCTGTCTCTCACCCCCTCTCCCCACCGGTCAGGTCGAACTGGCTGAAGCCGTGCTGTGGGCGAAGGGCAGCGCTGTGGCAGGTCTGTCTGCTGTCGGCGGGCTTCAACTGTTTCCTGGTGGCCTGTGTCATTCTGGTGGTGCTGCTGCTGACGCTGGAGCTGCTCATAGACACCAAGCTGTTGCAGTGTGAGTAGTAGAAACCAGGACAGTGTGACGTCACCTGTGATAGGATGTGGTTTGGGGGACATTGTGCTGGGGGAGGTGGTTTGTTACACTCATTGTGTATGGTCCTGACTTGCTATAGCATGCCTGGAGAGAGAGAAAAAGTGGACTGCTCAGTCAGCACAAGTGTTTACTGATTGTTATACAAAGGCACTGTGCCAATAGAAGCATAGACTTGGGAGCAATGACAAGAGAAGAACTTAATTAGCACAAAAATTAAGCTGCACATAGATCATGTCCTCATGATCTTGTTAGACTGAGCTGCAGTTTGGACGGAAGGATTTGGCAAGAGGATTAGAACTGGTCATAAAGCTATAAAGCAAAGAATAAGGAGCAGAAACATTAAAATATTTCCTCACAGCCTTACCAAAATCTGTTGGCAAAATAGCACATTTTACAAATGAAGGTGTCTTAAAGATAGGCACCATTTACTTGTGCCTGACACTATAACACAGGTAGCAGCTGTTACCAATGTGCTGTGAACGAGCAACAAGCAGTCATTTTACCTTTTCTGGCAAGCTGCCTTCTTTAATCGCACAATGAAGACATTAACGGTGTTTGTTTGAATATGCACAAATGATACAAATATAGAACATCAACACTGAAGCACACCCTTGCCTTATGCTGTACTGCACTCGTATACACACAGAAAAATGATTAGCGCAGCCAATATATCATTTTGCTAAATCTATAAGTATTTGTATATACGTTAGCCAGTAAATCATTTTATTTTTAGTACATTTAAAGGTCCTGTGTGTAGGATTCAGGGGGATTTAGAGGCAGAAATGAAATGTAATAGTCATAATTATGTTTTCATTAGTCTATAATCACCCGAAACTAAGAACCATTGTGTTTTCATTTCCTTAGAATTAGCCTTTTTTTATCTACAGAGGAAGCTGATACTCTTCCAATGAGTCATGTTGCACCACCCACAGTAGCCCAGAGCCAAACACTGACTCTAAAGAGGGCTTTTTGCATTTTCCACATTTTTTGGCAGGCACCGTAGGGAAGGGTGAGGCGAGGGTTGTTCAGTTGGTTGCAATCTGCAAACACAATGCTAGATGCTGCTAAATACTACACACTGGACCTTTGAGGGACCCTCATCAGAAATGCTTGTTACATATTTGTTCTAAAAACATTCACACACACATTGGTTGTTGTAGAACAGCTGTTGAATTTTCTAAACTCTCTTGACAACACTATGCCTGTCACAGAGACTGCTTTAAAGTTTTAACAAAACCATGGTTTGCAGAAACGTACATTGACACAGTTTATTTCCGCAATTGGGTTGACCATACTATATTATACTATAGTAGGAAGTGACAGAACACTATAAGATGTACAACATGTATGTGAGGATGTGCAGAAGGCCTGTAAATACTAACCTGGTCTCATGTGTCCACTGTATAATGAGTCTGTGTCACTGATGATCTTTCCTGGGACCTGAAGCTCTGATCAATCATTGCCTGGGGAATATAATCCTCCCATTAGCTTTGCACAGTTAACACAAAATGTCAGGTGGTCGAACTGCCACTGTGACCAATGTCACCCCTGTCTCACCTTCATCTACATCATCTGGCACGGTGGAGACATCCTCATTTATCATAAGTGGAAGGTCAGGGGTCATGACCTGTTTGAAGTCACAGGGATGAGTGAAGAAGAGCACACATGACGGAAATGTGGCTCGAGCAGCATCCAAATGCATTCATGTCTTTACTGTTCCCCTGGGACTGACTAACTGACTGAATGACTGACTGACTGACTGACAGGACGGGCGAGACAGACAAAGGAAAAGTAAGACAAATGCGTGAAGTGAGATTAGCGGACAAAGAAATCAGGCGACGCAGAGTTGGCTGGTGGATGAGTGTGTGGAGGACTGGAGGAAGATGAATGGACTGATAGACAGATCACTGAACACGGCAAACAAAGACAGATGGAGGGAGAGGTGGCGCATGAAGAGAAATGCCTCAGCTGACAGCCGAGCGTCGTTTGAGGCTGTCCACAATTAGCCTGATGAATAGACTGGGAGATAGAGACATGCATGTACAGTGTGTGGTGAATTCATATTTATGATGATGCTTCATGCCTCTGTCTGTCTCTCATTTGTACCACTTTACTGCCACTCGTCAATGTTATGCTGCAGGTAGCAGCTGTGAGAAACAAAAACATATTGCAGCATCCATCTTTCACCACCTCATGTCCAGGGTTGGGAGGGTTTCTTTACAAAGGTGTTCTGTTACACTAATTACTATTCAGCGGAGAAGGAAGAAACTAGTTACAGCTACTCAAATTACTGTAATGAAGTCATTTTTTGGGTACTTGTACCTTGTTGTATTGTCTGTAATTTTACTCATACTTAAGTAAGCATTATACCACGTAATCTACTTTTTAAATCATAATTGAGGGCTGAGCACATTTTGAATTAATTTCCAAACCTTTCATCTGCATTTTTGTAGCCAATAAGGCTCCGATCACAAGTGGGCCAACGAAAACCCTGATATACTGACAAATAACACAAAACTGTATATATAAATATGTACTTTGACTAATAATGTGTTTCCACAAAAAGTTTTTTTTTTATCTTGTTAAAACCCTTAAAAATACAACTACTCCTTTTTGACCTTTAATGAAAAGTCCATTCTCAGTGTATGTGCAAGGTCTCCACATCACACTTGTGTATGCTGAAGGTTGGATCAGAATTGGCTTCCAAACAATTTGTGATGTCACAAATCATGCTCGTAGGCCCGCCTCTTAAAATCTGATTTTCAGTGAGCACAGAGTAAAAATCTACACTTTCAGCAATTAATCTGAAAACAATCTTATGGTGTCAAACTCTGCACATACATCATTCTACACGGTGAAACTCAAACATTCAACTGTAGGAACAAGAAGTAAAACACATTTTTGACTGTAGAAATAACCAATTATTTCGCTTTTATTCCCTCAGTTAATAACGCATTCCAGTTTGCCAGCATCATCCACTGGATCAGCCTGGCTATCCTCTCCGTGTTCTTCACTGAGGTGAGTGTCTTTCTTCCCCTCGCTCAACACAACAACAGTCTCACTTACAGCTGATGCAGCAGCCTGTCGATTAATGCTATGTCGAGCAGTATGTGGGGCCAGTGAAGTACAGCGCCAGATACTCGTTAGGCGACTAACAGCGACGTGAAACGGCCTGTGCCCTCCATCACCGCTTGATTAGATTCTGATTAGTAGAGGTGAACTTGTGTACAGCTCCATTAATGGTTTGACTGATGGTTTAACGGAGCTGAATACGAAATCACACAACAAAGATCTACATCAGTATTGTGAAAGAAACTTGTACAATGGCTGCTGTTAAAGCTGGCACATTTGGTCCCTCTCGGGCTATTCGATTGATCCGCAGCACAAACACTTTAAAATGCAGATGGAGCTTTTTCTCTGCTGCTACTTTTAAATAATTTCGAGGCCGCAGGTGTGCTGTATTGATTACCATTTTCTTTACAGCAGCCACATTTGTCTTAGTTCCCTGCTCCTGGCCACCCTACCGCTAAATTCTGTGTAGCTGGAGTTTTACTTATCAATAAAAGCACCCTCTCAGTGATGAAGAAGACATAGCAGGGAGGCTGGTTTCTGCTCCAGTGCAACCTTGAATATGTGAAATGAGGATGGGGGCTCGGGGATGTTTGCCCTCTGCAGCCCCTGCTGCGTCAGCAGAAGGAGCTAATTGCAGTGTCTCTAACTGTTTGGATGAAATCCTATCACGCCGCCTGTGATGTGTATGAAAATGACGTAATTGATGAACAACCATCAAATGGATGAAATAATCAGACTCACGACTGCAAATGTCGTTTACTGGGTTTGCAGGGTTCTCAGCCAGTCTCTCACTGCTGTCTTCCATCTTACCACATGTGTGTAACCTGCTCTCTGTCTCCATCTCTGCCTGTCTCAGACGGTGTTCAGGATCGTGGTGTTAGGGATATGGGACTACATAGAGAACAAAGTAGAGGTAAGCTCCCATGGGTCCTATTAGTTCTGGTACTCGGGGCCCCTTTCACTGCAGCGTCATTCCCTCAATGTCATACCACTGTGGAAGCTACAGACACAACAGTAACCATGTGTGTGTACGTGTTTGTGAATTTTCTCAGGTGTTTGATGGAGCCGTCATCGTCCTTTCTCTGGCCCCCATGGTGGCCTCTACAGTGGCCAACGGCCCCAGCAGCCCCTGGGACGCCATCGGTCTCATCATCACACTGCGCATCTGGAGGGTCAAGAGGATCATTGATGGTGAGGCTGGGAGGGGCTGGGGGGCTGATGTCCCCTGCGTCCTGTCCTTTACTGTCAGGTCACAGAGATAGATACTGCAGTGTGCTCCCTGCGGCATCGGCTACATCCTATCTTGAGGTTGTTTGCTCAATTTTTTTTTTTCCTCCTTTTTTCATTATTTTCCAGCAGGAACGATGCAGGACATAATCTGTTGTAATGAACCAGTGGTTTAAAGCTCACACAGCAGCTGCTGCTTGCAAATTATTTTTGCATATAGGCATATGCAGAGCATTACATTTCTTTTTAACAATCTTGCTCCCCCTTGTGGTTTTGAAATATAGTACATTATGTGTTCAAAGGGGTAACTGGAGAGCCCGAGTAAATTCTGAATATGTTTCAGCTCTTGCAAAAAAAAGCTTGAACACATAAGACATGTATAATGAATATACAGGAAAACAATGAGATTTGGTTGCGATGTTGTGCTGTTAATTTTGTCCACCTTGTGTACAGTACATTGGTGGTAGTCTCTCGTCATGTGCCAGTGAGAACATGCAGGCTTTATTTTTTTCACAAAACAGCGATTGAGTTTTATGTTTACAGCCTCTTTGGTGAGGGGAACGAGTTAACAGACATGTGACTCATGTGACTCATGTGGAAGTTTGTTCCAAGTCTCAAGCAAGACCCAAGTAATTTTTTCTTCGGTAGGTCAAGTCAAGTCCTTAGTTACATCACGTTAGGTCCCACTTTTTCCACTCTCTCCCCCACAAGGTAATGCAGTCTTACCTGAAGTATCTGGTCTTTATGATAAGGAAAGACAAGGTATTAGAAGCTGTCAAGAATGATTTTAATCAAACAAATAAAAAAGTTATAAAACTTATTTTATATTTATTATTTTGTTTGTTTTTTTCTAAATCAAAAACACAGATTTATGTCAATGTTGGAACATTTTTATTATTTTATTTTTAAACTGAAAACATAAAATCAACGTAAGTCATTTGAGTAATCATGACTCAACTCACGTCAAGTCAAGTCACGAGGCTTCCTCGTCAACTTCTTAGTCCAGTTGTAAGTCATCAAAACAATGACTCAGGTCTTCTTTAGTCCTAGTCATAATGACTCCACAGAGTCCACATCTCTGTGAATTAATAAAATGAATGTAGCATTTTGTAAAAAATAAACTTGCAGTTGTTGGAAAACTGACCATAATATGTCTTATATTTTTTAAGCCTATGTGCTGCAAGTTAAGGTGGAGATGGAGCTGGAGATCCAGCAGTATGAGAAGGCCAAGGCGGTGAGGGAGGAACAACTTGACCGGCTCACCCAGATCTGCCAGGAACAGGCAGTATGTCCTCTTATCGCTCACCTACTTACAGCTTGCAATTTATAGTTTCATGTTACCAGCAGAGGGCAGCAAAGCCCCATGAAAGACAAGAATGGAATCTGTACTGGAAAGGCAGAAAACATGCCTTTCAAAATTGATCACATTTCATCAGTGGATAATACTTTTACAGAAGTCCTACGGATATCAGATAGCCAGCACTGTGCATTACCTCAACACAATCTATTGATGACTTCACAGTTTAATGTAATAGTTCTCTTATTTTTGAAGTCATATTACTTAGCTAAAGAAAAAGTTAGATAAGTAACTTTGCAAGTGTGTAAGTGCTTTTTATTTCTCAGATATCGACCCAAAAGAGGAAGAGAGTATCGACTGTATGGGGAAAATATTATAGAGATCGGAAATGTGCAGTTTAGTTTGGCATATGAACACTGTATTTTCTAATGGGACCTTAAATGCAAAAAAAATGCATGTACATGAGTTGATTGAATATTAACAAGTACAATATAGAGTGTTTTGTTTGTGTTAAACAGTTCTAAAAGATTTCTGTGCGTATTTTCTTTGAATGTCTAAAGAAAAATACGAGTTTTCTTATTTTTGTCCTTCTTTCCTGTCAGTTTGAAATCAGGCAGCTGAGGGCCCACCTGGCCCAACAGGACCTGGATCTGGTAGCAGAGCGTGAAGCAGCCATGCAGATCCACCATATGTGGGGTAAACAGAGCAGCAGTTTCCAGGAAGTGGACGGACTGGCCCCAGGGGCCTCCGAGCATCACGGGCCAGCTAAAGCAAGAGAGCCCGGAGGGCCTGCAGGTAACTGTCTGGAACACCCAACTCCTTTGTATTACAGGCTATCACGACCTCTGTGCATGAGGGGGAATCCAGGTACATCGTGTGCACACAAAGTGGATGCTGAATTCAAAGATATCCTCAGTGCCTTCAGCCTTTTATAGGATTGGAAGATTGCAGGTTTAAATTCTTTGGGAAGATTAAATGAAAAATCCCTTCTCATCCTTAGCGGACACACTGATCCGTCATAAATAACACATAATTCTCAGGAATATAACATATGCAGGCTAGTCTAGTTCAGAGACCTTTTAGTTATTTAAAGTACCACAAAAAAAAGATAGAAATTAGCATGACACCTCTCTGTAAACAACCCTTGCTCTGAAGCACCATGCTGGAGTGCAGGACAGTGTATTAATAGTGGACATCACACACTGGCACAGTGTTGGTGTCCTCATCTCAGAAACATTCATCTCACAATCCACATCAAAATTCTGGCGCCACACCTAGATGGACTATAAACCTCTCACACAGTGACAGGTCATAACTTACAGGGCTTAAAGCAACAAAGCGCTGTCAGTGTAGGTGATGTCAGGGCTCAAAACACTGAGGCTTTTCCTTTATCAAAGCTATAAATCATGGCGCGACCTGCCATACGTCAGAGCAACGTTTCTACTCAGACATCCTTTTAACTGGGGCTGCTTCTCATGCGCTCATGTTGTATTGATCACCTGCTGGAGATGGTCCCTGTCACAGTTAAGGCTGAACAATGAGCGGCCCCTCTTGGGACATTCATAAAATGAGTTTGTGAAATCCAAACATAAATGAATATGAGCCATCGAACAGTCCTGTGGGACCTCGGAGAGCACTTAAGAGAAACACTTGGACTGATTTAGGATCTGTGAAGCACATTCGTACAGAGCGCTGCTCATTCAGGTGGTGCTGAAATAATTTGTTGATTGAGCTATTAGCAGATAAACAAAAAAATAACAATTTTAATTACTGATTAGTTATTTATCGCACAAAAATGGAAAAGATTTAGTCAATTTATCTTTTATACTATAAACACTCCTGACTGTAAAATGAATGTCTTTGGGTTTTGGACTGTTAGTCGGAAAAAACAAGTGATATGAACATCAGACAGTTGTTTTACATTTTATAGATACATACAAATTAAAGTAATAATTTGTTATATCTCCAGACTCAGGCACAATGAGCTTTACAGGTAACACTGTAATTTAAGTCCCCATATTTAGCATTTATGATCAGTATGCAAAAATGTAATAAATATATATTGATAATATTATATTATATTATATTATATTATAGATATAATTATATTATTAAAACAGTTTTTTTGCTATGTTATCATTCATTATCTCTTTAAACAAGGGCCTCTACTTACAGGTGCCCACAGAATATTTTATGTTTTAGTGATGTTTATAAATAATACATAGGGGTAGTTAAAGTAAAGTGTTCATTTCTAGTTAATCATTTTATCTATAAAATGTAAAATAATAGTGAAAAATGCCAAAATGAATCATGTTTCCAGAGCCCAAGGCATGATATCTTTAAATTGTGTCTTTGTTTTGTCTGACCTACAGCCCAAAACCAAAAGGTTTTTGGGGGTTTTTTTTCTTGAAGAAATGCTAAATTAAAGGTCCAGTGTGAAAGATTCAGGGGCAGAAATGGAATATGATATAATTTATAATTATGTTTTTGTTAGTGTATAATCACCTGAAACTAAGAATCATTGTGTTTTCGTTGCCTTAGAATGAGCCTTTTATATGCACAGAGGGAGCAGGTCCTCTTCCACTTTCTGCCATGTTTCTATAGCAGCCGAGAAAGGACAAACCAAACGTTCATGTTTTTGGCAGCAACCCATGGGAGGGAGAGACGAGGAGCAATCTAAAACCTCACCTAAAGTTTAAAGTTTTAACGTTTTGTATAGCCCAACTTCAACCAAGTTGTATGAATTTTAAAAAAATAAATAAAAGTTACTGTTTACATGTTGGACTGTCAAAGGAATGTGGTACCTCAACAAAGTTTAAGGACATTACCTATCATTAACCGCTATAATCCTCCTCAGATCACCACGGTCAGGATGACATGAACAACTACATAAGCCAGTACTACAGTGAGCCGAGCAGTGGTGAGCATCAACAAGATCCTGCCTCACTCTTCCCTACAGCCTAGGTAGCACCACTATAATTCAAGGCCCTGTACATGATGTGTTGTTCTTGCAGATATGGGGATCCCAGACCCTGCACGAGTCATCACCACAGCAGCCATAGACGTGCACCTGCCCAACAACCCCAGCCAGCTCCCCTCCTCCTTGGTGAGTGCTGACGCAGTGACATCAGGACGCTTGCAGCGCACCGGCAGCTCGGTCAGTGAGGCCTCCACCACCACGGTGTCCCGCACCAGCTTCAGCGCCCGGCAGCACAGCATCAGCAGCCACACGCTGGGCTCCACCACGGACTGCAGCTCCACGGTGCGCGAGGCCTCCACCTCCACAGACTACAGCGACCAACGCTGCTACCCTCCACCCTACAGCAGCCCTCTGGCCCTGGGCACTCAGCCTCGAGGGAGTCCCAGTGCTGTGGTACAGGAGCTGCTCTCCTCTCTGTCCGAGGACTCCTGTCTCACCCAGAAGGGCCTGGACCCTGTCAACCTGAAACCGCCCAGCCCGGCAGGTTCCACCAAAACCAGCCCCGAGCTGGAGCACAGGGTCAACATCTACAACAAGAGGAACCAGGAGAGCAGAGTCGGGCTGCACTCCAAGCCTCTCATCCACCTGCAGGGCAACGAGCCTCTTCTAGAGGAGAAGTACAGGATGATGGAGCCAGTGGACGCCCCAGTCAACCGTCTGTCAGAGACATAAGACTCTGGGACCTCAAAGGACTCGCTCTTCAGATCAACCGCAAAAATTAACTAAACTCCGGTGTTGTTGGGAGTCACTGGCACATAACTGACTTTATGTCTGCCATCCTCTGTGTACTGGTCTGACTGAAGGATGAACTTAAGAGAGCAGCACAAAAACAGAGGGCATGGAGGACTGGAGGAGGCAGACTTGTTATCAGGCACCACTTATCAGGAAATGACATTCACAAAAACACTTTTTGAGTTTTATGAAACATTTTACCAAAAGAAACCAGCAACAGGGCTCCAGCCCACAATGTTCTGACAATTGGTCTGTGCTGAAAAAAATATCTGGCTTTGATGTGTTGATCTGTGGTTTGATTCTTAGGAAGTGAAACCAGTGAGAGAATGGTGCAGAGGGCTTAGTTCCTCTGATTTGTAGGCATTCACCGGACTGATCAGATCATAGACTTCGAATCACTTCCTGCAAGCTAAAAGGCATGGATTTTATCTCAAGTGCAGGTGTATCAGCTGTTTTGATAGTCGGTCTAGTGTCTCCAAACTCACACAGAACAGTCCTCTTTGATGCGACTGCTGCAGGGTACATTGGATCAGTTTCATCTTTCTAATCTTTGTCTTTCTATATTAGCAATGTTAACATTTTTATCTAAATTCTGAGAGGAAAGATTGTGGCAAACTTTTGACTGATATTTTATCCAGGTGCCATGACTGGAACCTGAACAAACGCAGCTGAGTCGGATTTTGAAAATGTCCCTCACACACTGAATTGACTGAAAATCTACCTGCACATGATAGATTTGACGTCATCCAGGTCTAAAATGTTACCTTTTTTATGAGTTTAATGTTCAAAAGCTGTGTAAATATTTCAGGATGGGTTTGATCTTCATATCACAGCCAAAAAAAAAAAGTGAGGGACTTGAAGTGGAGCTATAATAAAATGTCAAAAAGGAAATTATAGCATGAAACTTTAAAAAAAAATATCGAAACTAACCCTGTTTATTGTACTGTCAACAGGCATTTTCTATCTTGAAAGAGGGCATTGCAAAATGAATCCAATAAAGTGAAAACATGGCAAAATGAGAAAACTATTAGTTGTCGATTTAATACATCATTTCCCAAGAGCATCTCAGTAGGTACACCCTCTACGTTGGCATGAAGGGCTACATCTTAGTCAACTACAACAGCGTATCATCATTCCCAAAGATGTCCTTTACAGTACCAGAAAATTAAATACAAATTACAAGCAGGACGCCTACAGAGGGAAAAAAACACCCCAAAAAGGTACATACACCCTAATTCATTGATATTTAATGCTTGCTTAGTATTTATAAAAACTGGCATTTATTTCCAGATTGAGAGTGTTCTTCTATTTCCAGTCAGAAAGAAAATGTTGACAATTATTTCTGCACACAAACACTCAAAAATATATTAAGGCAGTGGCCATGTGTTCCTGCGGTCGCTCTCTGAATTCTTCTGACTGTGGGTCTCAGCTGTGTGATGGAAGTTTGGTTTGTCTTCACTTGTCCAGAGCTGCAGTCATCTCAGGAACAGCCTGAAGAGATAAAACAGTGCAGAGACTCAATTATAGTATTCTACCAACATTTTACACTGGCATTACAGCAGGAACAAATACAGCGAGTATTTTCTGTGTGTGTATTTACTGCAGGTGTTTGTTGTAGAGGCAGACTGATAATCGATTTTTGGGGTCAACGCCGATACAGAGAGTTAAAAACTAAGATATAGATTTATTTATGTAATTTTAATTCTAAAATGTGGTTGTGAAACAAAGGTATGTAATTGATGCAGGATATTTTACAGTTAAATAATAATCGTTACTGTCTAAAATGGCATCAGTGCACTTAAACAGTGGAAATTTTAATCTTTTTCTGCATTATAATTAAAAAAAAAGTTTTCATATCGGCGCATACCAACTGATATATCACAAAACTTACGTTGTCAGTCACTCCAGTATACTTTTAAATTCATTAACATGTTTAGTAATCCAGATTTATTTGTTGATTACTTCAGATACTTTTTGTTTTGACTTAAATGTTCATTTCAACAGTCACCAAGTTTCTTATTTCGACAGATTAATTGAAGAAGACATAATGAATCCCTTATTAGGGAAATTCATCTTTTTCACTCATACACAAATAGGACCCATGCACATCCATTAATGTAGGGGGAGATGTCAGAGTGATGGGGCTGCCCTGTAATCAGGCGCCCAGAGCAGGTAGGGGCTCGGTGCCTTGCTCGAGGGCACCTCCACAGTGCCCAGGAAGTAAACTGGCACCTCTCCAGCTACCAGTCTACATTCTGTCCTGACTCGTCCAAGCGTGTCTTAAACCACCCTCTAGTGCCCAAGTCAAGTCCCTATGGACCGAGCTACTGCCGCCGCCCTGCCACTATCTGCTTTTCCCTGCTCCAAACTATCTTTTACAATATCGGTCTCTAAAAATCCACCATTGGTCGAACCTCTAGAGGAAATTCCTTAGGTATTGAAATTTCTATTCATCATTAATAACTGCTGTGACCACTTGAAATCTGTCCAGGTTTTACCTGTGGGGATAAATGTAATTTCCATCCTCAGCATATTCCATAGAAATAGATTTATGAGTTTATTAGACAACCTGTCATGCATGCTGGTGCTTATTATATAAATGAGGACACACTGACTTCAACCTGAGATTTATCAAGACTGAAACTGGCACACAAACATTTATCACAAGGTTTACACAAGCAGAGCAAGATTCTACATGGGAGGCATCTGCCCATAAATAAACAGGCTGATAATGCCAGTCGTGTAGTTTTAAATAAGATAAATACAAAAGTCTTTTATGGTAAACGTAAGGACAAAATTATTCAATTGGCTCTCTTTGTGAGTCGAGCAACTTCAGAACTGAATCATCAGTCACTGCCTGAGTTGGTCCGAAGTATCAACTGTCCATTTGGGGAAAAAGTCGAGAGCCCATCCATTTTAATCAGCTATCTGATCACATGTAAGGTGATCTCACACAGTAGGACACAACTCTACTGCCACTAGCTATTATTACTAATCACTTCTACAGAGTTTGTCAGGACACCTGGGCTGCTCGTGCACCACTGAGGGGGCTAAATAAAACATGACCAACAGGACACACAAATTATAACCTACTAGCCTTTCACAAGCAACCAACACTCCTGGCTCACTATCCCCGAGCACCAGCTAGATACAAGAAAGCAACTAAGCGTGTAAACATCTTGGCAAGCTGAATACAAAACTGAGGCCACCTTTTAAGTATCTACTGATCACTTTTTATATCTTCTGAGATGCTAATGTGTTTCTCTCTGAACAGCAAGCTTAGCCACAACTCTCCTCTGATTAATTCAAGGACTTAATAATTCAACAGTTGCACATTTCCATTAGGTGGAATAAGGCATCGTGCAAAATTTATCAGTGAGAAAGCAAATGTCATATTCTGACTGTCACTCTAGACTCTTAGCTGTCAAAACATTGCGTAAAACCAGGCATAAGCTGCATGAGTGGTGCGATTGTCTCACTGCTTGGTTGTCTCCTTATTTGAGATCATAGTGATGTTACTGCAGCAATATCAATCCCAGACACTTACCTTGAAAAGATCAGCGACCAGGCCATAGTCAGCCACCTGGAAAATGGGAGCTTCTGGGTCCTTGTTGATAGCAACAATAGTCTGAATAAAAAAAGAACATGTTTAGCACTTGTACACAAGAAAGTAAAGAACAAACTGTCTGAATGTTAAGTGTTGGTGTCTTCTGCTCAGCCAGAAGCACAGAAAGATGCTATGATCATTCAATTAATAAAAACAGAATTCAGACTCGAATACAGAATATTACAGAAATGTGATGTTTTATGGCAACTGCAACCTTTGGAGCTGTTTGATATCATCAGTTTTCATAAAACCTACATTGCAAAGGGAACATTTTGCTTTGTTTACTATATGGAAAAAAACAGCCTTTCCTGTAGTTGCAATGGCATTACCTTGCTATCTTTCATTCCAGCCAGGTGCTGAATGGCTCCAGAGATACCTACAGCAATGTACAACTCCTGTGGACATGAACAGAAGACAATCAGACACATGTTATTTGCTTGTATACATGACGTGTAATCTCTTTGGAAAAGGTAGAACTACGGTACAGCAGAGATGACTGATGGTATAATGATCACGGGTGTGTAATCCATCAGAGGGTGCAGGGGCGAGTGAGCAAAGGGTCAGCCGCCCCCAAACCTGTTAGGAAAACCATCTCTGCCTCTTGGTTTAATGCACGGTCATATTAATATTTCAGTGCTTATTTAATGTTGCAGCTGGGGACAAAGCAAAGCAGCTGCTCTCAGAGGACAAAGGCAGCAAAATGTGAAAACTGTAGTGTCTCATAACTGTAGAAAAGCCACTAAGCAGACAGAATTTGGAGGTTCATATTCTTAAATGATCAGTTTCACAATCAGAATCAATATATTTTATTGAACCCTGAGGGTGAAATTGTGGTACAGTTGCTTCTTCTGGAATAGAAATGACACAGGATAAGAAAAATTTAAAACGAGAGAAAAGAAGAGAATGTAAAATTAAATTATATACAGTAATTCAAAATAATAAAACAAGGGAAATGGGCATATTTATGATATATGATAACTATATTTAACTAGAAAATATAAATAAGAAATAGAGATATGTGAAGATATGTGCTTCATAAGAAATAAAAAATATGTAATGTTCATAAAGAGTAATTTATTCAAGATTATGAAAACTAAGGATGGTCAAAGCAAGCCATTTTTGGCCATTCAAATTGACAAAAAAAAGCATTTGTGTGGTTAATCCGCTCTCTGACCAACACTGCCAAGCTGCTTTTACCACACTCTGTTAGAGACCAACAGCTTTACACGAAATATTTTGGTAATAAATTGTACTTTAATCAGCAGAGAAGAGATTATTTTTCATGCATGCATGCATACATACATGTAAATAAAATGTTAATTTTACTTAAAATTATATTTACTTAACTTAGCCATATTCAACAAGCTTGTCATAACATTTAGAAAATCCGATTTGGCCAGTCTGGCCTGGCCTGAGCTCTGACCAGACATCCACTGCACTCTGCCTTAATGGATCAGCTAAATCATTTAGGCCCTTTAATGTGCCATCCAGTACATTTTGCAGGGCCTAATGTGTGGATAATCACAGCTGGGGTAACCCGGCTGAATCACATAATGGGAAGTTAACCTTTTAAAAAGGGCAGAGCAGCCGCCCTGATCACACTGGATTGCAGGGATGCTGTGTAAAGGCAAACAGGCATTTGTCAAAAGCAACAGATTTATTCACTCTGAGAAGGCAACTGAGTTCTAATGTTTTTAAATTCAACTGTTGTTGCAGTACAAAATGAAGTAATCCAAATAACCACTTCTGAAAAGGATTAACTTACCGGTGCTACAATCTTGCCCGTCTGTCCGACCTGCATGTCATTCGGGACATACCCAGCATCCACAGCAGCTCTGGATGCACCAACTGGACAAAGAGTATTATGCCATTTAAACTTGATCTTGAGTAACTTGAGTATTACTAAGTAACCAGGAAAATAAAAAAAAAAAGATCATCTAATTCTACCTGCAGCATTCAGCTTGTCAGCAAGGTCATACAGCAGCTTGAAGTTATCTCCACTCTTCAAACCCCTTCCTGCAAAAAGAAAACACCATTATTCTACCTTGTGAGAAAGCTAAAGTTTGAAAAAAAAAGTACACATGCACATTAAATTATCTTAATACTTTCAACAATGCAAGAATAAATCCAAACTGTAGTTGAGCAATGCTTTGAAAATTAAAAAAAGACAAAGAAAAAGTGGCTTTGCAGACAAATTGTGCCATTTCTTTGGCCATAATTTGTAATTCAGAACACTGAAAGGTTTCCCACCTCCTGACACCACAACTTTGGCGCTGGTCAGCTCTGGACGGTCACTCTTTGTCAGAGTCTGTTCCACCCACTCAGAAACTCCAGCGGCAGAAGAAGCAGCAACTGCAGTCAACAGAGAAGAGAATCATAAATGATGAGGAGGAACACGCTATCAAAAACGCACTTGTAATGATAAACAAATAACATCTGCAGAGGTATACTGTATCTTTTTTTTTTTGTATCATTGTATTATTAAAACAACATCAAACGTGGTTAATACATTACCTCATGAAGGAACCTAAAACAATGCATCAACATCCATAATATCAAGTCGTATCTTAGCATGCACCGTATCAAAGCTCGCTGGATGAATGAGAATGTTACTGTACCATCTTCTGATGCAGCACTTCCTCCCTCTAATGGAGCTGGCTCAAAGGAAGTCCCTCTGACCGTGAAGATCTTGATTGCCTCATTACATTTCACAGTGCTGAGAGCATTTCCTGTGTAATAAAAATATTATTAAATACTATATATTATTATATATAAAAAGCAATAAGATCAAAACCAGAGCCAAATCCTGCTGCAAAAGCTAAGCAGGGTTGAAATTACATCTGTGTCATATCAAGGCTGAACCAAATTCAGGTATCGAGATTTCACACTTCTTCTGAAGCATATCAATACTAATTCATGAGAAGATGAAACAACATGCATCACTTCTTTATCATAACAACAGGACTTACCGGCATAAATGGTTCTGACAAAAGTGTCTGGGGACTTGATCTCGATAATATCTGAAACTGGAGCAACATCCAACTTGGCAGCCACTCTAGGAAGCAGGTTCTATGGAAAGAAACATTGATTAAGCAGGGAAATGAGCACTGATCAAATTAGATGATGAACAAAGAGGATAAGCACGCAATTGAAAATGATTTTGACCCGAAAACAAAATTACGGTAAATCTTAAAAGTGGCTTTTTCGTCGTAATTATGCTTTTACACAAAGGTTTGACTTTTGGCGAGAGTTTCACTTTAAGGCTGTTGTCCATGACTTACCTTTCCAAAGGCAGATGCTCCAGCACAGATGTGGGTGAAACTGAATTGCTTTTGTGTTTGCAGGATAAGTGGAGTCAACTCCTCTGAGGAAAGAAAATAGAGTGAGAAAGCTGAAACAAAATCAGGTAGCTATAGCCCTGCCTCTGACTGCAGCCATGCCAGTTCTAGCCCACTTAAACATATGAACAGGGAAATCAAATGAAAAGTGTATCTCCTTTCCCTCAGTTACTCCTGGCAAGATGCCCTTACGCCAACATCGAGAACTACACCATCCAGCTGTGAAAATGTGGGAATGTGTATTTACAACCCTGATTACAAAGCAAAGTTAGGACGCTGTCTGTGCTGTTTTCTCACTTTGCATGTTGCAGGCATCAAATTTATGAGTGTTGCCTGCACTCAATCAGATTTGCAAATCATTGTATTATGTTTTTATTTTCATTTGATGCGGCGTCCAAACTTTTTTGGAATCAGGTTTGTATGAAGCAGGTTATTGCCAATAAAGAAACAGCTTGTTCAGTACACATCTGATCTGTGAGTGAAAGTTAAATGAATAAGAGGCATCAAGTTTCCTTCATGTTACATACCTGGCAGGAAACCTTTGTAAGAATCATGTTGAGCAACCAGGACCTTCTTCACACCTTGTACTTTGCTGATTTCCTCCGCGACCTGAGAAGTTAGGAAACTATTTGATGCAATATACTCCATTCCAACTGACTCTGTGTCTTTATGGTAATACATAATGGTAATGCCATAATAACATTAATATCATATCACAAAAAGAAACACATCTGGTGATCTCTTATGCAGATCACTCTAAAAAGCTTTGCCTACCTTTGCACAGTCTGTTCCAGCAACCAGACATGCCACCTCTCCCCCGAGCTTACTGGCGGCAGTGATGGCATTTAGTGTTATAGGCGTCAGCTTCTCATTGTTGTGCTCTGCAACCACCAAGGTGCTTTGAAACCTTTGGAGGAGACCAGTCTGTTGGAGAAGATGTGTGAATCAATAAAAAAGAGAGAAGAAGAGAGCTGGGCGACTGAAAACATGTCTTTCCTGATAAAACAGTTTTAATCATTGGGAAATAAACACTAACTGCTAAATTATGAAAATGTATAATTATATAATAATCAATAATGGAAGCGAACAGGCAAACAATCTAGTGTGCAAGGTCTGAAACAGCTGCATCAGGGTCAGTCAAAACAAAACAGGATTACACTGGCCTCATCTGGACAGGACTGAGCACTATCACTTAATAAAGGTCATTCACATTCAGTCAAACCAAGAAGAAACACCTAAATAAAACACAAAACACCTCATGATACTTATAAGTCACTTATTATACGATGTGTGTACTATTTAAACACTAGATTACATGCTTTAGGTAACACTTTAGCATCACCTGCAGCGTCAATGACAATTGTGAAGTTTCGTAACTGTTGTTCAACGTTACCAGGTTTCATAACCGCTAGGCTAAGCTATGCTAACAACAGCTGGCACTAGCTCAATAACAAACAGCATTAACTTATATTCTTGTTATATCACGATGTTAAGATCGAGTTTATGTCAGAATACGTCAACCAGCGCTGTCACACGCGTTTTGAATGAGTTGAACGAGCACGACTTGCATTACATACGTGTAAACTAGCTAGCCAGTCAGCTAGCAGCTGCTGCTGCAAAAACAAGTGAGCTATCCGACGTGTTTCACGTTTTCAGTCTGCTATAAGCTGATAGATCGTTTTCAAAGTATGCTCATGTTGTGAAGTCATGACTGTCATGGTCTTACCAGTTGTTTCAGACTTGTTTTGTTCAAAGCTCTGTTCATCGTGGACCCTTGCGGCTGCTTGCTCCTCAGCGCTGCAGAAACAAAACTGTGCCAAAGGTCGTCTGAGTTCTCGCGAGATAGAACGAGACGAGAACGACAACTTCCGGTCATCGCTCTCTCTCGCTCTCTCTCTCTCTCTCTCACAGTTCAAAGGGGGCTTTATTTGGCATGAAAGTTTAACAACAATTTAATCTAATTATTTTTTTATAAAAAACAAAAAAACATTTAAAGTAAACAGCAGCCTGATGCATTATGATAATCAGTTAAACACATGGATACACTTTTCATCCAAAATGATTCAATGATTCACATTTTGTCCAGTTTCTCCCTCAGAATAATAAGCTAATTTAAACCCCTCCTTGAAAAAACAAGCTTACAGAGGTCTATTAGCTCTTCAGCAATTTAATTTCTTTTCGACTATAATGCTACTGTTTTCATTTCTCATTTTTCAGTCAGTAGCATATATTTAACCCGGATAAGTACAGACCATAAATATGATTATTAAATCGTTTTTAAGTGTATTATTTAAAATCCTGTTTGGCTTTGTAAGCAAAAAAATGTGAAAATCCAATAGGATATATGAAAATAAAAAGATGTGTAAAAGATCTTTTTAGTTGTTGTTGTTGTTGTTTGTCAAGTCAGCTATTTAATATCAAAATCATAAAATGTTTTGAGAAAAAAAAATCTCTTTTGGGCCATAACTATATGCTTTCCATACTTTTTCAAGTATCTGCATTTAAGGAAATATGTAAAGACCGACCAGCATGAGAGATTTATGAATTATCTGTGCTTTATAGGCTGTAGTAAATTTTGATTCAACCTATAATCAACTGTTTTCAGTGGGGTGGTGTGTTTCTGCCTGAGAGGGGAGAGGAAAAGACAGAAGTGAAGAGAAAAGTGACATATGGATATCTGCAAAATCCTGGCCCACGATTGGCTGCCTTAATAAATTTGAACGGTGCTAAAAACCAAATCAGCAAATGGCGTGAGAGCATTATTTTTCTCTGGCTGACTGATTCACACATTCACAGATCTGAAGTTAATTTTGAACCTAAATTAAAGAACGTGTTTGATGTTTTGGTCAAACAGTAAAAGCCTTCTCAGAAAGTGTCTGCTTTGATTATGTTGTGTGACTCTGCCTCTATTGTGTTCATGCTCTCATCCCCCCTCTCTCTCTTACACTATTGAATATTGAGGGTTGAGTCTTGTGACTTGTGAATTTATTCATTTATTTTCTCCAACATTTATGGATAATCCATACGTAAATGTAAACAGATCTATTTCTACACGTTGCATCCTATTGATCGTTTGGTGGATCCACATGATATTTCATCCAGTAGAGGGCTCTCTACAGTCAGGGCAGAATACTGGTTACCAGACAGTAAAATAAAACAAAACAAACAGCAAGTTTAATTGTTTGTTTTTTCTTCAATAAACAATCACCCAAATAATAATAATAATGATAATAATGATAATAATAATAACTTCCATCATTTATAGAAGTGACAAACTTATAACCAGTAATAATAAACATAATCTTTTTCTCTTTTTTTACATTTTCAACACGGTATTCAAGAGAAAATCCGACTTACAACCAGTTAAAAAAATATTTAATCTACAAGTGGTTTCAACTGTATTTGTATAAACTGTTGGGTGGTTTAGTGTACAACAAAAAAAAATTATACTTTATAAGTTCAAGAAAGGTTTTGTGTGTAAAAATCTTAACTTGTAAAGTATCTAAAGCTGTCAGATAAATTTAGTGGAGTAAAAAGGTACATATTTCTCACTGAGTTAGTGGTTAATAGATGGATTTACTAGAAAAATATCTCAACAAAACTATAAAACACAATATCACAGTAATATGGGATATTGATCAGGATAAATTACAATAAGAGCCCACGTATGACATATGACAACAAAGGAAATAACAATATATAGCATCAAAAATCACACTTGATGTCCAAAAAGATCATTGTTCTGTGAGTTAACAGTGTAAATTGCTTTCACTTGGGAAACAGAGATGTGCAGACAGCCGCTGGGACAAAAACATTAAAATTAAAAAAAAAATCTACTCCCACATTCAGTCCAAGGAAGCAAAAAGAAAAAAAACACACGGAGAGCAGGGGGGTCCAGGAGGAGATTTGCATGGCACCCTCTCCCCACAGAGGTCCAGGTCTGCAGACGTCACTGGTCGAGGATCTTTGTTTTCTCTCCACCTCTCTCGGTGGAGGAATACAAGTTTATCATCCAGCCAGGGACGGGACGGTCTCCTCTGCCGCTCCTCTCCTCCGTCTGTCGGCTTTGCACTGGGCTCTTTCTCCTGTATGGTGGATATCCTGCTCAATACTTCTTTCTTGGATGATATGGGGGATCATTCAAAAAGTAAGTTTCGTCCCATTTCTGCTCCTGTGTTTCCATTCCGAGGGTTTACTGTTAGATTTGTTTTAGTTCATATTGAGGTCCTGATCGCAGTGTAGTCTCTTGAAGTTTTGATTAATTGCGAGGTTTGTGGTTTAAAATCGAAAACCGGCTGCTGGAACGAAAAAACGCAACAATACCCATATAATAACCTCATTAAAACTTATATTGTAATGGTGATCGTGCGTTTAGGGTGACCCATGCTGGTATTTTTAGCTCCTTTGACCTCATTATTTTAATTCAGTATCACTCCTGGAAAGACCTACGTGTTTGTTGTGATACGTGCACAACATTTTCTCTCCTTAGGGTGAAGGGGGTTTAACAGGGATGTCATGGGGATTTAAAAAAGAAGAAGAAGAAAGAGCGCACACGGTGTTGCATTAATGCATCTCTCCCCACTCTCACACAGAGAAGTCGGGAATCGCCATGTGTGTGGGCTGTGGAAGTCAGATACACGACCAGTACATCCTGAGAGTCTCCCCGGACCTGGAGTGGCATGCAGCCTGCCTCAAGTGTGCAGAGTGCAGCCAGTATCTGGACGAGACCTGCACTTGCTTTGTCCGAGACGGAAAGACTTACTGTAAAAGAGACTATGCAAGGTAGGAAGCTCAGGGAGAGATGTGCAGGATGCATTGTTGAAAAGAAAGACAGGAGGTGAAATAAAATGATATTCTGAAACTAGATTCGTTTGAGTCCAGAACCATGACCCCCCCACAACGCGTCTCCGTCCTCCCATTTCCCAGGTTATTTGGCATCAAATGTGCAAAGTGCAACATGGGCTTCTGCAGCAGCGACCTGGTGATGAGAGCCCGGGATAACGTGTATCACATGGAGTGTTTTCGGTGCTCGGTGTGCAGCCGACACCTCCTGCCCGGGGACGAGTTCTCTCTGCGGGACGACGAGCTGCTGTGTCGGGCCGATCACGGCTTGCTGGTGGAGCGGGCCTCTGCAGGGAGCCCGCTGAGCCCGGGGAACATCCACACCAGACCGCTGCACATCTCAGGTAAGACACACACAATTATTATTATTATTATTATTATTATTATTATTATTATTATTATTATTATTGTGGTATCTTTCTTGCTAATTTTTTGTTGTTTTCTTAGGCTAAATTTGAGTCATCTGAATACTAATTATATTTTCTGTGCATATAGACCCTGGAAACATTCACTGAAATACCATAACAGTGTGTCTTAAACCTAATGAGTGTAGTGACCTCATAACCTAATAATATTTGGTGTTTCTAAAGCCTGATATTTTCATAAACTGCAGAAGAAAATTGTAAATAAGTGTCTAAAATGTATTAAAAATGTAAAACTTTATGTATGCATTTATTTAAGTGTATTAATCTGAGTTTCTTATCGAATAAGCCCCAATTTTTCTCCCCCCTGCAGACGCGGTTTCGGTCCGGCATCCTCCCCATCACCGGAACCACGTCCACAAGCAGTCGGAGAAGACGACCCGGGTCCGGACGGTGCTGAACGAGAAGCAGCTCCACACCCTGCGGACCTGCTACAACGCAAACCCGCGACCGGACGCTCTGATGAAGGAACAGCTGGTGGAGATGACCGGCCTGAGCCCCAGGGTGATCCGCGTCTGGTTTCAGAACAAGCGCTGCAAAGACAAGAAGAGGTCCATCCTGATGAAGCAGATCCAGCAGCAGCAGCACAGCGACAAAACCGTGAGTTTGTTCAGCTGTTTACAGGCTGCTTTCATGGTGAAACAATGGATTATTGCAGGTGTTTACCATCTCACACGTTTAATATATCTTGGGCTCATTAAAGGCATTTAGTCTTTATTTATTCAGTCACTCTTTCCACAGAAAACATGTGATTAATTTGTTCTGGATAGAAAACTCAACGAAAGTCTGTGTAAATCATCAGGAAACCAGAAAATGTTCATGTGCAACACCTTTGCTCGATAGGATAAAGAAAACATGAGTAACTGGTAATAATACTGGAGAAATGCTTGATATTTAAAGGGCTGGTAACAAAAAAAACATTTGCTGATTGTGATTTTGACTAAAAAGACAATAGAGAAAATAAGAAAGAAGGAAAATAAAATGTGTCGTGACGGAACTGTAATATAAAACTTTCAGCTTTACATTTTTCATTTTAAATGTACAGGTATTTTTATAAATTGGAAAATTATACTAAATAGAATTATTTAATCTAATTATTTTAATCTTAAATGTAATAACCCAGCTTCTGCATAATTAGATTTAGGCTGTTTAATAGGCTCATATAAGTTTATAGCGCATGCTCACAGATTATTTCTACAGTACTTTCCAGCATTTCTTTGTATTATTGTGCGCAAAAATTGGCTTTTACTTCCCTTATAATTACAAAAAAATGGGCTAAACATCAGAATATTTATCCTGGTTAATATCTGGGGTGTTTTTCGCTCCTCGTGCAGAATCTGCAGGGCCTGACGGGCACAGCTCTGGTGGCAGGCAGCCCCATCCGACACGAGAGCACCGTGCAGGGGAATCCTGTGGAGGTGCAAACCTACCAGCCACCGTGGAAAACCCTCAGCGACTTCGCCCTGCAGAGCGACCTGGACCAGCCCGCCTTCCAGCAACTGGTAGGATTAACATTAAATTCATTATTACAGAAATTAATTATAGGCTTGTGGGAAATAATACAAAGGAGCTGCATTCACAGAGGGACAAAGAGAAAGGAAAGGAAGATTTGTTGAGCGTCATTTTTGATAAAGACACGGATTAAATTTAACAGTGATGATGGGCTTCATTTAGCGTTTTGTTTTGTTTTTTTAAAAAACACTCATAAATAATTCTTACATCTATCCAAAGGGGAAAAAAACCCTGGCTCAACTGATAGTGACGCTTTTCATTTTCAAAAGGTTCAAGTGCGAACAAGCTGTTTGTTGTGCCAAACTGTTTCACAACCTCGTGTAAAGGCCCCCACGTGGAGTCACTGGATATGCTGACGCAGCTCTCGTGAGATTTACAAGACTGATATTTTGTCATGTGTTTTTAATAGATAGGCCTTAAAGAAGACATTTGTAATCATTTTCCACATCCACCCGGAGCCCTCACAGCAGTGCAGCCTTGCTCCATGAGCACAGTCACATGTTGACATCTTTACCAGGGTGTTTCCTCGAGAGGGTTTTTGCAGCAAACGAGCTCTTAAAAAACAAACATAAATAAACAATCAGTAATCAAACACAAATACATGATCAACTTTAAATAAATCCCTGTTGATCCGACTCCTCCTGTGTGTCCTCCGACAGGTGTCTTTCTCTGAGTCGGGCTCTCTGGGCAACTCCTCGGGCAGTGATGTGACCTCCCTGTCGTCGCAGTTACCGGACACACCGAACAGCATGGTGCCGAGTCCCATCGACACGTGAGGAGGCCTGGAGGTCAGCTTGCTGGAGCACCGGGGACGCGCAGAGACCTCAGCGACGTTTAATGAAGAAACACCAACACACAGGATGGATTATGCACGAGGATACATTCAAGGTGTCGACTGGAGGGATCGGAGATCTGACTTTTCCCTTCACATTTAGGGCATTTCAGCTCACTGTCTTGCTCAAGGACACTCCGACAGGACACACACAGCTGTTGATGGACTTCTACCGTGATGCCAATGCCTGACCTGGCCATAATAACTCGGTGAATATGGGATACAAGCCTCCTGAACGTTAATGCCTACAGTATGTTTATCAGGAAAACCCACAAATACGAACTGTGTAGATGTGCATGATTTGTAAGTTTCAATATCGACTCTTGTAAATGAATGAAACCGAGGGGAGGCGCATTGTTGGCGCTCTCTCCTGCAAATAAGTTATTATTATTTATTATTATGAGGACAGACATAGCCGATCTTATCAATAAAACATAGTTCTAACTGATTACTGCATGTTCAATTTGTTCAGCAAAAACCTTCAGAGAGTTTTTAAAAGTATTCAGAAAAATAAAGCAGTTTTGAGGTGAAATGGAAACACATCTGCTGCTTCTAATGCGACACTGAGGACAAACTCAGTAAAAACTTACACATAAATATATAAATATTGTCTTTAGGTTGAAATTGAATATTCAGGTGTTAAAAAAGGTTTAGTCGCCCTGATTTGTGGGTGCCATTCTCTGCCAGTAAGCTGCACCTTCACAAAAACCCTGAGGTAGTATCCTGGAAACCTTGCTTACATTTAGGCCTGCTCACTTTCTGAGCCCAGTGGATCAGTAACTGATGTCTGACAAGATATTATTAACCATTTATCCACACGTCACAGGTCACTGAATGCAACACAATAAGCAAATCATGGCCTCCAAATAGCCTGGGCCCAGATTTAGCATATATATTTATTTTTTGTTCCCTTCGCTGATAAAACGATCAAAATGCTCGTATTTAGACACATGTCATAGTGCCATACCAACCTGAGGCCCATGGTAACAAGTCTAGACAGAGGACAGGCAGCGGCGGCCGCTTATCTTCCTCTGGCATCACCTGCAGAGGACACACTGAATGGACCCAAAACAAAGCGCGCAGCCGCGCAGCGCTGAGGGGACTCCCGGCCAGCCTGCGGACGCATCCTGGCGTGTCTTGAGTTTATTTTCATTCCAGTAGGAATCCTGGACGGCAAATAGCCGCTGGACAAGAGAGCATGCAGGTCAAGCCGGGACTGACACACTACACCTCAACAATTTGTTGGGGAGGATCGGCTTTAAGCAGCGAGGGAAACAGGAGTGGCGTTGAAATTAAAAATCCTGTTAAGACTTAAAGACGTGCTGATATACCTGCTTTATGTTTAAACTGCGTGAAGGAGAACAGTCGCATCGGTTCATTTAAGAACTACATGTGGACAAGAACAACACTAGCAGGGTTAATATATAGTAAGTACACACTTAATTTTATTGTTGTTTTTAGTGATTTTTCGTCAAATCTGACACAGAAGTCTTAAAAAATTTAAAAAACTGCAAAATCCTCAACATCAATATTACAGTCAACAAGCTGGATTAAATGCTTCAGTGGCACATTATGGAAAATGCAAAGGGTGGGTTAGTAAATTTCAGTTTTCTTTTCTAAAAAAAAAAAAATATATATGTTTTTAGCCAAAACATGCAGGTTTATGCAAAACTAGGGGCCATGGAGCATCTGCAATATCCACGTTTATTACTATATTGTGAATATACACTTATCAATACACTTTCAATAATCAATACAGGGCATGTACAGATAAAGATGGCTGGTGTTGCTCAAAAGTAGATTAAAAAGTTCTTTAAAATACACATATTTCAACCCAAAAGCCCTGTTTTTCTTGTGGGTATCAGTTTGTGAGAACCAGTTGCTATATATCGTTTCTGTGAGATACAACAGTGCAGTTTGTTTTTCTAGAAATTGCATGTGGCTCCCAAATGAGCCCAAATTAGTAAGCCTTCATTACCCAAGTTCAAAAATGTCGGAGTGACAGAATGACTCATCCCAAATCAAACAGCAGCAGCATGATACATTATTATTATATGCTCATGATATTAACTTAACTTTGTACATTCGACACAGAACAAAACTGAAGACCAACAACACATAACCATGAGTATTTTATTCTTGATGATAAATGTAACTCAATAATAATAACAACTCAATAAATTATATTAATTTGTAAGTGAGAGAAAAGAAGAAGAATGTGAACTTGAAAAATATAAACTCTTAACACGTATTTGCAATCAAGGCAGGTCAGTAACTTGTGACTGGCTTTATGTAGACTAAAGAAAACATTCTGGTCATTCACATTCAAAAATGATAAATAAATTAACAGTATAGATGAAAATGTTTGGCAAAATATAAATTACAGTATAAGTAAATGAGTCAGGTTTAGATCATCACTTTGTATCCATTTTCTATCAACAACAGAAACAAGAAGAGGAACAAACGGCTTGTTTAGACACTAAATGGAATAGTTGTGCGTGTGTTCTAGCTACAATGTACAAACAAGAGATTTTGTGCAAATTCCTCATAAATATCATCTGATTTCCTTAGAAACCAAAACAGATGAACAGACACAGTATAAGGCTTTTGAAAAATTTCACAAAGTTTAAAGAGTGTTTTTACTCGTGTGCAGTAAGTCGGGGGGGAAAAAAAGAACAATCCGGAAACAACTCCACGTATCAGTCTCTTTTGTTGTGTTTATACTGCGCTCATCCATTCTGAGGACAGTGGGCGACTCCATCACTCTTCCTGCTTCTTTAGAAAAAACTGCAGCGCTGAGTCCCACTGATCTCTTGGAAAGCGATTTGACAACTCGCAGTAATCCAGCAGCTGGGAAACTTTGCACAAACAGAGAAGAACAACTAGATTAGACAGGGTGTCAAACAGCTATCCTTTATCTTTTCCAAAAAAAGGGGCAAACATTTGAATTTCACCAAAACAAGCCCAACACGTGCAGAGATAAATTCTTCCCAACGAAACGACTTTTACGTCTCAATACTTGAGCACTTAAACATTTTTCCTGGAATGAGTTGGAGAACCTACATGGCAAAATTAGCTGTTTCTACACGAGGTAACACCTTTTCTTATATATAATTAAATATATCAATATGATCCATCCAATTTTCTTGTTACGCATTTATCAGAATTACTCACCTGCTTGCTTTGTTTTGTTGTCGGACTCTTTCTCATTTGCAGCACAGTCCTAAGGGAAAATTAAAAGCATTAAGAAGCATTAATACCTACGATAACAGTGTGCTGCTGGTACTAGTAGTGCTTTGTGTGTACAATCCTATTTGTCTCATCTAAAATTAATTCCAGCAACACAACAAAAGACAACAGAAAATATAAGGCAACATTTAAAGCTGCTACAACAACATTAAATTAGTTTATAGTAACGGGTGATAAGGAACCGTCCTGGATCAAACTGTTTTACTCTGAGGAATGTTCCTGAGGTTAACTCAACAATGAGGGCAGCGGGGCAAGACACCATGCATTATTGCTTTGTTTGAAAGAAACGACAATAGCTTGTCTCCCTTTGAATGGGAGTTAATCGGTGTCTAAACAGTGGTGGTTGCAGAGTGGTGAGGGGCGGGTCGTCAAGAGGAAGATGAAGGAGACAAGCTGTTTACTGGGAGTTGAACCAGTGGCAGGTAAATCCACTGTGAAGGAAGCCATTTATCTTTGTAAAAGCCTTCCTGTTACAGATTCACCGGGGCCCAGAGGAGCAATTGTTAATCAGCAGAGGCAGAGAAGAGGTTGTGTTTGGATGCTTTATCTAAAAGGCATGAAACTCTGACGGCCTGAGAGGTGTTTTTGATTATTTGTATGTTTTTCAGAGTCAAACCTCTTCAAATTCTTTTCATGCACCTCTCCCAAAATTTTGTGTATGGTTTGAATATTTTAACCACTGACTGGTTCAGTTATGATACATCCATGTGTAAGTAAATTATTTATGTAAATACATGTACTGCATGTGTTACCGTGTTTACCTGAATGAACGTAGCCAGCAGCACACAGCTCATCTCCTGCTGCAGGATGACCTTGTTTTGGGGGTTGTTGTAGCAGGCCGAGATGAGGGAGGGGAAGAGCACTCTGATGAGGCGCGGGTGGCTGAAGTACTGGAAGGGCAGCTGACACAGTTTCTGCAGGACGCTGGGCTGGCGGCCAGACTGCACTATCACCTGGAACACACACAGGGAGCGGGGCCAGTCAGTCACTAAGCCAGTCAGTGGCACTGTGGGCTGTAAATCACCGCCCTGTGCTCCTCCCACATGTAAATCTGCCACTAAAACAACACGCAAACAGCCATTAGGAGGAGACCTGTGGGGCACAGCCTCCCACCATGCAATTATGGGCTATAAAACACAATGATGGGATGTTTTGTTCTTCCTTTGTACCAACGGTAATAGCAGAGCTGCTGTACCATAAGAAGGAAATGTGACCTGATATCATCATCAGTGGTTGAAACTTCACTTTTTGTGTTAAGCAACACTAAAGTACAGAATCAGTGTGAATGTTTGTTACCGCCCTGCAGGAGTGTAGCTCAGGTTGAGAGGGCATTCATAGTGCAACCGGGGTACGAAAAGGTGGGGTGGCGGGTGAAAGGCTCAACCAACACTGTGGCCACCCCCACTTTAAGAAATGAGCAATAACATTAATGGTATTTTCACCCGGCCGACATCCTGCTCTCCATCACAGCCCGTCAATCATACTCCATCACATCCGGGCCACCAGTATTACAACCAAATCACTCCCAGCCTCGTTTGATTAGAAAGGGGGACTGCTTTTAAGGAAGGGGGTCCACGGCCTAATGCTCTGGTCATCTCCCCTGAGCCTGGGAAGAACCATCAGCACCCCTCTGAGAGCCATGGGGTCAGCATGTTAAATCCTGGCTGTACTGCTTTATAGGACCAGACTTTGGGCCGGAGGCTCAATGCCAATGGAAACCAGAAGGGCGAGGTGAGGTCCTCGAGTCACGGTGACATAAATTCACGAGATTTACAAGATTTTAAAAATACACTCTCTAATACTCTGCCATTGGCTGCTCCTTTGATAATGCACTCCAAGTTTGAGCAGCAGGATAAACAAAGTGATAATTCACCGCTTTTATCAGTTCAAGGTGAAGCTTCTCAGAGCTGCCCTCTACAGCGGCGTTCAAAAGGGACACAAAACAGTGCCACTTCCTTCCATTATATGTTTAAAGGAACCATGTGGACAGGTCAAACACTCTGACTTCTAATACATTACAAATATTTAAAAATGTGAAGAGCAGTGAATTTGTCAACCTGAAATGTAAGTGCTAATTTCTGAAGCTAAGACGCATCATTTCTGCTCTGATGTGTTTTTACTGAAATAAAGAATAGTCTTGACTACATTACAAGTATGTGTGCGTAACAGTGGAAGAACAAAATCCAAGTTTCACTGACTCAATAAGTGTTTTTCAGAAAGGAATGTGGGACTTATTGGACGATTTCATTCGCTGAAGGAAAGAAAAAAAAGGGCAAGCTCTGGTTGTTTTCAAAAGTAGAGCTGCTTATTTTCAGTGAATGTAGTTTTAGCATTTTCGTGCTACTTTCCACTAAATCCAGCGTCATTTTATCTTCTGTTGCAACACTGCCCAAAGACAAACTGGTAATGGAGGTAATAAATTTATACAGCAGAACTCATTAGGAAGCCAAAACCATGATTCTGCAAAAAGCTAAAGAATCTATTCGTTCTTGTGTTTTAATCCAGAACATTTACGATGTAGGCATCATAATTTAACACCAGAGCAAGTGTTGGATGTTTGAGCTGGGGCTCTGAGAAGATCCAACCCACAAATCAACCAGCCATCTCATAATCCTCCACTGCGCACAGTTCCATCTTCAGCTGCCTAAACAAATTGTCCCCCCTCAAGTGCCTGACGCAGAGAGACATAAAACAAAGCCTGGTGGCAGCGAGAGTCTGGAGGTAAGAAAAGAAGCAGGGTCCCCTGCCAACTTTCCACGCCTCTACCAGGTGAAGAGCAACACCAGAGCCCGAGATGGTTTCCAACTTGAGATTATGTCGCAGCAGCTCAGCTGAAGTATCTGCAGCTCAAAGCCCGACATCATAAAACTAACAACAAGCATCTGAACCAATGCATCTGGCCCCGCATATAACGCAGACCCTGTAAAAAACTCAAGTGCCTTGGCTTCTCTGTTCTTTCTTAAGTTCAGAGACCTGGCATTTTCAAACAGTGCCGGGTTTATGATGCTGTGGACAGTGAGGAAGTTATGTAATGGAAGCAACAACAAAGAGTGTGTAAAGTTAATGTACTGAAACGCAAACAAATTCCCGGGAAAACCCAGTGTTGTGGCGGAAACCCGAGTTACGGCAGATTTAAGAACAGAGGAAAAAGTAAATCATCATCCCGCCATGCAGTAAAACATACATCTCATGTAGAATAGTTTGCCGGTGCGCATAAGGCTGCTGCATAAGGCATGTTATTAAAGGTGCAGAACAGAATGTGAAGAAATAATAGTTTTGAAGTTATATCAAAAGACATCTATGTATTGTGTTGCAGAGACATCTACTGAAATGAGCATGCTAACCAGCTAGCCCTGGTCCGTCGTTTTTCCAAATATTGTACCTTTAATTTTTTACTGCACAAATCCAATTATAAATGTTGATGTCACACAGATGTCAATCTTGAGTGTGTGGAGGAGTTCGAGCTGGGTTATATGGTCTTAAGTTAAAGTTGCAATAGTTTAAGTCTGCATCGCAAAACACAACATTTATATATTCTAAAATCATCTTAAAAGCACTTCATAAATGCTAGGACTGGGTGGCTAAGTCAGATATCACAATATTTTTGACTAAATACCTTGATATTGTGACAATATTGTAGGGGCGACTACTGGTACTTTCACAACACATTCAGATTTTTGATAAATAATAATCATTAATGTGGATATAATGACAAAGTGGGTAAAGGCAAGTATTAGAACAAGAAGAACAGTCTTAAATTCAGAAAATTGCATCACTTTACTGTAATGCAGCCTTTAAAACCAGGAAGAGAAAACATTTATGTCATATCACGATATATCAATATCCACATTTAAGATAGTGTACAGTCTCATATCACAATAATGATATAATATTGATATATTGCCCAGCAATAAGAGGAATCTGCATTTGTCTTGGTGTCTAGACAGACTGAACACCTCGGGGAGGAACCAGCATCAGTGGAAGGCCATATATCTGACACTCGAATCCACAAAATAAACCAGATCTATCCGAGTGGAACTGTTTCACTGATAAGAAGAGCAGCACAGCAGACACTGCAAAGCAAAGTTAGTCAAAGAACTAGTTTAGTGCTACTTTACAACATTTACAAAAGGCTTATTGAGACGAGCACAGGACGCTGTGTAAATTACCTCTGGACAATTAGATGCTAGGGACGCAGACATTGACATCCACACTCCAACTTGACTTTTAAGGCGATCGTCAGTCGTTTTAAAATCCCGTAAAAACCTGCCGTTTACACAATAAAGCCTAATAACTCTTTATTTATCTCTCTGAGCTGACGCTGTCATTCCATCCCAGATCCTACTCACTGATAATTCTGCTCTGAAACTAACCTGACGACAGCGTTACAGACAAATGGAAACTCCTCACTGAAAGGTTTGCGGGGATAAAAATGTCCTCAGCTTCACTTAAAGTCAGTTGGACCTGCGTTCACCCTTGAAGCGGAGTGTAAATCATCTACCGAGTTAACAATAAGGCCCTCTCCTGCCAGTCAGTGGAGAGTGTGTCTGTCTGCCTTTTTCTCTGCCTCTGTTTACACTGTTGGGTGATACAGAGTGTGCATTCCCCGGCGCTGGCTCCCCGTGGTCTGCACGAGCTGCACTTACCCTGCAGGCAGCGGAGGGCCTGGTTGTCTTGGCAGTAATGGACTGCTGAAGGAGGCGTTTCAACATCAGGTTAACAGGAATTACAAGCCTAAAGCTCGGCCTGGGCCTGCGGGGCAGAGGAAACGCCCTCGTAGAGAATGGGAAGAAGAGGAATGACCCCACAGATACGGCTGAGCTCTGGAGATGTGTGTGGGATGTTCTGTGTAAGAGACCATCTATACAGCTCATGTGATGCAGAAAACAGTTTAGGAAATATAAGCACAGAGGAGTCAGGTACTCTCAGGAGCCAGCGCGGGGAAATCGATCCCAATACATTTATGAAAACATCCATACGCTCCCTGAAACTGCTTCTGTGTGTGTGTGTTATTGGGGCAACAGCATTTGTGTGTGGAGCTCGCTCTTCTCTGTGTGCGTGTGGCCATTTTCCAAAGTTTTCTTAAGATTTCCACACTCTCAAATCGCATGCGTCTCTCAATAGCAAGCAGGAATCAGGTGGGTTAACATGTCAACAGTTTACAATTACAGTCGTGGCAGCTCAAAGATTCAACAGATCATCACTGTGGATGATTCACAAATGAATCACTGTATTTAAACACAAGGAGATTATCAGCACATATCTCTTCAGGGAAAGAGGAAGTACCGTTGTCAGTTACAAAATAGGTGTAATTTGTTCTGCTTTTTTAATTTTTGTCAAATAGGTCTCCACGGACACACGCGACAGACAATGAAACATATGGCTACACGGCTCGCTGGCCCCCACGAGCAGTGGCGCACTTGAAAAACACACAAGCCTACATATGTCACTCTCCCAATGGCTTTTTGTGTGACAAGGTGAATTATTCATGCCCCCAGAGCAGAGGGAATACATCACTACGTATAGTGCTGCTTCAAAGTTCTGCTTTTTATGAGCAGCCTTATTTCTAGAGCATACATATAAACAAAAGCTGGTTTGCCGACAGTGAATCAGCAGTCTCGGCGACCGCACAGGCCCTGGGTCGGGCCGCTTTTGTGTCCTGCCAATGCTTACATTAGCTTGAGAAAAGCTCAAGCTGCTCTAAATATTCTCCTCAACGCCATCCATCTTAGTGCGGAACTGAATGGACGCATTCCAGGAACTGGACCACTGGCAAAGATCAACTCTGTGCAGAGGTTGTGTGGGATTTTGTTTCCCGACAATCTATACTTGAATGTGATTTTAAAAACTACAACCAGAAAGCAAGGTAAGAAGATCCGTTTACTTTATACTTTTTTGTTGGCAGAACCCAGGCTGTGCACAGGTTTTGCAAATTAACAACATGCATAAAAACAAATACAGTCAAGCATGGCTGCTCTGTTAACGTTGCTGAGGGTGTGCAAAGAAGAATAATCTGTCACCCACTTAATTTAATCATCAGTCCTCATTCAATTATTCAATATAATATGCAAATTGGATCTACAATGACCAACAAATGCTAATTCTGTACATCAGAATAATTAAATTGGATAGAAACTGAGAGGACAGGAAGATCCTTTAATTAGAACAAAAAAATCTGCTAAATTAGAATCAGTAATCAGCCTATAAATCGTGGTGAAGGGGGGTTGACTGCGACGGTGCCAACATAAATGACATATCAGAGGTTTGAGACTGAAGCTGTGGCTGCTGCCTGTGTGGGTCAGGCTTAATACAATCAAAGCCCAGCCAACTGTAGCATGGCTAATCAGAGGCCCGGTAGACGGGCCACGCATGACAGCCAATTACACAGCAGCCAGGTCTGCTCCATCACATCCTGCTCACTTCCCCCTAGCCCCCCTAAGTAGCTGTAAGAGCGAGGCCAGCACGCTGCTCTGCTTTAACAGGAGGGAACAATGGGTCACTCTGTGGGACAATAGACGACACACAGAGCAAAAGCAGGAAGGTGCCAAGGCATGAATCTTTAAACAGGTGCTTTTTGTTACGATTACAAAACTACACCCTTTTTCTGACAAATAATACATGAACAGAACAATAGTAAGATGATATTACCAGGCTCGCCTAACTCAGTAGACACAAAGCTGAAACAATTAAACAATTGACAGAAGATGTATCCATTACAATTTAAGCAATTGGTAAATTGTGTTCAGTAGTGGCGAAACAAAAAGTAGATTAAATGATTACTTGGCAGACAAAATAACTCACGTAATATTTTGACAAACAATTAATTGTTTTAGTCATTATTGGAGGAAAAAGTCCAAATATTCTGAGATTCCAGCTTCTCATACTATGAAGATTGAATGCTCGTCTTTCCACATACGATAGTAAACTGAATATTTTGGGGTTTTCGACTGTTGCTCGGATAAAACAATTGTAGAAATCGGTTTGAGTTAAGGGGAATTAAAATGGAAATTTTACATTGTTTACAAACATTTCTTAGACAAAATGTTATTTAAAAAAGGAGCTGTAACAAATCTTTTTGTTTCCACTTGACTGCTATTTTCTATGTAATACTTTTATTTATATATGAGAAACTTTTTCTTCTTTTTAAATGGTTGGCCTGACAAAACACCAAATAACAGAACGTTTTATATTTTACATACTGATGAATGAAACAATTAATTGATAAAATTGATCAATAATAATAATAATTTAAAAAATATATATTTATCTATATGTTTACAGTAGTTTGGCTTTTGAATTGAAGTGAATTTTAATTGCTCTGCAGTCTGTGCAGGCTCAGGCTGCTTTACCTGGTTGTCGGGGTGGTTAACGGTAAAGTATCCCACGCAGATGATGACTTCGTGCAGCAGCTCTTCAGACGAATGCTGTGTACAGTACCAGAGCAGCGAGCTGACGATGTGTCGGAAAGCTAGAGACAGGCCCTCAGCTCCTAAAACAGACTGACAGGTCACAGACAAAACATGTTAGCATGTTTTACAGTAAATTAAGCATAAATTGTCTATGACTGTGATTACAAAGAGCTCAATACACCAACAAGACAAAGTAATAAAAGATGATACGTTTTGCTGGCAGGAACATACATGGTGTAAGAGTATAAGCAACTTAAGCGGGGTCCCACCATAAAACACCCCAATCCCGCTCTGAAATGAGATGCTAGAAGCAGCTCACAGACAGTATTTATTAAACATGTCAGTGTGACCAAGCACCGTAAGATCATCACTATTCCGCTACAAGTTTGGATGTAAAATGCTAACACACCCAAACACGTAATACCTGAGACGCTAAAGGCTGTTTTCAGGCCTCATAATTTATGCATGCAGGCAACATATTAATCTCAATGAACAACAGAAGCAGCGGTCAAACAGAACAAAAGCAATTCAAAATCATTCAGATCCCGAAAACACAAACCAGAAAACCACAATGCAAGGCGGAAAAAGGGCATTTCTGGTTTGAATGTGAACTTCTTTTGAAACATTTATTTTGGAGAATCACATATTTGCTGCTGCCAAAATGCAACCGATGCAAACCAGTTATTTATACTGCGTTGAACCCTTTTGAAAATCCTCCTGTAAACATATTATTGGGAGCTGATGCTGCAGCAGAGTGAGTTAACGGCCTCAATTCTGATCATCCACCGCAACTCATATTAGCCGGTGCTGTGAGGTAATGTGAAACACAAGGTGATTACAACGTCCCGGCCAGAAAAAGAAACATTATTTAAAATGTTCATAAAACTCCGGCAGTGAAATGCTTTCATTTCCAGCTGTTTTGAGTTGCCAGAACGTGGCAGGTCAGTGAGAGGAAGCTGCTTCAAAGTAATTACCACAAGACATTAAAATAATTAACAGCGTTCTCGCTCGCTCTCGTGCCTCTCCGTCTATGCGGTGACTTAGCACCGTGAAGCTGTCGCCCTCTCCTCCTCGGGGTGGGTAATGTACGGCCCCTGCATACAGTGCTAATCACTCGTGCTCCATCCTAACTGCTGACCCAGCGGGCTCTAGTCAACCCTGACATCTGACCTGGGGTCAAAGGGCACCTGTGTTTATGTCCATAGGTCAGCTTTGTCCTGAGGAGAGTAACTCCTCTTCTAATGGCGCCTAACAAAGGAACTAGCATCAATCTGATCATGTACATAGGTTTATTAAATCCAGGGAGGATAATTCAAATATTTGTGAGCATTTTTACTATAGCCTGCAGTTTGTGATTGCTCTTTCTACTGCTTAGTCAAATACCAGTTAGTTAATGCCAAGGTTCTATAAAATATGTGCAGTATAATAAGGAATCTACAATACAGAAAAGATGCTCAAACAAACATCAGATACAGAACGGTAATGAAAGAAATGTCTAATCTGTCGCTGATAACAAAATCTGCTACAGGTTAAAGGGATGATTTTATTTGTGAAAAGTGAAAACAGAAAATATCCTGGATTTATCATGAATACCTGGAAGGCGGATAGGTCGAGCAGGGCAAAACTGTTGAGGAAGCGGATCCCTTGCAAAGCCACCTGGATGACCCCGGGGCCGTAGGGCTCCTGACTCCGGGAGGCCGACTCTGGAGCAAAACTGTGCAGCAGGATGCAATACAGGGTGTGCACCACTCCCACCAGGTCTGTGGACTGCAGCAGGGCCGTCAATCCAGTCGGGTCCTGGCGTTTATTGTCAAATATACTGGGAGCACTGGGGAGGAAGTGAAGGGAAGTGTGGTCAGAAAAACAATAAAGACATATGATACAAGAAAAATGCTACGTGGCTTAATGTCTTTATTTTGTGCTTTTCTGCTGCTGGTGTCATGCAAAAGAAAAAAGAAACTCAATGTCAGATTGTTGTCTCACTGTGACATCCCAAGACCAAGACCGCAAAAAAACAGTCTAGACCTCAGCGACTTCTAGATTTACTCACCAGACAAGGACTAAGAGATGACTTTCCCTTAAAATAACAGATATAACCCTGTTAGTGCTGCCCTATTACCTGACTTTGACTGCAGCGAGTGGAGGGGCACCAAGTTAAAAATGTGTTTCGTATTGACATGTTGGGTCACAGCTACTCTTAAGTTCATCGTCAGCTCTTCAAGTGCTTCTGATCATTAACGGAATAACAATTTTTCATTCTTTGCATGCGAGCAGGCGCTTCCATTCACTTTTTGACTTCACTCGTATGACTCACTGACAGCCAGTTTTGGTTGCAGATGAAGAGCGGGACCTTTGAGACTCAAGATCGGCTCTTCCGTTCCCACTCAAGCTACAGTAAACATAGTGATGCCATGACGTGAAGCTCATGGCAGTGTCTACAAGTTGGCGGATTTTATTGAGCTGCCTGACAAAGTGCTGAGTGCTCTGGCACGGTTAATCAAGGCCTGCCGGAGAGGATTCAAGGTGATATGTTTGTTTGGCTCCGAGAAGATGCCACCCTGTTGGTTAAAGGCATTGGTAATATCATCCTTTAACAGCAAAGCCAGGGGTAATGCCAGTTGGAAAGAGGGGGCCTGACGAGATGGCAAAAAGAGCTCCATTTAGTAAGCCACAGATCTGACCAACCCTTTTGACATTAGTGCCGGAGATTTACACATTTTCATGGTTTCAGTGTTTTAAAATTGTCATGCCAGGAGTTTCAAAGGAAAGACATTTAGGTGGAGGATCCAATTGCAAAAAATGAATATTTATAGAATTTTTAACACAACGGGGTGAACTGGACTGCACATTCAGCATTACTACAATTAATGCAATAATGTTATCCAGTATTTTTAGTTGCAATGCATACTAAAGACTCCAGTGCAAACCCTCATCTAGTGTGGACAGACGATTTAAGACTACCGCAGCAGCCCCAGCTATGATTTGCAGCCATGTAGAATGGAGGGTGTGCGACCTCTGGATGGAACCTACAGTGCATGCTGATACTTGATGTTAGCCAACAGGCTCTGCGTAAAATATGCTGCTAGGCAAGAACACAGCCTCCTAATGCCGTTATAATCCCCTGACACAGCAACTGGCATGGCCAAAATATTCTACAGGCCCACTGAGCATTCTTGTATACGACACACCAAGAATCTTGGCAGAACTGAGCTCGCTGGCTCCTGTATCGATCATAACACTGGTCTCATTAAACCTGTAAAGTCTGACGCTATGTTTTCTCACAGAAATTACGTGACAAACAGTCTTTGACTATGCTGGTGTGAAGCAGCTGGTTGTTGTCACTGCAGCACCTTGCAGCTGACAAGATCTTGGAATAAGGTACTGCCAAGAGGCGGGGTTGTCATGGAAAAAAATTGAATTGGCTCAATCGCCATCTTGATTGAGCTTTTTCCTAGGGATGCCCGATTATAAGAAATTCTGTTATTATGTATTATTCCGATAATTAAATTATAGCTGATAAATAGAGACGATATTACCAAGCCAAATTGTTTTCATTGACTAGTCTATGATATGCGTTTTGTCATTGTGTTTTATCTGCAGAAGAAGCAGCCATACGCTTTTGGCTCTCTAAAAGCCTTTATTTTTAGACATTATTTAATACATTGACATTTCTGATCTTAAAGATTATCAAAGAATTGAATGTGAATTCTGAGGCAAAATTCTTTATAAGAGGTTTGTGAAGTTTTTTGATGTACTTTACAGTCAGATTTGGTCTTTGTTGTAGTAATAGTGAAGTCAGATTTTGTTAAGTCAGAGCGATGGAATATCAAATCATCCATCTTTGTTTCTTACCCTCAGGTGTGCATAAACTACAGGTTATAAACAACAACATTTTTTAAAAATGGTCAGCTCTCAGTATCAGCCTTGAGAAGCAAGTAATTATCGGTTATAGGGATTAGCTGAAAGAAATCCATATTGTGATTTCTCCAGTTCAAATGTGATTGTAATGTCTGACATCAAAGCATTTCTGAGCCGGCTACCTTGGTCAGCATTTCTTTGCCTTTTAAGTGAGGAATTGTGGTACTGATGTCCCTTGGTGTGACTGTGTGCTTAGCCTCTGTCAGCGGCGCCACTGAACCTCTTTGAGTGGAGGTCACTGTAGCACACGTGGGTGGGCTCCCCCCACGCTGCAGGCAAAGGTTTATGGTGAGTGACAGAGCGCTGGGTCAAGTAGATGCCTATCTCTATCTGCAGTAACGACAGCTTAGCCAGCTAGCTGGCTGGCTGGAGGAAACGACCTGCTGGATGATTACAGAGGAGCCACAGTCTTTGTTTGAGTAACTGTGAGCCCCGTCTTTATGGATCCCTGTGACATTTAAGAACGGACAGTGACTCAGTCTCTGTCATTAGACGCACAGAGAAAGGTGTGTGTATGTTTGTCAGAGGGGGATCAAGAGATCACAGTGATGTTTAAGGTGTGTAATAGAGTAAGAGAGATTCTCACCGTCCAGTTACGACAAAACACAGCTTGCACATGCTGTGTAGCAGAGCTGAGGCTTGCTGAAGGAAAGCGGACATCTTGGGGTGCTCGTCTACAGGACCTTGGATCGACAAGAAACACCCATACAGCTTGTCGATCAAACCCATGTTTACCACGTAGCTGGAAGAACACACAAGAGGAGAAAAAAACATGCAGTGGTTATTAGCTAATACATTTACTTTGAGAGACTTCCTTCGTAAAAGCTCATCTCACACAGGCAAACAAAGGCCTTTACTGTGCAAACTTCCACAGCACTGCAGCTGAAAGCGGATACCTCACCTAAGCCCTCCACCCCCTGCTATTACTGTGATATCTCCAATTTGTCTTTGCCAATGACAGGTCTCATGATCATGTTCCCTGTACTCTTTCAGCCACAAATCACTGCTAATAGTGTCATTAGAGGCCTGTTGTGCCAGCCCAGCTCTGGGCCCTTGACAGTTGGCTGACCTGGGGCCGTCTTCTCTTTGGGCTCTGGCTCAGGCACCAACAGCTTATAGAAATCTATAAAGCACTACAGCTGCCAATCAAGACTTTGGTCACTGAAGCCACGGTTCCTTGTCTTATCACCGTCTTGACTCTGGGCTTCTGTCACATACCTTTTTTTGTTATAACTGTCACTCAGTGAGGTCCTCTCAAAACAGGTGATTATGACCGTTTTCAAGCTCCACTGCAGGTCATCTGACACTTGAACCAAGTCCCATTGTTTTGACTTGATCCTCTTCCACAGCTTTACTTGGGTTGAAAGGATCTTTCCTCACACTGACTGCTTTGTTCATTGCCTGCTCTCTGTTTGACAACCTGCTTGGTGGTCGAACTTGCCACTTGATGCGTCTCCTCTTGCGAGTATGGATTGAAAATATTTATGACAGTGATAGGGGGCTAAAAGCACCAAAAGCCAAACTGAAAAACTGGTAATGAGAGGAAAGGAAACAGTGATCTCCTTTCTATGTGATAAATAGGTTTGCATAATGGGAGAGCGTTGCAAAAGCTGAAACTGTTTTGATCTTTTGTCCTTCCTCACTAGCATATACATTATACAAGGCAGTTGAGGTAAATCTTGAGCTCGTACTTGGGATTATCAGTCTGACGACACCATTTTTCTCAGGCCCTCCCCTGTCTCCAGGGTTACGACTGGGTCAGTGGATGAGAGTGGTGGGCCTGTGCAGCTGCTCTGTCCAGATGAATCATGGCTTGTGGGAGGGATGGTGGAAAGACTGCACTCTTCCACACGGCTTCAACAGGCCAGGCCTGCCTTTCCTCACAGCCCACATTTCTCCAACACAGCACCGACTCCTCCAGCCCAGACCCCAATAGCAAGCTCCAACGCCAGGTTCAAGGAGGCTTTTCAAAGCTTTGGAAGTGCTCTTTGTTTATGCTACTTCATGCCCCCCCTTAGAAACTGATTTTACTTGAAATGCGGCTCTGGATGTGTGGAAAAAGTACACGCTGGAAGGCTGCCAGAATACGCCCTCATTCTCACACTACTCCCATTCTAACAAGACACCAGTTGGACCATTTCCAAGAGATCTGACAGTTTGTCAGCCTATTCTTTACATAAGGCACACTGTTGAGGAAATCAGAGGTTGACCAACTCTCAACCCAGTGAAGAGGAGTGGAGGAGGGATGTACTAAAGCAGGTAAAAAGGTCATGAGATGAGAAAGAGAGGTGCCATGTAGGAGGAGGAGAAGCAGTGTGAGAGGAGTGCAGAGCGTTGGAGGGAAAATACCTGATTAGGTCTTGTGTGCGAGTGTTGAAGGACTCGGTGGCAGAGCTCTTGACCTTGGCATCTGGGGAGGAAATCCATGTCTTTTCACCTTGTCCAGACTCAGAGATATGTGGCCAGAGGGACCCCAGGATGGTAGCAATGGTCTGCAGCAGGCCTGTCGTCAAACCCTCAAAGACTTGTTTGTTCACACTGCGCCCAAAAATGGATTTGTCCTCATCTGGGACATACAGCTGCAAGAGTGGAAGAAGGAAACAAAGCAATTAATTAACCCATTTTCTTTGATAAAACCTGATGCTGACAGGCTGCATTAGACAGCATTAAATGCCATTACACACAATCTAAACAGATTGTAGAGAGAAAGACAAAAGACAGGACCATTTAACCTTCAGCATGTGCATTAATGGCCATTCAATTAACGCAGAGACTAACCCTAAATGCTTTGTTGATGTTAAGCAAAATGTTTAGTAAGTTTATCACCAGATTTAGGCCACAAATTAGTAGTGACTTGTAAGAGTCACAAAAGGAATATAGCAGCTGTTAAAGGCACTTCCTCCCACACAAGTGATAAAAAAACTGGTGTAAACAATTAAAGATGTACTGTGACTGAGTTACAAGACAAGGTGGAAGCCCAAATAAAGAGGCTGTAGAAAGAAGATAGAAAGTGTAGTCAGATGAGCATTTTTTGTCATTTGCATTTGCAGACAAACCTAATAAAAAACACACAAGCACAGGTCCACATCTAAAATATAGTGCTACTGTTTAGTGGAGAACCTTGCTAAGGTAAAACCCTCTCATTTGGTCTAATGGTTGGGGTGAACCCTGACAGCATAGGTAAATCCACCGACATTCTCCACAAATCTAATTAAAAGGGTACATGCTCATATGGCAGTGCAACCCCCACTGCCTTACTCTATTGCTCACACACACGCATACCAGAACATAGGATGAATGTGCGCCAAGTTTAAGAGTCAAACAAAATAACAAAATTTAAAACTTTGTTGTCTGAATTGTAAATAAAACCGCGACATAATAAGCAGGGCGTGTGGGAGCATGAATAACTGTTTAGGCCAATTCTGAATCTGTGTTGAACACAGAGAACAGTTAGTTTGTCTCCTGCAGCGCTGCGGAATATGTCAGTCAGCAGAGCAGCTGCTGGGATATGTTTTATATAAACTGAAGCATACAGGCTAACCTCTCCCTGTGTGCCCTAAGGAAATATGACTGCTTTGGATTGGAACTCGGCACTGGAGAAGGAAGCCCCAGTAGAGTTCATGCATGTACCACAACCCTGTGCCTGCGCCTTGTCCTGTCTGTGTTGTGAGTGCAGGCGGCCCCAGCGAGCCGCCACTGTTAGATGTTTGGAGTGGGCTGATGTTTACAGTCCTTCTTACAGAGTGCTGAAGGATATGGGCTGACATGTCGCCGCAATGCAGCCTGCCTGCCTGCCTGCTTGACTGACTATGCTCTCACATTCCCTCAGTCAGGAGGCATCTGTGGAGAGGTTGGGCAACGGCTTGTTACTCGCTGGCTTGTGTCTCGCCCTGTCTTTCATTAACACTGTGGCAGGAACTGACACCAGCAAAAATGGCAGGGTTTTCTCAGCGGTCAAAGCACTGTATATCAACAGATTAATGTAAAGAAAACAAGGAAGGTTTAATAAAAATGCTTAATTCAAGTGTGGCTACACTAGAAAAACTCTTCAAAAATATTCAGCATCTCCTCTACATGTACTGAACTTTATACAACTTGAAATAATGCTGTTGGCACAAACATATTACACAAATATTGAATCTTATTCCAGCATTCATCAAACACTTTGTTTGGATGGCAAAAAAAGTCTCAGTCATGTGCTGGGACGCATAAACTTACTGTTAGCTGATGCAGGAGTAGGTCCATGAGGAGTGCAATCTTGTTGCTAAATAGCACATAGGAGCAGTTGAGGGGGCAGCAGGAACATGCCAGGTAGTAGGTGTTTGCAGCAGTACAGAGGGATCTAAGAGACAGATGAAAAAGATCATTAATCACAAGTTAAAAAAAAAAGCACACCTCGAGGCAGGCCGCTACTCCCCTTGCAATGCGTTAAAGAAACACCACTACTGGGATGTAAATGTCTGGCCCTGGGCACTGACAAGACTATCTGCAGTCATCAGGAAACCAAACACACTCCTCTGTATTTGTGGTTCCTTAAGGGTGCAGTTTGTCTTCGCAAGTCAAAAGCATATCTCACTGACAGTGCGAGTAAGGAAGACGATTTGAGGAATAAAACACTCATATCAGCTACTTATGCGGAGACTCCCCTTTCTGCAGCCACCTTCGGAGGAGCTTGAGCGCAATCTCAGTCCCATCTTGGCTGAGATGGTGCAGCATTTCCGCTGGAGAGATAAAACTACTCCTCTCAGCAGCTCCTCACGGCCGCCAGGCAGCCCCAGGCAGCGGCCAGTGCCGAGCCAGTCAGCATGCCTCTGTATTATGTCTGCTCTAAAACAAGCCCGGGAGAAGATTAATGCTTCAGATAACTGACCAATCGTTCTGCTGTGACTGCTACTCCCCCTCGCCTCCGTTTCATCAGTTAATATTTTCTGACAACTGTATATTTTAGCCATTGGCGGGATGGCGTGTCCTATCTGCTCGCTGGAAGAAAGGAATCTGCCTCTCCAGTGCCTAAAGTAGGCCATGTTTATTTCAACTGGTAAACATTTTGATATCTACCGAAACCTACACATCTGCTGCGCGTTTTCGGTCAAACCACGCTGGCACAGTGAAGGAAAATAGATTAGGCTGGGGCAGACCCAAGTCTGTCAATAACTTCCTGTATTCTTTGCTCTCCATTTGCTAGTGGGCAGATCAGTCGTTTCGCCGCATCATTATTGACATTGCAGAGTAAAGCTGTCAGACACGGAATGCGGTGATAATGTGAGAAGCACTATATTGTGAGTGATAGGATAATGTCCAAATCTACATCAAAGCTTATTTCAGTCCACCTGAAAACAATAACAAAGCAGGGCCTTCTTGCGAATTGTTAATGTTCTATAAACCATTTATATTGACAGTAATTTTATTAAAGCGGTGGAAAAAGTTAAGCCATAATGGTTAAGTGCAGTCTGTGTGAAGCAAGAGGTCAGGTAACATGAGATCCCAAACAAACTATGCAGCAACGCTGCATCAGGACTCCGATTCTCTTGTGAACACGGGATAAAGATGAGCGCCTATGCAAATACCAAAATGACAACTCAACTACTTTTCCTCAAATACTGTTGTATAATTACATGCTTCACACAGCTCATGAAATTTAAGCTGTGGTAGCTGCCATAAACATTCCTCCAAAGGACAGCAGTTATTTTAGTTGCCTTAAGTCACTCTGCTGGTATTTAAGAGCATGCCCCTGTTGAGTAAAGTCGCGCACAATAGTAGGGATATCACATGACCTATCTGAGATAAAATGACTAGGCAGGACTGACTTCATTACTGTCAAAGAGTGGTTTCAGAACAGCCAGATAAAGTTCAGCTCGGTCAATGGGAGCATTCAGGTTACACCTATGACGCTGAGATTTGGTGCTCTCTTCCTGCCAAATTGTTGTATGAATTTTACCTGGGAAACAGAGGTGTCACTATTTCTTTTATAACAACTTCAGTCCTCCTTGGAATGCTGCCATGCGAATCCTAAACTGTGTATAATGGGATATTTAACCTTCCAGAAGCAATGAAGACGGCAGTAAGCCAATTTGATCTCTGCATTTGCCTCTCCAGTCCACTCATCTAAAACTTCTCTAAATCTTTATGAGAAATTCAAAGTTTCTGACTCATCTTGGTGTTCATGAGACCACTCTTGGTAATATACCTGTTCTGGGAAACAATCCCAAAAGTCCTGTTATATCAGTTTTGTTGGGACCACATGGTTTGCATCTTTATCACTAGACTAGTTCCAGTTGGGGACCTTTGTTACATTTCATTCCCCTCTTTACCCATGTTTCTGGTCTCCTGTCAATAAAAGCTAAAATGTCATCAGGATGTGCATATGTAATTTATTTTGTTTGTTGTCCTTGGACACAGGCAGTTTCCACATGGCGGCTTTGCCATAAACATCAGTTCTAGTAAACTTAATTTGATACTGCTACCAGTTTTACAGTTCTGTAATCCCAAGCAACTTGTAAATGTCACACAAAACCTTGTCACACAAAATGTATATACATTTAAGTTTAGATATACTGTAGCACATGTTCATGTTGTTTTTCCATTACTTGGCCTGTTTGGAAATATAATACTTTAATACTATAATATTGATACATCATATGTACACAGAACAGAGTGGTTTTCACTTAAATTAACACATATTACTTTAGAGTATAAACAGGGTAGAGCTCTTAAAGAAAACCGTTAGATTTCCTTACAAAAAGTAACAAATACTTTAGAAGTACATTACACACCAACGATATCACATGTTTTTTAAAAAAACAATTGAAGGCGTGGGTGTCTTTTCTCACCCCCAATCTGAGTAAAATATTTTAATCAAAATGACTTAAATTCTGTCAAGACGGATCGGGCCCTCTGGTCCCCACAATCGGCTCACTCAAGTGCTCATGTAATGAGCATGCAATTGCTTTGTAACACAGCTAATCAGGCTTGTCTTTGGTCATCGCTGAACAAATGAGGAGGCTGTCAAAGGCATGTTTGAGTTATGCCCTTACACCAGCTTGCACAATGAACCATCACAGTGATCTGTCTTTGGTTTCCTCCCACCTAATTGAGCCTGATGAGCATGACACCTGATAGTCCGCCCTCTCTGGGAATCTCTCTATCTCAATACCCCTCAATGACAGGTCCAGCTAAAGATTTTAGGGAACAATTTGGTAAAGTGCCACACCACCCTGTCTCATGTTGCACAAAAACTTTGTGGGGACTGATGTGTGCCAGTTGATCTGAGCAGGCAACATGCCTCCACCTATACCAGTATGATGTTCCCATTAAATTGAGAGATTGTGCTTCACATGTTCCCAAAATTACCACATTAACTTTCTGTCACTCAATTTGGCTTTGAAAACAGAGGCCATAAGCTATTGTCACAAGTTTTAACTGGGGGCTGATGGGTGTGACACTGAAAAAAAAAAAAAAAAAAAAGGTGATAAAGTTTTATACCGAGTGATGTAATCTGCACACCTACACTAAACATCTTAACCTCACACAGCCAGGGAATACCATTGTACCTGTAAAGCTATTCAGATACATAGAGAAATGAGGCCAAGAGGTAGAGGGATGGAGCACACCTGATCCCGTCTCGCCCCCCTGCAATCCTCTTGGGCTCTGCCTGGGTGGCCATTAGGCCTATTCACAGTAAGGTTGAGGGGCTTAAGGGGGTTTAGGAGTGCAATCGACCTCTGAATTTTAACTCATTATATTCAAATATACAATTTTACGTAGAGGCTGATCTTTTTTTTTTTCCAAGCCTAGTCTAACAGGGCTCCAGGGTGCATCTATTTTGGTCAATCGCATTGACGCCCCTTGCAATTTAGTTTGTAAATTTACTTTTTTTTTAAAAAAACAATTGCTTTTATTGCCATTTCTTGTTGCACATGCTGTAATTTAGATAAAGAAAAACATGCATTTGCACCTTTCTTCCTGTTTACAGTCATTTACACAGTGTGTAAAGAAATACAATTTAAATGTTTTTACAGGTGCACCCACATTCTGTTAAGGTGCACCTAAATGAAAAAGCACCAGTGCCACCATTGTGAAAAGTTAGTCTGGAGCCTAAGAAGACTAAGAAGAAACTATTCCTGAAGGTCAGAATTTGTTCACAATATGACTCAAAAAGCATCCAGATTTCACTGGCTGGTTAACTCTGTGCAGCATAAATCAGAGGTAACACCCATAAACAGTTTCCCTAGCAGGGAGATATACGGTTATGGATTGCGTTTATCTTTCAAACAAGTCCATTTATCATACTGAATAGCCAACTCTAAATCAGTTGACAACAGGACAACAAGCATCCAAAAGGCTCTTTATGCTTTTTGTCACTGCCTTGAGTTATCAACCCTGAGATCTGTGCTCCTCAACCTGAGTCTCACATTTCTCGCCCTCTCAGTGTGTTTCCTATGTGCCCAGTCAAGCCTGACTGGAGCGACGCTGCAGAAATCTGACCAACTTCCAGATCAGGTTGAGTCCCTGCCTCTTAAACAGGGTAAATTTGTGTTCAGGGGAAGAAAAAGAATCCTAAGCCAAAATAAAAGGTGAGGAGCAAAACCATTTCCTTGTGCTGTCAAACAATCCCTTCATTCACTGCTATCTAAATGACATTTAATTTGATTCTGCTGTTGATCTCTCCGATACCCTGAGTGCTTCCAAGACATCTACTCCGTCTGTCGTGCCACACTGGCCAGGTATGAAGGAGGGGGGAGAAATCTGATGAGCCGTCACACACCATCATGCACAGAAGCAGGAGTGCATGCACACACACACACACACACAAATGGTGGAAAACATCCTGAAATCAAACCACAGGTAGCGGGTCTGATTTCACAGGATACACCAGGTCATGTGAGACAGAGGTGGAAATACAAATTGGGTTAACACGCTCCTACACTCCTACACCCTTCTCTAAGATCACCTGTTAGACTTTCATTCACAGCTCTGCTTTTCTTTTTAAAATCATACATACATATTTCAAATTTGATTTTTACTACCAAAATAATCATAGACAAGCGCCTCCATTGCTTTTGTTGTTTAGTTTTTAAAAGCATAAGTTGCATACAGGTAGCTGAAGCCTAGATCTGAGATCATTTACAAGCAGTGCATATGTCTTTTCTTCTCCCCCTCTTCACTGACCCCTATTGGAAGACAACCAAAAAAAAGATTCTTAACAGCTTTGACACTGGCTTTGGCTTTAACCAATACTATGCAATCATTATAACAGAAAGAAAAGGATTCTTCCATCAACACTAACTATTCAAAAAACACACAAAAAGTGGTCCCTTTATTTATTAAAAACTAGTTGATCAATTACTTGATTCCCAGAAAATGTATCTTTAAGACATTGTTATCGATTTTCTATTTGATCCTTTCCACCAAAAAAGTTCAAAATTCACTGGGTCCAGTGACTGAAATGGGATTTTCTTAGACATCAATGACGGTTAATTTGAATATCTTTTGGTGTTCCTTTCTCATCTTAGAAACTTGTGATGGACATTTTCAACATAGACATAGCCAACATATAGATCAAACCATTAATTTAGAGCCCTACTTAAAAGCTATTACAAATACGTTTTTGTTGATTCTGGAAGCCTCTGTGGACAAAAAGATGATGATGAAACAAAGTAGACCTCGTTTTACCACCAGACTACAGAGCAGCTCCTTTCCTCAAGCTGTAAGACTACTCAATTCATCTCGGCACTCCACCATTAAAAATAGTTTGAATGTTACGACATATCCAACCCAGATTAGTCAGAATCCGACCCGGTGATTTAGACTCACTTTAATAATTATACAAAAATGGCTTCTTGCTGATAGTTTCATTTGCTTATGTAGGTCATATAGATGAATGAGTATCAATTTGACAGTGTTTCATAACCAGTTAAAAGTTCCTTGTAGTGCATTTAAGATTATTAAGAGGCCGATATAAATGTGTTTAACAATGGCGTCAAGTAATTTATGCATATTAAAATCCATGAATATGAATTACTGAGAAAAATGTATACAATAAAAATCAAAGTAACAATAAAATGAATGTAAAATAAAATTAATTTTGTTCACAATAAACTACATGCTAACATTTGGGATGCTATTTGTGAGAATATCATCTCTCCAGCTGAAGCTAATGACAGTGGCTGCACAAACCCTGATCTAGACATCCCAGTGACCACAGGGTTACACCAGGACATTAGCGGAGCCTCGTAGAGGAATTAGCTCATTAATGTAATGGTAACAATATGGAATCAGCCTCCCTGGGGAGAGATATGGCAGGAGCATCTCCGCAGCTGCCTTTTTTGTAAATCGCTCTGCTTATCTGGTAGGAGGACCTGATCAATACGGCAGCATCACTGTAAACAGATAATGTAGCGCACTCTGGGGCTAGCGTGCGTATAGCAGCCCATTAGGCCACACAGCCATCCAGATGACGGATAGTGATAAGTAGACAGCCGGGCTGCGTCCTTGTGTTGCATCTTGTCACCAGCTCCCGACTACACTGAGCTGACTGAGCGGTATCGCAAGGTTAAAGTGTGACCTCTATGCACACTGCATTTTACATGGTTTACTAAACAGGAAAAAAAAGGAGTCAGTGAGGTTTGTTTGAGTAAAATTTTGACTAATCAAACATGTCTTTTTAATCATACACAGCTGTACGCTACACAGTTGTTATTGTAATAACTACAGTAATTTATTATGGTACTTTAACAAGATACAGAATAAGCGGTTTCAATCTACAATACAGAACATATTGTATACAATAACTGTGGTCTGAATGAATGTCTCCACAGGGCTAGATTGGTGTGTTAATCACAGGCTTATCTCCGGTTCAGGTCTCTGCTCTCCCCTGGCAAAGCTCTCAACGTCCCAGCAGTATTAGCGGCACAGGACTAACTGACAGGCAAGATGCTGAAGTGGGGTATCAAGCTCAATACCTAAACAGGCAACTAAAATAAACTATTAGGCCTTGGACATACTGTATTCTTTCTGAATGACCAGGGCTGCTTGATTATAGCAAAAATACTAATCACGATTATTTTGGTTAATATTGAGAGACCATTATTCTTCACCATGATATCTCATTGACTTTGAAAACATGCATTTATTGAATGTTTAAACAAAAAAAACCCCAAAAACAAACAACAAACATTTCTTTAAAATCATGGATTCAATAAAGATGCATCAATATAAAGCCTTATTTAATCAGCGTATGATGTGTAGCTATAATGCCTGTTTTATTTGGTATATAAAATGTAAGAAAAGATTGCTAAAATACAACTCTCATCCTGTTTTGCCACCCCCGGCTCAGGTACCGTGACAGCACAGATAGACGCATATAAAAATTCAAGCAGTGACTGGGTTACACAAATGAATGCTCACTTGATTTATGAAATTCGAATCTCGAAACTCTTGAAGAGTGTCATTCAACAGAAATTACATATTTTTTCATGTTGCACACCTGGAGAATTTTGTTATGATGCGGACATCATCATATTTTGTTGTGCAACGTGACTGGCCAGTCCAATAGAGATAGCGTCTGGTGATGGAGAAGACCGAAACCTGTCGCCAAAGCATAAATTGAAAACATCGCGCGGCGCTTTAATTTCTGTCAGGCGGCACTCAAAAGTCGGGCCTGAACATGCTACAGCCTGGCTGAGAGAGAGAGTTTGGGTGTTTAGGGAGGGGCATAAACACACTCTTTACTGCAGTAAAGGAAAGCGGTGCGCTGGATTTACAACACAAGGAAACATGAGAGCATCACTGTGAAACAGAATGCTGCACAATAATTGTTTTATCTCAATTATCTTGTTTACATAATTGTTGGAAGACAAAATTGTAATTGAAAAAAGAATTCAATGAATCGCCCAGCCCTCTGTGTGATTACTCTCATGCTTGAGTAAACATTCACAGAGAAACCTGTTTAGCCATGTGAGAAAGGCTTAGTAATGAAAGAAAAGCTAATTCAAGACCATTCTTTCATAATTATTCACAACACACTCTTTAGTTTGATTGGGCTAGTGTGAAGAGAAATACAAAGGTCTAATCTTCACCTCACGTTCTGTCACCACAGCATGTCAAGAAGATGTCTTAAAAGCCAAGGAGTTATTGTGTGTACTTAAGCTAACACCCCGTCATGCACGGATGTGCAAACAAACTCTGCAAACAAAGGCTTTGTACAAGAAGACAGTCTCTCCATTTAAGATAATAACATTTCTTCCAATTCAGAAGTCTGCTTAAAAATTCCCTCAGATTACAATGATTGAGGAAGAGAGTACAAAAAAAATCAATATACATGTGATGCCCTTTAAAAGCCTTATAAATATAAGAAGCATTTGTCCATTAGCAGAGATTCAGAGACCAGTAAATGCTAATGAATGGGAGTGCAAGGCCATTCGAGTCCATTACAGAGTCCCACTAGTGAGTACAGCAGCCTCTCTGAGGTTATCTACTGGCAGGCCATGCAAACGCCAGACCCACAACTCAAAAATACTCTGCACTCTAAATGATAGATGGGACACATGTGCTTTTTGTGTTTCGAGAGAAAAGCATGAACGCAAATTGATCACGGAAATGGAAACGCTCTCCATTTCTGGAAGGGCAGCGCTGTTACTCATTGATACATTTTCAGGATATTTATCGGTATGAAACATTTATAAACAGTGATGAAGTAGGTTAGTCTAGATTAGCTCACTCACTTCATGCAATTGCAAAAACAAAGAGCAAAGAGAGGAAATAAAGAAGTGTGTTGTCAGGAGGGTCAGAGAAAGGATACAGTCAAAGAGGAGACAGTGGGAAGAAAGACTGTAACAACTGCTTGAAGCCAGAGCACAGAGTAGACAGACATTAAACAGTATAGATAACTCAAAAGTGTTCATCTCCTTTAAGTTTTGTAGGTTTTTGTGTGTTTTTCAACCTATTGTACTTAGGTGATATGTATATTGGTGTATTGTAGTATGTGTGTGATGTAGCGTGGTATGTATGTTCTGCTATGTGCATTTTATTGTATTTCCATATCTACTGTGTGTATTGTGGTTTTATGATACTGACCAGCGTCCTTATTAAATAAAATTCAAATAAATAAAACACCAGAATCAGCGAAATCACAAAATTAAAGATGAAATTTGTCAATACTTTTTTTATTCTTTAAATGCTCTCTCTATCACTCATTCCTACAGAACATTTATGGACAACCAGTCAGTTATGGAAAACTGTGTTGTCGTACTTGCCAGTGATTAAGGCGTTCTGCCAGTCATAAGTAACAGAATCCATTTTTGTTTCTTTGATATTATTTACTATTCAGATAGTATAAAAAAAAACATTCAAAATAATGCAAAGAGTTGACTTTTTTCTCTCTTAGTAAATACATCAAGTAAGCCAGTCCATATGCTAGTTGCTGTTTCTTGTGCCATTTTAGGGCAAGTTAACAAAATATGTATTTTGTCAGTGGGGTCTTTAAGCACTGTTCATCTCAGATCGTTCACTTTATCGGCTCACAGGAAATATCATTGGAGAAAATCATTCCTCACCTACTCCAATCCTGACAATAAACTTAAATTTAGACTTTCTGTATACTTTATTTAGACTTCTCTATTTTCTTGTAGTTATTTTTACCGGAATTTTATCTTATTCATTTAAGTGGTTATTTATTTTAGTGTTATTTTTCATTGTTAATTCTCTCCTAAGTACTGATAAGTAGAGCCTTGAGTACATTTTTTATGCTTTTTAATGTTTGTCAGTGTTTGTAAAAGTTGTGCCAAGAGAGATGCCTTCTTCTACTTCTACTGCATACCAAATCTCCTTAATATTGAATCTCTCTAACCTGACCCTTACACTTTGTAAAAAAGTTATCTTGTTCATGGCCAAAGTCATCACTGATCTCAACAACAACAACTGGTCAGCATTTCAGAAATCGAACTGTTCCGATCATGGGCTAAAGAGACAGCTCACCCTACTGGCTTGAAACAGAAACCTGATTAAGGCATGATAATGAACAGAAAGGCATAGCGACTATTTCTTTTGTTTTGAATTGTGTGTGAAACCACTGAAAGATACTTGCATCAACATCTCACTTTTAAGTACATTTTTATGTTAGTTAAAATGTAAACAGTTGAATTTGGTAACAGTACTCACTTGAGAGGAATACGAGGAACTGCAGTGGGTGTGGAGGCAGCAGTGACGACCTGCAGGATTTGTTCCAGAGCCGACAGGCCGCCGCCCACTTGGAAGGCCACTTGGTCTGCATTGTTCTGTTGAGGTGAGGACAGAGAGGGAGACAGAGTGAAACAGAGGTACAGTCAGGGGACAACAAGCTACAGGCTGGACAGGGGGATTACATGGCTATCACCACAGAGGGAATCTCTCTTTCTCCTACAGGGGCGAGGGATTGAAATGTGAAACAAAGTGATCCCCAAAGTATTCCTGTTCAATCTCAAAAGTGCACAACCCGACTCCGCCCCGCAGCAGTCAAGTTTCCAGTGGAAGGCAAATGCTCTGCAGGCTCCAGTTAACAGCAGGGTGGTCTTAGCGGATGACCAAAGACTAAAGTGAAACTGAGGAAATGCCACTCGGCCAAAAAAGAACGGGCCAATTAGGGAACTCTAAAATCCAGACAACAATTCTACTAGAATGGGATACAGAAAAAACTCTCGATCCTTATCATAATTAGACTTAAGTGATAAAGCATTAGATCTACTGAGGTAAGAAAGGTGCGCTCACATTTCTTCACCCATTATGTCAGCATGTACAGGGATTAAAGAGAAATATAATCCTGTTCAGTGACTTTTCTTCAACCTTTAACACCATCCAGCCTCACACACTTGCATTAGAGCTCCTCTCACACCTCTAGTTACTTCAGATCTGAAAATTTGCGCTGATAGTAGACTTTTCTTACATCCTGATTTAAGTGTGTTTGATAAAATGTTACCATCTCAAAGTGGTACTTTGGCTCTAAAGGTTTTCCCCCTTCATATTCTTTTATTTATGTCATTTTAGACCAAAGATCATAGTGCAGACAGTATGTAGGAAAAAAGTTTTTGAAATAAACAAATGAGGAGGGCAGCAGTGGACATATTAATGTTGTTTACTAGAAAATGGGAGGTTGAAGACACTCTATACCCACTTTCTGAAGGGTATAAATCCCACGCTAGCTGTAATTACAGGAAATTAATTGGTGGACAGTCACAAAGTTAAAACTGGGATAACTGCTGCTGATAGCAAACTGCACTTTAAATAATACAGTGCAGTTTATTTTTTTCTATTTGTGGGGGGAAACAATATTTCTCTGAATGCTCACTGAATGTCCCCTATTAATGGCATTTTAAAATCATAAAAAACAAAATTGAAGCTCATCAGCAAACAGCAACTTACTCAAATTTCAGAACGTCGTGATGATCGAGGTTAATGCCATTTGACTTTCCTGACAATATTCGTATTTGAAAAAAAGGTGCAATATTTAAGAATTCAACACCAGTCAAATTCATACTCGAAACAAATAGGGGACAGTAACCGCTAACTCCTGCTAATTGTAGTTATAGCTCAGTTAGGCATGAGCTAGCAGTACGGACTTATGATGTCTATGTATTGTGTTGCAGTCTGTTTATAATTTTTGTTAGAATTATTTTCATCATCTTCATTTTCATCTAAAATTCTTGTATATGGCCCCTTTAATTCATAACTTGAGTAAAACTACCAATAACTTTCAACTTTTATTATAATATTAAACTGTTACTGTTATGTCCATATAAGAACTTTGTTTTGCTGTTGCTTTATTACTCTTATGACTAAGCTAAACTTTACAACACAATGGTAGAATGTAAAAAAGAAAAAAGAAGTAGTGTCATGGCCCTTTAAAATTACTTACCTTCAAAATAGTATTCAAAATAATGATTATGAACACGGTACTCTATAAAAGGACTTGATAAGGGATTAAAGGAACTCTGACATTTTTTTTCCAGCTTCAATTTTGGCCATTTGTTTCTGTTATTAAGTTATATTCTTCTTTCTCTCAATTCACTGAGAACAGAGTACATTAGATTTATGAACACATGTAAATAGTTAGGTCCTGCCCTCCTGTGATGACAGAGTATCTGGCAGTAGGTCAGATGCTGTAGCTACATTGTCTTATAAATCAACAAGTACAAAGCCAGGAGCGAGCGCTGACGATCAGGCATGTTTGTGCCTGGGTCGACAGGGAGGAAAGGAGCTGAAGGGGGAGCCGCTGACAGAGGGCCTTCTTCTTCACACAACTGCAGGAGGCCGTGTTACACAGCAGGTCACTCCTCCACCTAATGAGGTTACAGGCTCCTCAGCGCTGTGACAGCACTAAAATCCAGCCACTTCACAGCGCTTTTGTTCCGCAGATGGGAAGTTGCCAACAAGCCTGAACACATTGAGAAAAAAGCGCTTTACCAAATTACAGATAAGCTCTTCATCTGTCATTCACGGCCGGTGCTGAGGTAACTGCTCCTCGATTCCGGTTGTTAGACACACACATGACATGCACTGAGCAATCATTTAGGACAAAAACATTAACAAAAACACCAAAGACCCTTTAACATAATGAGAAATGTTTCAAAGACAGTCTCAAGGGTCTATGCAGTGTTTGTAAAAAAGACCTCATTATGACTTCCTTTCTGTATGTTGCCAGCAGTTTCCATATCTAATCAATTGGGTCTCAGTCACTGAGCTTGGCTTAACCCCACTCTTAACCCTCCCATCAACACACCTACCTAAAAGCTCCGAGGCTAAATGAGAGAAGGCAGCTCTTTCATAGCAGCTTATCAAATGGTATTAAAGAGGGTAACTGGGACCTGCCCAGTCCTGGCTGTCTCCTGTGAAAACCAGACAAGAAGTTCTTGGCTAGTCAGTGCCTTGTCTGCTCTGCTGACAGATTTATCTGTTGAGATGATTGAACAATACGAGTGAAGAGGATTAAGTTCAAACTACCTGACAAGGTGTCTTTAGGTGGTCTGTGCATGCCATGGTCCACAGAAAACAAAAGAAGGCACTGGAGTACACACATTACAACACAGACATAATGCCTAAATAAAGGCTTGTTTTGCATGATAAGAGCTCCGAGTCTGTGAATGTTGATCTTCTTGCAAAGCAGTTGAATATTACATGGGAAACATCATCTAGGGATTATATATCTTTTAACAAATAAAGTGACAGAGTATGCACACAGTTCGCTGAATTTGCATACAGATGTTTACAGGATTAAAATAATGTTTTCACCCAGTGCTCTGAAAGGGATACTCCAACACTTGGGGCAATACACTTATTTGCAAAGTTAGATCAGAAGATTAGTTATTTGTTTCTCTCTATTCCTTGAGGCTTCCTTAGCTCAAACATTGCAAGGTTTGCACACATTTCACAGTTAAGAACAAAACCCAAGAGTCTCCTGGATGCTTAGGTGGCTGGCTTGCTACCTGAAAACATAAAATGTGTAAGAAATACAAGATTGTAGATGTTAGAGAGCATATCTGTCAGCCACATTAATGGCATGACTCTAGGGATGGCGCGGTTGATTGCAGACTACAACTTCGGTCTAGACTGAAATATCTTGACAACTATTGTATGGATTGCATTGACATTTTGTACAGATATTTATGGTCCCCAGGTGATGACCCCTCATCTTTTGGTGGTTATGAGTGACATGTCTCGGCTAATATTCAATGGATAGTCATGAAGTTTGGTAGACATTCATGTCCCCCTCAGGATGGATTGTAACAACTCTGATGTTCCCTTAACTTTTGATAAAATGACGTCATTAGATCAAAAGCTTGTTTGAATTTGTTGAGTTCTTTGGTTTATGAATAAATACCTGCAAAACTAGAACAGCTGAGGCCGATAGCAATGTCATTAAACATGCTAACACACCAGCCTAGGATGGTAAACATTGTAATCATTGCACCTGCTATACATCAGCTTGTTGGCATTGTAATTGTGATCTTATTAGCATTTAGTTCAAAGCCCTGCTGTGCCTTCAGCCTCACACAGATGCTAATGTGGCTGTAAACTTGTTTTATTATTAGGGGGTCACTGCTTATATTTTACATGTCAAAAGGAGTACTGCCTTGGAAAACAGGTGAATAACGTCTTCCGTGGTCTGAGAAGAATTTACTCAAGTAATATACTATGTTGTTCTGTTTATGTCGGCCAATTGTTACCCTTGCTATAATTCTTTGTGCCAAGATAGACTAATCATATTCCAGATTTTCTGCATCTTTTTACTTAAATCATAGAAATGAAATTAATTTTATTACTCTGGATGCAAACAATCATATTTACCTAATTGTAGGGAGTGTTCCCTCTAAGGTTTAATCTGTCTGTGCCTGGTCAAACTACAGCAGAAGCTACAACAAAACACAGTAACAGGATGAGCAACTCATTTCCACTCAAAAAAGAAAAAAAAAGAAAAAAAAAGTGCAACCACCAAAGACCAAGCATTAAGATACAAGTGAGACGGATGGCTCCTGAATAATACAACAGGGGGAATCTTATCCAATTATTGTCCAGGGTGGTCATTGTTACCCCAGCTGATGGGAAGCCTGAAGCATCTGGCAATTCCTGTGACACTGTCCGCAGACCAGCAGACCAGCAGACCAGCCAGATTGTACTTTGTAGTCTCCTCCCACCAGACACTTTAATTAAGGCAGAGAGGAAGGCACAGCCTCAGTTGGCCTGCCTCACCAACAGATGGACAACAACTGGCAGAGTTCATTAATGACTGGCTCCAACTTTGATCTGCACCTTCGAGTCATGAGTTCACTCCTTTACATCTAAAACCTAACAGTGACAGAGAAGAGTATGACAAATCACCCTCTCCTCGCATGAATTTCATCATAATACAGCCTTAACAGAAAAGCTTGAGAGTGGTAAACAAAGCTCTGTGGGCCGAGTCGACTGTAAACCACAACAAGGCTGCTGGAGTAAACATTTTAAGGTTGAGTATAAACTTGTGTGTTTACAAGACGTAATGGCATATGATTTAAAAGACTAAGTGAGTGCAGGATGAAAATGGAAATGTATAATTCTACCAACTGTGTTTATTCTATTAAATGAACCGAGATTAATCAAAAGGACAGTGTGGTGCAAAATCCAACCTGCCACAGAAACCACAGACTGTCTCTATTTGTAACTAAAACACAAAGAAACTTTGAACCATTTCACTCCCTATTGGTTTTGTGGTGAAGAAACAATAAAGATGCTGTTTGGGAACAAATGAAAATAAACAATAACTTTCCATTTTCCAGGACAGTAAGGCTCTGCCGCAGGTGATTAAAACCACCGAGAACATCACTGGTACCCATCTACAGAGCATCAGTGATACCCCAGTGACACCCCAGCCACAGTCTGTTCACCCTGCTGCCATCTGGCAAAAGATACAAAAGTATCCACTGCCGTACCACCAGACCACAGAGCAGCTTTTTTCCTCAAGCTGTGAGACCACCTAATTCATCCTCTGAGCTCCTCTATATGAAATAAATTGTTTTTTTCTTCCGACTTCAACTCACATTTTGTTCTACAACCCTGGTGTTGTAAAATGAAAAATAAATCAAGTGTTTAAAGCAAATCTACAAGCTTCAACTTAAAAATGTTTGGAAGGTATTGGTAATTTTGAAAAGCTTTTGTTATTATTAGCATTTTATTATTTTGATTATTTATTGCAGACAGATGACAACATCAGTTTTTGTAACTCTTTACATTGCCAAATCAAGAAGTAATGTACAACACAGGAACACTATTAGCAAATAGTGCTTCCACCACTGTTGAATTAAACATGGAAAATTTCCTAACTGAACAGCTGCTCACTTTTGCCTGTCTCTCACACTGTTGATCTGGGCTGTATCTGTCAGTCTGCTGGAGGCCCAAGCAAGAAACTTTATTATCCTGCCACTCTGCCCTTCACCTCCCCCCCCCAATGTCCCCAGATACAACTCCCACCAGCCCCAGTGGTCGCCCCAACCAGCCTTTGGTTCTCAGAACACCATGCTTATAGTTCCTAACTTGTCATACATGTTGTCCTTTTCTAGACAGGCTTTAACTGAAAGCAGTAAACACCTTAGGCAATATACAGTATAAATACAAGTGCTCAGTAATAAGGCAAGTGTGCAGAAAAAAAGAAAAGAGCAGCACATTGGGAAAATTGGTATTCTCAATCATGGAAAGTCAAGAAAAAAAAAAAAAAAAATTCAGGTTTGACACAAAATAAACCATTAGAGGCCACAGAGGGAGAAACACACCGGGGTCAGAGACTAGACGTAGCCTAGAAAGCAGGGGAGGAGTGAGGGGGGTTGGACCGAAACAGCAGTGTAGGAGGGGGAGTGTCGGGTGTTGTCTAAGGAATTAGCAGAGAAAGTGGAGACTGAATCAGATATGGGGGAGAAAAACAAATCTCTAGGTGAGTCAATGACATGAGAGATGCTTGTTAGGTCAAATAATCTAAACGGTCCCGACTTGATGTGACTCAGGGGCCAGACAGCCATGCTGACGGAGACTCTATTTATTTGACTTTGTCCAGGGATTAGAGAGGGAAGTGCTCCCCTGGCTGCCTTACTGGCCAATCACATTGTTCCACTCAGCTTTGGGTGGATGTTTCTGTAAGAAGCTGGTGAAGCAGAACTTGACAAAACAGTTTAAAAATGTGCTTTTAAACTGAGCTTAAAGACAAAGAGGACCCAGACAGAGCCTTGATCTGCGTCCTTGCCAGCGACAACACTGTTGAATGGAGGACATCTCCTGTGGCCCACTGACCTCTGACCTCCCACTGGGACTATGCAGCGCTAAGGGGAGGAGCCCTCATGTAGTGACAGCTTGTGAGCTACTCACATCACCCTGGTCTCCTCCTCTCTCCTTACAGGACGCTGTGCCACCCACCACAGCCACCTCTTTCTTTGCCTCTCTGGGGAAATTCAATAATAGCCTCTCCAGCCGTCCCCCCTCGTCACTGATGGGACACCATAATCTCTCAATCCTCACGCCCAGAGGCATGCACAGTGGGATGTTATGATGGCTCGAACCACAACTTGGCAGGAAATTTATGCCTCATTACAGGAAGTGGGCTGTATATTCTCCTCATCATAAACGCGGTGGCAGGTGTTTTAATTCCTCCTCTCAGTCTCAAATTGATGTGAGTTTTACTGTACAAAAAAACGTCATGCAACAAAACCTCTGGGACAGATGTTTCAAATCAACTATAGTTCTAAATGTGTGCCATTATACAGTATCTGACAATTATATTCATACAGTTGTAAAGAAGGGTAAGAGAAAAGCTAAATCTCTGAAGTGAAGTGAAGTTCACTTGCCTTTGTTCAATAAAGCCTTGTGCATCACTAGCATTTCATCTGGAAATCCAATTTACTATTGTCTAAACGAGTGACATCTGAGTCGATCAAGCCGCACAGACACGAGACAATGCTTGCTCTCGTGCTAGGAAGCCCCTCTATTGGTACCATGTGCACAATGAAAACACAGTTAATCTGGTCTTCATTAGCCAATAACCAAAGGCAAGTTGGTTTTGAGTAAGTGATACTCTACACTGGGAGGGTGAGACACAGGGAGAGACAGCCAAAGATAACTCATCACTGGAGAGACATGCCAAAGGGCTGGCATGACCTGTGCACTGCTGCAGACTGTTGAGTCGGCAAGCATACAAAGCAGGACACTCCCTGCAGACGCACCGAAGAAGATGGCCCCAATGTTTGCAAACTCAAGCCATTGCAACGGGCATCTATGTTAAAGAAAAGTAATAGTATAAGTGCATAAAAACCATATGATAATTATTATATAACCAGTATATTAAAATAATAACCTCTCCATCATGAAAAGATACAGGTCAATCACACTGCTTACTGTATCTATGTACATCTGTGTTGTTGCTCTACCTGCTTCTCCAAGATGCGAGAGATCTCTCCCAGAGTCCTGTCCAGACCGGACACTTTGTTGTTGGCCCACTGGCCGCCATCTTGGCCCTGCAGCTGCTTCAACAGGTCCTTCACCAGGCGCTGCAACCTGAACATACAGGAACATATAGTTAGTAGAAATCTGTTCTTAACCGAGGGTTCCATGCTACTTCAACCAACTTCCATCCACCACAGATGAGCTGAAAATATTGGTCAATAAATGATTATAGCAGAAAATAAATAGTTTTGATAATTGTTTCAGTCATTTTTCAAGCAAATATTACAAATATTGGAGTTTCTCATGTTAAGATTAGCTGCTTTTCTCTTATGATAGCAGACTAAGTATCCTTGGAATTGGACTGACAAAACAATCTGATTAGTGCTGAAAAATAACTGCAACACTTTTAGTAAAGTCCGCTTTCCAATAAATCAAAAAATTCCCTGGTTCTAGCCATATCTTTAGGTTCTGCACTATTATCAGGCAACACAAGAAGCTTAACGATGTCTCCTTAGCCTCTGGTAAAATGTAATTTTTCCCAATTTCCTGGCATCAATTAATATAATCTCGATTAAATGACTGATTATGTTATAATTGTTAGTTGCAAAGTCAATACATCATGCATTTTTACAACTTTGTTTTTCAGATTTTTTAACAGATTTTCTAATCTTATTGACAAAATGTTTAAACAATCAATTGAGAAAATAAGCTGCAAATTAATAATTTATTATAAACACATCTTTATAATCATTAGAATAAAACATTACAAGTGAAGAAAAACAATTCAAATACTTCAAATTATGAAAAAAAGGAAAACACTCACTTGGCCTTGTATGGAGACTCAGGGACCTGTGTCTTTGCCTCCATTGATGTCTCATATTCCTTTGCCCTGCAGAGGGAGAAGAAGTAGGAAAAAGTCTTTGAATCCCAGGAAAAAAGTGTTTGGCCTGTCAGTAAAGAACACAACGGGTGAAAGTGTGAAGAGAGGGGAGAAAGTTCAAGCAGAGTTTGTTTATTTGGCCCGTCAGCCATTCACCAAGAAACTTGGCTTAAAATAATCAGACACTGGCTCTGTGGGGACGGGTGTTTTGCTGCCATCGGTTATTATAAGGAAGACTTAATTCTGCCTTCCTTTGAGTCATTTTTAACAAGGGAGGCTCAAGTTCTTCACTCCACTGATTGTCAAATAAACAGTTAATGGGGGAAACGGGCAGCACAGCCAGTGTTTTGAATATGTGACCATCTGAAGGTCATGGTCATTAGGGAACAGGCGGCATTACCACAACAGCCAGAATCGGAAAAACACAAACTGTACGTTTATATGTATGTGTGTGTGTGTGTGTCTCTCTCTCAGTCTTTCTATCTGTCAATCAGGCATTCCCAGACATGATAAGTAACTATTGATTAGAGTCAGATAGAGCGCCTTCCGGTTACCCATCTCTACACTGATAGGATCAAACACTTCCAGGAAGACGACAGGTGGATTTGTCCCGTGGACTGACCGAAGACTCATCCTCACAATCTTGTGTATTCAAGGGCAGTCATCAAACACCAACTGATAACTCATCTCACAGCTACACCAGGATACTGAGATACCTAAAACCTTCCAACTGGTCACACAGGGCAGAAATTCTAGCATTTAGAAAGATAGTAGTGTTATTACTAATTTGCTTTTCTGTGGTTTTAATTGTTTACTCATCTGTGAGCTGGATAAATGGGTAGCACAGACTTCCTTTCAGAAGGGCCTGAACTATGTCTGCCCAGTTTGTCATTCATGTCATTACAATATTAATCTCAGACAGGTTTATATCTAACCAGGTTAAATACGGAGCAATTGCCGAGCAATTCATTATTGTCAGAAGCAGCCTGTGTTAAATGGACCTCAGGCAATAAATATCTGATCAGCAATAAGAAAGGAAAAGCAAAAATCTATAGTGTAAGGAAGCCAGGCATTAATTCTGTGGCAATAAAGAGAAGTAGAACCTACAGACACCTAAAATTATAGTAATACCTCAATAACTCAATGTACTTAAACTCTGTTTAGCTTGCATTGTTAAGGAGGCATGTTCATTTTTGAGCAGAACATTTTCCCCTTGATCTCTGGCAGCAGACTGGGCAAATTGAGTTAGTGCCATGCTTACCACCTCATATGAATTCCATACAGGGGAGTCTTTGTATACATACCACCATCTGAGGTCCTTACATACATACATACATACATACATACATACAACACACTGCCCACTCTGTTCCCTGCTGAACGAACCACAAGAAGCTAAGCTACAGGCAAACATCTCGTACCTAAGCAGAAGTGGAGACTCTGCTTTCATGTTCAGAGCTCATCCTGACGCTAACTGACAGGCTACTTGCATAAAAATTTTAACAGCATATTTTCCTTCCCCAAAACATTTATTAGAAAAGGTTAGCCAAGCCGCAAAAAAACAAAACTGGGGTTAAAATGTGTGTGCGCTGCTTTATGACAGCAGGGCTGCATGTTGGCCTGGTGAAAAGTCTAGTGAGAACCACTCACGTTTTACGGACACCATACGGTGTTCCAATAAAACGGTTCATTTCCACCCGGTGGTGAAGCGGCTCACCTTTATGTTTACTGGGGCTCTGTGTTATTTATGACCTCTGAAAGCCTGCTGCCTTTGAGTGCTAGTCTCAGCAGGGCTGGTGCAGGAGTGACGGTGAACAGAGACAGAGCATGTTGTCACTTTCTCGGTACCGCTGAGCCTCACAAAGCCAAAAACAGCAGCACTGAGAATCAAGCACTGTAGCAGAATTGGATGAGAGTTTCAGCCTCTTTTTGCCGTTTTAAATAAATACTTTCTCCTGAAAAGCATAATAACAATGAATTCTCTTTTTAGAAACTCACTCAAGGTCACGTTAAGAGGTTGGAGGCTTTATTAGGATCATTACGTCTGCCCACACTCAGAAAGACATTGACCTCTGCGATCAAAAAAGAAGAAATGTACTCCACCATAGCCAGACAAAAAACCCCTCACATCTTTATTAATCCAACAGAGATAATTAAGGCCGACTCTGCAATAATTCAGTTACTGTTCCCAAGTTGTTTAACAATCATCTCAAATAAGATTTTGACAATGAAATACTGTACCTAAGTTTATAAATCATAAATTATAACTGCTATCATTCAAATCCCTCTAAAGACCTTTCAAATTGGTGACTATTATCATCATCATAATTTTTTATAATTTTTATGTTATTATCCGCTAACATTTGAACACATTTTCCAGGCCCTATATTCATAAATGGGAGGGAAGATGCTGAAAACAGCAGAAAACATCTGCCTCTCAGTTTAACTCACATTTAAGGGATTGATTTTTATTTTCTACTGATATCAAAAAGGTACTGATAAGATAAACTAATTTATTTTTTTTAAGCTGGAGAGCTGTAATGGAGGCTAGCATCCATGAAAATACTGTTGGGGGCATGTTGGAGGTCTTTTTGAAGAAGGAAATACTGGTGGTAATGAATACATAGATCATTATACAGTATATATTATATGCAATGGAGAGGGTTATTTTAAATTTGATATAGTAGTTGATATCTGTATAAACCAGATTACTTCCGTTCAACCTTTAAGACCACATTATCAACACACCCTCCATTATATCGTAAATAGTAAATGGACTGCACTTATATTGCACTTTTCAACCAGAGGGGGACAAAACAGCTTTACAATGCCTCTCATTCACCCATGCGCACACTCACATACACCACTGGCCTGGCCATCGGGGGGCAATTTGAGGTTCAGTGCCTCGCTCAAGGACATTTAACCAAAAAGGAGTCAGGGATCGATGGAAGACCCGCTCTACTTGCACAGCCGCATCAAGAAGTTGGTATTTACCTGTGTATTTAAATGCTTTGTGTTTTTGCAGTGGGGGTGGGGGGGGCGCATGACAGGACAGGACATGATGGGCTAAGGCTAGCTGGTTAGCATGTTAACTTCAGTAGATATCTCTGCAACACAGTACATAGACATCTTTGAAATAACATCAACACTGTAGTTTCTTCACATTCTGTTGATAATGCTAGTTCATTTCTTAAAAAATGTTTTGGCCATAGCTTACAAATTTGCCCCTTTAAAGTTAAAGAATTTTGTAACGTGATTATCACATTTGTGTTGGGGTTTTACTCGTTTTTAGCTTGTTATTGTTATTTATGGCCTACTACTTGTATATAATTTTCAGTGTTTATACTATGTCTGTTTTCTCAGCCACTGACTGAGGATGATTGAGGCCATGTCTGGCTTTAAGCCTCTTCGAAGACAGGAGTATTGCATACTAAAAACAAAAAAAAAAAAAAATGAGTGAGTGTACATGTCAGATATTATTGCAGTCCTGGTTGTCGGGGAATACTTCCAATGATCTGCATCAATAACATCTTACAGTAAGTATTGTCAACATCATGTCTCTTTCCACTCCTCTCCCTCCCTGATGTGACAGCCGGTTAAATTGATCGAGCTCAGGTCCAGGTTCTGACACACAGCAGCTCTGCCTACTATTTGTTGATTACTATTGATTTTCTTTGATACTTCATTTAAAAAAATCAATAGCTCAGAAGAAGAAAAATAGGCATGGCTCATACATACTTTAACATACATCCTGTACACCGAAGAAGGCTTCAGATTTGGCAATGCCACGGCAGCAATTTGGAGGAAAGCTCTTTACAGGTGAAAGCCGGGGCCCTACACTACAGATCGATTTGCAGTGCTGCTGCCCAATCACAGAAAGTGGTCATAAATTAAGCTCATCAGTGTTACCTTGTGGACAGCCAGGATGCACATAACATCCGCTTTCCATCTCCTTGTCACTCATAAAAAAAAAAGTCCTGGCACAGTTTTGTCCTCTGTACCTGTGAGAAGAAGGATGGAGAGAGAGAAACAGAGAGAGGCAGACTGACAGAGAGAGAAAATGGATGCATTACCTGGAGTTCATCCTGGCGCGCAGCTTCTTTGCCTTCTTCCGTGCCTTCTGTCTCTCTTCCCCATCCTTCATGCCCTCAGAGGACACCGAGCTGTCCGTCACAATATCCACAATGTATTTCTTCAAGGAAAGATGCTCCTAGAATAGACGAAATCAATACATGAGAGACAGTGCTGGCAATTTTATGTACCGTTACTTAGAACAAGCTTCTGAAATCACTAGTACGTCTGGTTTTTGGTGCCAAAATAAGCCCAAAAATCAGTGGCGGAAAGTAAATAAGCACTTTTACTCAAGTGCCGTATTTAAGTATAGTTTTGAGGTACTTGGTGCTATAGGTACACTTTACTGGAGTATTTCCATTCTCTGAAATGTCGTGGAGTAGAAGTGCAAAGTTACAAAGAGAAATATTGTACTTTTTACTCGACTACATTTATCTGACAGCTCTAGGTGCTAGTTACTGTGCAGATTAAGATTTTTCTTACAATACATGTAATCATTTTATTAATTACAGTATGTTGCATTGTTTAAGATGACTACTAGGATACAAAGCAGGTAAAATTTACCTGTTTGGCTACAGCATTTAACTGTCAATTACACATTAACACATGAGCAATAATATTCCAATAGTTTAATATTATAAATATAACATATGACAGTCTGAAAGCAGCTATTCTATGTATTTTTATTGTAAGTGCTTTAAGTACATCCTACTTATAATATTTCTGTACTTTTTCCTAAGTAAAACTTTGAATGCAGACCTTTTGCACGTAAAACGAGTGTTGTTACAGTCTGGTCTTGTTATTTTCAATTCAGTGAAAAAAAAATTTTTTATTTGTCCCTGAGGGGCAATTCGTGCAGCAGGCATAGTAAAAGGAACAAACACAGAGTACATGCATAAAGACAATACATGACAAACAGTGACCACCAACACTGTGCACCATCCTTTTATGTGAATGATTTCCACCACAGATACATACATAAACTGATACCACTGATGCAAACTGTGTTTCTTGTGCACTATAACTAATTAAAAAAAAAAAAAAAAAAAATTAAAATTGACAATGCAAAGCAAGTCAAAATTACGATGGAAATAAAACAGCATTATAATCCTTGTTCAATGACTAAGCAGAGGTTATACACATACGACATGGCACTGACTATATTGTGTGACATGTAGATCTACACCTCTCAATAACACCATTATATCCTTTAATTACCTCCACTCTTTTGAAGCCACCCGCCCACAGACCTGCTAAAAAGCTGGAGGTGTTGCCTCCTGTCTGGCCCTGTCAGATGATTCTGATATTTCCACCAGGAGACAAGGGAATGTAACCCAATTTGAACAACATGATGCATGTGCAAGAAACCAATTACCCAATTATGCTGTCATCCAGCACCCCAGAGGATAGGATGGCCTCACAGATAAAGGGGCTTCCATTCAGCAGTCGAGCTGAACTGTGTGTGGGATGCAATACCCTTTGGTCACAAGTGTTGTCAGTGCACCTGCTGCCTGAATAGGGGTTTTCACTTAGTGTCATTGGAATAACAGGTGTCCTTAGCTGGGTTAAAGTGTGCTAGAGTGAATTAGTGCCACAAAACTACTAACTGAATGTAAAGGTTTCTTTACCATTTTGACTTAAAGACCTTTTGTATAAACCACTACTATGAGCAAAGTAAGAACAGTTTTAATTATTTTTACATAGCTTTTCAACCACAGATTTTTACAAAATTGATTAATCCTGTGATTATTTTCATGATTTAACATTTATTAAAATATGTAAAAAAAAAAATGCTCATCATTATTTCTCAGAGCCCAAGTAATGTCTTCAATTCAAGAAATATTCTAGAAATATTTGGAGCAAAATGTGTGACAGTTGTGGGGTTTTTGTTGCCAGCAATGCCAATCAAATCTCATTATACAACAGCAACATGGTCCTAATTGCAGAAATCAGCTAAGACTTTGGGTTAATCTCTTAATAAAGTCTATGCAACAATTATTTTTGAAGGTGATGTTGCGTACTTAGTAATACATATTAAATATTACAGAGAAATGTATAAGATTTTAAGCAACAATTTCAGGAGCTTTGACATCGGCCATGTAGTTAACATATTTTAGCCTTTTTCCAAGAGATTTAAGTAACAAGAATAAAATAGGAGAAAAAAAGATGATGATAGATAACTTGGCATGCAAAGGGCACTGCGAGTGAGAGTATTAGGTTTCCTAGGAGGGATGTGTGTGTCTGTATTTGTATGCGCACACCTCTGCCCTCTACTCTGAGAGACTACAGGTCAGTCATGGCTCATGACCGTAGCTGTCCCTCACTTGGGAGGCAGCTGTTCAGTAATCTCTCTGAGAGGCTATCCAGTGCAAGAGCCACTCACTTAATGGAATCATTTCAGTGACGCATCCAAAACATCTTTGCAAAATCACACTGGTGGTAAAATAAAAAGGGTACCTGAAATATTAAGCTGTCAAATAAGAGTATAATGCTGACCCACAGAAAATGATCCTTTAGCAAATAAATATATAATGATTACATCCTATTTCCTGTTGCTCGGAGGCTAGTCTGAATGGAAGTTGTGTAGACTGAGTGTTTGAGACAATCAGATTTGATGACAGACAGCTGTCTACCACTGAACCATTGTAACAAAGCAGCAAAGACACTGGCCTTAGGCCACTGCTACAGCACAATACCACAGATTGCGAGTAATGTGATACTGCTCTCAACATCACTCCTTTCCCCTGACACAAACAGACCTATAACAGATCTAAAGGGCGGCCAACACAACATACAGACTCTATGGGATGTGTTCATCCACTGCCTTTTTTGTCACAAACAAAGGCCTCAGAGGTTGGCTTTCAATTTGGTGTGAAACAAACAGCTGTATTTCATGTTGGTTACTAGATAAGATATGACACTGCACTGGATATAGTTACCACCACTACAGTGGTTTACATGACATTTTTGTATTGAACTGCATCTTATCAGTGACATTTAAGAAGGGCACAAGTAACACACGAGACAAAAAAAAGAAAAAAAAAAAGACAACTATTCATTGGATCTCTCAACAGCAGCTTCACTGCTATAACGAGACATGATGTTGGATCTCATAACACTGTGGGGAGGGAGAGGCTCGCTTCAGCTGGCAGTCTGGATATTTCATCACTGTTCTCAATGTAGGGCTATCAGTGCAGCTTTAACTACAAGACCTTTAGGACTACTCAGTGCCTTTGGGAGGTCTGGTCTGATACCCTCTGCAGCCTGGTGATCAGTCTACTGGCAATGCTTGCCAACTGCAGTCTTTCCTCAGAGAAGGGTTTTGTGCTGCCATGTCTAAAAGATGATCAGTGACTCATGTCAGAAGGCATGGGTCTTGGATATTACCTGCATCATTTTAAACCAGGACAGCTGGCGAGTAAAAAGAATGATTGCCATCTCAGGCTCTGTTCTTATACATCGACTTTACCCGGTGGATAATCATTTTATTTTCAATTTAATTTGCAGGTCTTTCAGAATGAGAGAAAATGACTAAATATGAAGGCACAGGGCGTTTGCCGGCCGCTTCTCTGAAAAATATGCCGTGACCTCTGCTCAGTTGAACCAACCATCTTCATTTTAATTAAAAATCTTTCATTGCAGGGAGAGTTATGGAGGCGCAGTCTGGAAAATAGTTGGCAGTGTTATGAATTCAATACTGGACACCAAAATGAGATTTGATATAAATAACAAGGGGCCACATAAGTCTATCTAAACAAACGTAGACCTATTGGATAGCTTGATTAGCTTTCACATAGAATAAGATAAAGTCGTTCTGGACCTCTAAACATTATCTTTTAGAGAAACTACAAGACTAACAGGCCAATCCAATAACACAATTAATACAAACTGTCAAGTACAGCTTTTTAGAATAATCCAGATACAAAAAATTGTACAAGGATGACTTGGAGTTCAGAGACTTAAACTTGAATTCATTCGTACTGAAAAAAGGCAATACTCAAGGTAGTAATATCTTAACGTTATGCTTATTCATTAAAAAAGGTGCAATATGTAAGAATTGTCCTGAAACTGTGGTCAGTGAACATAGCCGTATCGGTACCAGACACAGCCTCCGAGGCCAGTTTGATGACAGGAAATACAGTAACGAGGTGATTTACTTTGGCTCTGACAAGTCCACATTTAGGCAAGGGCAGGAGTGGTGTAAAGGTCAGGCATCGCTCAATGCCCACCTCTGGAGGCCTGAGCTATACTATCAGACTCAACTCTTGAGTTACAAAGCAATAATTCGAGACAAGAGATGCCAAGGCTAGTAGGTTACTATGCTAACTTTAGCAGATATCGGTTATTTAAAAACAAACTATTTCTTCACATTTTGTATAAACAAATTGCACCTTTAAACAACATCATACTGAAAGACATATTGCAAATGTTTTAGTTCTGCTCATATATAAACCGTTTATAGTGCTATGTTGGTGAAGCTCTTCTCTCCATTGCTTGCATGTTTATCATACTGTCAAACTAGAAAAAAATTGACCTGCATTTGCAGAGGAAATGACATAGAGGAAAGGAAGGAGGAGGGTATCAATTATTTCCCACTGAAAAAAGCTTTGAATGAAGGAGCTACTGGGGCCAAAGGTGCTGGGTATAGCACCAACAGTTGTCAGCCTCACAATGAGCACTGCTGAAAAGCCAATCTCATATTGCAGCCTGAGAGGTTACCTTGCATTAACGAGCTGCCTTCCCATGGAAAAGCGCTCCATGACAAAAACAGCCTAGAGACAAGGGGGTGATGTCACCCCTCCACTGAAGCACTGAACCCTGACTGTGTACATTTCAAGGCCCATTTGTAATCTCACAAAGCCAGCAACAGAGCCGTGGCAGTATATAAAGGGGACGCATAAACAATAATAATGACCATGTCATAAAAGCCAACCACGGTGTCCCTTTTGTCTTTTTACATGACACAAGCAGCAGCAGGGCCGTATTCTTTGACAGGATGAGTGGGTGTTTGTTCCTGGCAGGGAGTGTGTGTGTGTGTGTGTGAGATACGCACCACTTCCTCATCAGAGAGCTCCCGTCCCTGGATGCTGCTACTGTCTCGCACGGCCTGTTGATGCCTCTTGCCCTTGGTGTGGCTGAACAGGTGCACCTCTGAGGTGATCTACAAACACAAACACAGTGGTCAGAGGTCACTGCTGCAGACACAATGGAGACAGAAGCAGGGAAGGGTCAACAGAGACCCAGGGGACGCTGGTGAAACGATATACCACATGAGCTTTTCAAAAGGGACAAAAATGGTCTCTTCTAAAGCTCAGTTTAAAGGAAAACCTAAGGAAAGGTAATGTGATTTGTTACATGAGCCATATTTTTTTGTAAACTGGCAACAATATGCCTTTTTTTGTATAACACTTTTTTATGATACTAATTGAGGCTTCAGCAATAGAGTGTAGCTGGATAGGACCCTCAACACAATAACTCTTCTGGTATTTTAATATTTAACAAAGGAAAGTGCACTAAAACAAAACCCAAAATACTTTACAAGATGTTTTAAATACACTTAACGTTGGGGACAGCAGTGGACTTGTAGATGTCTAAATGAATGCAGGTCTGAGAAATGGCCACAACAAGAGGCAGGTGTGCAGGAAGCAATGCTGTTCTTCAATCTCTGGAAACAAGCCCATTTAGAATGGTTTGTGTTTAATGTCATTAAATTAAGTGCTTGCTGCTGACCAATCCATGATCTCTGGTGTCAGATGCTGGCCAAGGTCATCTAACATTTTAACAAGATTCTCTCTTCCACCCCCCGACCCCCCTCTTTATCTGATGCTGGTTTGGAGACTCAAGGTGTCCCACCGTTGTTGCCGTGGTAGCCACTCTGTCAGAGATAAATGTGTCTGCTTGTCTCGCCTGACACTTGAAAAAGAATAAGCATGCTCAGTCATAAATCTCTGTTTAAGAGCCCATGTTTAATCAATGCAGTTAAATCCTCATTTAAATGTGCCCTCTTCCAAAAATCCTCTGAATCACTTTCCATCAACATTTTAATGTATATACAGCCTGCCAAATAAACACAGGGGCTGCACAGAGGTGTTCTGCTGCAGAATCTACATCTTTCCCTCGCACAATATTAGTCCAGGAGAGGAAGATAATTAAATGAGAAGTCGCAAAACAATTCATGCCCATTAGGAAGCAATGAGGACTTTTTAGATTTTCATCCCTCTACAATTTAGAGGCCAGGGAAGTTGTACTGTAATGGTTAGTTCCTACTACAAGCCTGCAAGTGCTCAATTGGGACTTCTTACTCAGATTTAATTTTTTTTTTTTTGGCTGTTCACATTATTTTTCACATTTGGCCAATATTAGATTCCTGTGTGAACTGATTACTTCTGTGCAAAAGAACAATAACATAACATACAACAGACTTCATCCAAAATTTCAGAATGTCTGTCAGCCTCTCCTCAAGAGTCTCGTGACCAAGACACTGAGTTTAGGTCAGTGGGTGACGTAACAAACAAAAAGAAAAAAGAAAAAAAATTAACTGAAAAGATCAGATTCCATTTAGTACTGACCAATTCATCGTCATTGTGATATGAACATACTCATTGCATTTCAGATGCGCTTATTGTGTAAGAAAAAACCTGTACATACCACAACGCAACACAGGGAGCACTGTTTCTTGCGCTCATATGGTGTAAGTTTGGGGGCGTAGTCCGTATTAGCATGTCGACCACTGCTGAGCTCAGCAGCCTTCTCCTTCCTCTGCTCGATTTGCTCCATATGTCTACGGCTGCTCTCATCGTGCTATGGAAGAAACCAGACACCAGGGGTCATATGGGAACCTGGGAATTCCTGTATGGTGTCCGATGGGGACGCAAGGTGACATGGTATAAACTTACCTTCATCTGGATTTTCTTCTGCAGCTCCTCCATGGCCTCCTGCTGAGCAGCACTAAGAGCAGCCAGACGTTCCTCTCGGTCTCTTCATTAAAGACAATAAAAAATGGCTGTATATGTAAATACGAGTCTCCCATTTAACAAAGTGACTGTTGGAATCAAATGAGGATTGGAGCAGCCACTTGTGTATCGACAAACCTGGCTCTTTCCCTTGCTGCATCTTCTCTAGCTTTCTCCTTTTCCTGCCTCTGCTGTTCAATACGAGCCTCCTGCTCCTTCCTCCGCATCAGCAGCTCCTCCACCCGTGCCTGCCGCTCTGCTTCCAGGACCCGTTTACGCTCCTACAGAGAGAGTGGAGAATATTGAAGATGCACCTAGAAACAAAACTTGAAAACTAAAAAAATAAATGTTAATCTTTGGTTATTGTTTCACCTGTACAGCTTCATCTCTGGCCTGCTTCTCCTCCTGTCTCCTCTGTCTGTCTTCCTGCAGCTCGTTAAGCCGTTGCTCATACTCATTTAACTTGGCCAGGGCATCATGCCTCTTGTTTTGGGCTTCCAGAGTGTTGATGAATGCGATTTCATTCACCTGTACAGACAGATACATATGAACCAGAATATTTATACACACAGTATAAATATCAATAAACATGAACGCAGATATATAGAAGTTTGGGGGGTGTCGGTTTGGCTGTCTCCAGTCTAAATATTGTAACTTATGAAATGTGTTAAAAAAATAGGAGCAATATTTTGGCTAGAATCAGCTGAACTGACACATTGTCAAGCCGCAACAGTCATTTTTTTTAGAGACATTGTGTGTTGATGAATGTAATTTAACACTTGAAGTGAAAAAAGTATGACCGCAAACGTCCCACTTAATTCATAAAAAAACTCTTTCGCTGTCATGAGCATTTGGTTACTGCTCTTCAGGGGAATCCCCTCCTCTACCTTGGCTTCTTCTTCTTGGGCTTTCTTCACAATCGCCTGGAGCTGCAGTTCTCGCTTAAACTCTGCATGTAACAGCCTTTCCTCCATCATCCTTCGACGCTGCTCTAACAACTCCTCCTTCCATTTTCTCACCTCCTTCTCCTGCAGAAAGAGAAGAGTGACATGCAGGAACGGGTGAAAATGTTAAAAAAAAAAAAGAAATATTGTACATTCTCTCCAAACAACAGACAATAGATTCTTAATCTATCTGTTGCTACCCTCTCCAGCGTGTCCACATGGGGATTCATGCGAATACACACCACTTCATGTATTTATGTGGTTAATCCTGATTTATTCTGGGACTCACTCATCTTGCCATGGTCTGGGGAACAAAAACAAACTTCATGAAAGGCTGTTGATTTTGGCCAGGGGTCTCTCTCACGACTGTCTGCGGCCAGCTGGCCTGGATGCGACTGGAGGGGGTTATAATATTTAGTGATTCTATCAGGCAGTGTGCTGACAAAACCTCTCGTCATGAGCCAGACTGGGCTTCGGTTGCATGGAGTTTCTTCAGGGTGCTTTCCGTCAACTTAGCACAGCCCACTCACCCTCTCCAAGAGCTTCTGCAGTTTGAGCGTCTTTTCCTCACGGAGTTTGTCCCTCAGCTGCTGCGCCTTCAGCTGTTTCTCCTCATGTTTCTTCTTTGACTCTGCAATTGTTCTGTCAAAAACATGGAAACAAATCATTCATCTCTTTCCGTTTGCCTCCAATTAAAAAAGCGTATAGCAGACATAGACTCTGATAGGCAATAGGGCCTGTTTAGATGTTCTGGGTGGTCACCCTAAAAAGAAAGAAAAGGTCAGGCTCAGTAAGTGGGCCTGTGACTCTCAGGCTGCTGGATTAAATCCTTGTCAAAATAAGGAGAGGGGTTTGCAGATGAGTACATTGAACTGCTGTTGAGGATGGCACTAAAAAAGATTAGCTGATTGTACTGTGTGGATACTGTCTGTGTTAGAAATAAACAAAAGCAAAAAATGTTTTGCACCTTTTGCGTGACGGTGAGGACAATTTCTCGTGCATGTGAATTCCATGTCCAGGAGGCCGAGCTGGTTCCTCTTCTACCATGTCCCCCCATGAGGTACTCTGACGCCATGGCTCACGAGCTAGGAAAATAAACAGACTTCAGTTTAACGTTTGCCATTACAAGGGACGACAATTCAGTTTTCATTTAGATGTTGACCTCCGTACCGTCATAATCTGCCAGCATGTCACTCCAATCAATATTGACTCCACATCCTCCGTTGCCAATGCTAGCCTGTGGTAAAGATTTGTCTTTTTTACATGTCAACGTACAATTTAGTAAAAAAAATAAAATTATATATGGGCTCCAAACATTAACAGTCTAAAATTTAGCATGATTAATCTTACAGAGAAGTCGCTTTCGTTGTCAGTCTCCAGGTCGTTGTTCTCGGCCTGAATCTCTCTGGTCAGCTGCTCTTCTTCAGCGATGGCGCTGGCAATCGCCTCCTCGTTGGCCTTCTCCAGCCGGTCGGCAAGCTCCTCTTTCTTGGCAAGGACCTCTGCCATGGACTGCGGCTGAACACATGGCAGCATAGATACCACATCACACATGCAGCATTTCAAATTTCATAAAATGTTGACTTCATGCAAACAACCAGAAACACCAGAAAACGGAAACCTGTTATTGTGATACGATTGGCCTTTTTGATAGACATCATTTATATATGTCGCAACAACACAGAAATAGTAAAATTAACGATGGCTGAATTCAGTTTAGATTTTTCTGCTTCAGGGTCCTGGTATCGTACATGCTGGCTAACAGTCATGAATGTAAATTCATTTGACAAAATATTCCACACAGAGAAATGTGGTAAATTATAACTGAACATGAAGTATTTAATGTAAAGCACCAGAAATAATGTACTTTGTACTTCTGTGCAGTTGGTCTGATTTGTACTTGGATGCAGGATCCAAAGACTGAGGGGAACACCATATCAACCCAATCACAGTTTGTACCACACAATCATCACAAGAATCACAAGTGAGGAAGCATCCAAGAGTCATGCAGGTCACATTTACTGTGAGGATGAAGAGATGGTGGAAGGAGGCAACTGATGGAATCCGTTTACCTCAACCTTGCAAGTATATTGAGAGTTTATGCATTTTCATGACATGGCAATAATAAAAGAAATGACTCACAGTTTACTCCAGAGCATCAAGACTTTTACATGAGGCGTGTATGGGAAAGTTAAGAAGTTCAAAATCTTAAGAACACCAGAATAGCCTGGGCGAGGTTAAAGACTAGACTGGTGTTAAATTTGAGGCCAAGTAGCCTTCACTGCAGATTTGAGTTGAAGTTTTTTCCACATTTTTATTCAATGCCTGTCAAAATCTGACAGTACCCTACTTAGAGGTGTAGTCATCCTTGATTAAGTGTATGGAGGTCTGTGTATATACACTCCATGATGCTTAATAATAGTGACAACACCTGATGTGGGCAGACAATGTTTGCATAAGATCAGTTGCTGGGTTGAACACAAATTGGTAACTCAGAAATGGTTCTTCAGAATTATATATATATTTTTTGCACAATATTTTAAAAAGGTGGCCAAAATAACGAAAACAAGTTGAATTGAAAACAAGTTGATAGATTTGTTTTGGGCATCACCCTGGGAGCACTTTCTCGAGTACAAAAGTAATCTACTCACAGCTATTCTTCACAGAGAACGGCGCTATAACAACACTGCACAGTGCCAAGCAGTCTTGCTTGCACATTTGGTCTGGAGGTTTCTTAAGATTGACTTTGTTTAGGCGGTGAAGGACCCTTAGGGATCCCTGCCCTCCCCCCCCCACCCTCCCGTCCACTCCCCTCTGCTCCTCCATCTCTCAGCACTCACAGTAGAAAGCTCTGTGGGGTCCAGCACACTCTCCAGTTTCACCGCTGCCATGGGAGTCTCAGCCTGTCCTGGAGCAGATGTGGCCATGCCCTGCGACGCGCCCCCCTCAGCCCCATTGTCCCCCAAGGCCAACAGTGCACTGGGCCCATCCGCCTGGGGAAGGTCTGGGGATGTGGAGAGTGTCAGAGCAGGGACTGGGACTGATAGAGTAATGTCTGTTGGTGGGACTGTGGCTGAGGACGGGGTGGGTTCTGGGGCTTGGGATGGGGTGAGAGCTGCTATGGGGGGAGGCGCGTCTTCACAGGGTGCGTCGACACACTGCCCCGAGTCTTGTGCACTCTCTGCTGGGGGCTGCACCGACAGTCACACACAAACACACGCAAACTCATTTTAAAACATGCATATTTCAAGCAATTCATGAGAGCAATAACACACACAAAAAAAAGAAATTAAACCAGTCAATACTCAACACATAGCTAAAAACACAAAACATGCAGGAAAGCTGGCACTAACATGCCCTAAACATCCAATTCCTATCAAATTAAGCTGATAGATTGGAAATACTGATTTGTATTTCTGATTCAACCGATGGCTAAAACACACTCTTACCAAGTGTGTCTGGAGGCATCGACAGAGTATTTATTTCATGGGAGTGAAAATGGGTTTTCTGCCTCTGAAATGTCAGCATACAATCAATCGCCTTAAAGTTGATATGCCTGTCTGGACAGTCTGTCTATGAATACCATGGAGCCCAAAACAAAAACAAATGTGGCTGATAAAATGGTCTAGTGTTACTCTGCTCCTTGTGAATAATTGATATCCAGGGACTGCTCAGAGACTAAGACGTCACAAGGTACTGAACCTCAATACCTCCATCATGTGCCCATTCTCTGGACGTCCAACCTTCTCCAGATTTTCAGACTCGGCAGGGACTTGCTGCTCTGAGTCCGTCTTGGCTGCATCATTGTCCGGGGGACACTGAGGACGGAGTTGTTGCTCCTCTTGAGGTGGCGGATGCGAGTGGTCACACTTGGCGCTGTCCTGTTTTGGGATGACATGCGCCAAGACAGGACTGACCTTGGCAACTATTGCAGCAGAGCGAGGTTTGGCAGTGCGTCCTCGCTGGACGGTCTCCCAGCCCTCTGCATCCTTTTTACCTGGAGAGCACACAAGGCACTTTGTCAATCAAGGAGAAGAAGATGTGCTGTCCAAGTACATTCTGGCATTCTGCAAGGGGAGATTTCTTACCAAGTTTTTCTACCGGGGAGATTGTTTGTTGATTGGAGTTAGGTACGGCCTGAGTGCACTTCACCCGGTCTGCCCAGCTGGGGCCTGTGTGGGAGAGCCGGGCTGCAGCCAGTGTAGCCGGAGGACCACTAAATAAGACACAAACATCATGCATGAGAACAAACAACTGTGCACCTGTACAGTGAATCCTTTACTGTCAGCAGGTAGGATTTTAAATTTTATGCCATTACATCTAATCTCTGAGCAGCTCCTACAGTCCTGCCCGTGTAAGACACTTGAGCAGTCTGAAGACAGTGCCTATCTAACACGCCTGCACTCTCCGCTCTGAGATAGCATGGGACTGAATTGGAAAACAGGCCTCCGTCATGATCGATATCCATTTCCTGCGGCATCCGATTACAGAGCAGTGCACATATTGAACCGATGCTTCAGCAGTCTTTAACTGACACTTTCATCTACACCTTCCACTGATTCTGTGGCCAAAGAGTGAGAGACTGAACAAATTGCATTAAACAAATGCTTCACCATCAGCAATCAATGGCTGTATTGCTAGATAACGGAGTCTGCAGTTTCTAACCCCTTCAAAAACAGGCATAGTGCATCATTTAAAATATTGATTGGTTAATACCAGGATGCCTTATAATACAATTTTAAATCAAATAAAATGTTGTGTTGATCTTTAAAATGAAATCAAAGACCTAATGGTGGAGGGAAAGTGGGGTTTCGTGCAGCATACAGGCCTTAAAGCATGACTAAGTCAGAGCTTACCCAAAGGTGAGGGTTCGACGTGCCCCTGGGGAAGGAACCATTCTGTCCGCTGAGGGACTGGGCATCACGTGACGTCCTGGAGACATCTTACGCACCTCCCAGGCTAAAGATGTGGGCCTGAAAAAAATGAAAGTGGTGAACATTATTTAACTAACGCTAATTACAATCCCTAGTTGCCAAACACACACACAGACTTGGCTTACACTTCAGCAAATCAGTTAAATAGCTGATTCACTTGCAGCAATTTTGCAATAAATGGAGAGTGTAACATTTCAGGATGTCTTATTGATTAACAGTACGCCTTAAATGAACAAATTGGGAGGCAGCACTGGGAATTTCATTTCTTAGTCAATTTACGGTTGCAGTGGTCACTGTGTTAAAGAGAAGCCAATAAACTCATGGATCTCTTTGAATCAAAGCCAAGGCTATTGATCCATTCTGTTTGTGACTCAAAGCCAGAGTCCAGACACCAGCACTTCCAGTTTCACCTCAGGGAGCAACTAAAAATGGGTAGTGTAGGAGAGACAAAGAAAAGCAGTGAGAAAAAAAAGAAACTGAAGATTACCTGTTCTGGGCATCTGTTTTCTCTAACTTCTCCTGGAGTTGGATCCAGTCTATGAGGGCTTTAAAATCCCGTACGTAGTTGTCCAACATCATTAACACCTCCTAGAGACAAACAGACACAAAATGATAAAGAGTGATTACATACAAATTATAAAACACAAACAAACAAAAAAAAAAAGCACGATGTACAAACCAACAGAAAGATAGGTTTAAAAATAAATAAATAAAATCTGATGCATCTGTGTGTCTTAATATTTGGACAATATTAATGTAAAATGGTGTCAGTTTCACACAGCTTGAAATACCAAGCATGATTTAAGCATAAAATTATGCATTTAGAGCTGCAACTAATCATTATAACCTAAAATGGCTCTGCCAAGGCCCAACATCCCCCCTTGATTCAATTAAGCCTAATCCAATATCAAATAAAACATATTTAGATCTGCTCAATCCAAGTTTTTATTTGGATCTGCATCAAAGCTTACTCATTCATAGATACCATCCACCTAAATACACCTGTTTTTTCCCCATCAAGATCCATGCATCATACAATAAGACATTTTAAAAAGTTAAAAAAAAAGGAAATAAACTATCCGATCCATCCCTTAATCCAAATCTGCACCAAAAGTTAATGGTGTCTATTGTGGGCTGAGACCCATCCTCCATCCAAATTTCATGGAAATCCAGTAGTCATTGTATATTCCTGCTGACAAACCAACAAACAGACACAGGGAGAAACATACCCTGCTTGGCAGAGGTAATTAATCCACCAATTATTTTCATGATGAATTGTGAAAATTGTGAAAAATGCATTGCTTCTTTTGTCCAACCAGCAATCAAAAACCCAAAGACTCTTTATTTACCATCACAAATGACAAGGACAAGCAGCAAATAGTCAAAAAGAAGCTAGAACTAACAAATGTCTGACATTGTTAGTTGAAAGACTGAAACAATTGATCAATTATCAAAATAGTTGGCAATTAACTTTCTTCTGATTGACTTATCCATAAGTTAATTGACTTATCCAGTTCGAAATGAATTTTATCTTTCTGTTAGTACTTTCTACTTCGGGCTTGTGGTAGTATCACTGGGATAAGTTAGATAAAACACAACCCAATTTGTTTTAATTTTTAAAAAAAAATAAAACCATTATCACTCAAACAGTCAAACGCTTGATGAGAACCCAAGTCTGGGTCTCCAGTAAATTTAAAAACTCACTCAGGGACCTAAGGCAGAAACAGGAGCTGGCCCACACATGTTAATGCTCACATACAAAAGAAATTGAAAAGTTTGAGGAAGAACAGAGAAGGCAAATGCCCATTATCAGCACTTGAACTTCCTCACAGTGCCGGTTATCCAGAGGTGGCGGACTGTGTAGAGCTTTTTCCCAGAGCTCTAATGAAACGAACACAACTGATTGATGGGAAGCGTGAAGGGAGTGGTAATTGAGAGTAAAGCTTCACAGTGCTTTTAGTTAATAGACAAGTCAGACCAGTGAAAGATGTGTCCAGCAGCAGGTCTGCTGATTAGAGCTGGTTAACAGGAAAAGACCACCACCATGGCCTGGTGTTCATTTGGTAATGAAGGCCAAGACGGAGAGCGGTCCGCTTCTCCTCTGACAAATAAACCAACAGTGAGTGAAGGCACCGTAAAGTGGCTTTCAGCATGTTAACAGGCATACTTACCTAAATACAACCCTCACATAACATTTCATGAGGAATGACAAAATGTTTAACCTTCCAGAGGCGTTGCCATAAAGTAGGATGGGCAGTAAAAGCCTGTGGTCCATACATAGAGACAAGAATGAACAGGTAGAACCCGAGTCAGATTGACTGACCTAAGTTAATTATTCACAGTTTACATTGCTTTTTTTGTTTAATTATTAAAAATCTGAACCTGTATCGGCTCCAAGCAAACACGAATACCAAGAGCTTTTCTTGCCTGGTCTTAGTAATATGTAAAATAACTCACAGATGGGATGAAGGAAAAGTTTATATGTTCAAGTAAGGTCTGTGGATTAAAGAGTGTGGGCATTATTAAGAAGTATATATGAGTCATTCTTCTGGGTGAATTATTTCCCTTCAAGTGGAAAACATATTACATGAGGTCAGCGCTGAGGTTCTCATTCAAATTATACAAAGCATTACAGTAACACTGCAGAGAGCTGAGCATCACTTCCTGACAATGGTTATGTTTATGTCCACATGTTTTTGGGTGGGAAATTGTTTGTGTGAGAGCACACACTGCAGATTGCCCACAGCTACACTGGGGGTTTGTGGCTGGGGGATATCAAAGCACTCTGCTTCCCCTCCAGATGACTCCATCATCTATCAGTGTCCATTAAGCCCAAGCTGGGTGGGATGGGGGATTATGACCAGCACCCAGCTCCATGGCCATTAGACAGCATTAGGGTGTGTAGAGAGATACAGTGAAGGGAAAAAAAAAAAAAAAAAAAGACACCTACTGAGCCAGATGTCTGACACAGGCCATCTGACAACATGCTGATCACACCACAGGGAGCTGCGCTGTGGCACTGACAGCGAGCCAACCACACCACAGGGAACTGGGCTACGGTACTGACCGCAGACCGTCACCAGAACCATGCTCAGCATAATGCAGCATGGCAGAAGAATCAATAAAACACAGGACCAGCAGTATCACACTAGTATGCCCTGGAGCAACAGCAGAGTACTACGCCAAGGCTGCACCAAAACAGAACATGCCAATTCTCAAATAAGGTTCATTTTCTGTGCAAGATGTAGACCAAAATGAAGTAGAAATGGCCAAGCCCCAGTTCAGCAAATGCCTGATGACAAACACAATGCATATACAATATTGTTTACAGTCTGTCATCAATATTCAGTCCAGTCAGGCCCGGGAGAGAGTCCTGTGATAATTCTCTCACCAGCAAGCTTTCAGAGAGCTCCTCTGACATAAAGCAGAAATCAGGAGGAATGCGAGCTGTGAGGGAGAAATTTTGTCATGATGTCAATGTCTCCCTCTAGTGTTCATAAATCCTCAGACCCTTCAGTCTCCCAAAAGAAGAACTTATATTTGATCAGTTCAGGTCATGAAAACAGAATTTGCATTTCCACCAGGGAGATTGTTATTTTTTTCTTTTCATCACGGCAAACTAACCCTGCATTCGACGACACTCTGATCGGATTCACAGGTGACGTAAATCTCGTCCACAGCTCGCCGCAGGTTGTCGAAGAGGAAAGCCCAGTAGCGTGCTCGCAGGTCCACCTTGCGGGGCTGCCTTGCTTTGGTGGGGCTCTTCTCTGCCCCCTTCTCCAACAAGGAGCCAGCTGTGCCTTTATTTTCCACAGCAGCATTCTGTGGAGACAAAACATGGAGTAAACTTTACGCCAACAATGACAAACTTGTTACAGTGTTAAAATTATAGTTGTTTATAGCATCTAGGAGGAGTTTTTTCGTGTTTGCAGGGACATGCGGTGCAGCTATTGTTTGCCTTTTATTAAGATTTGAACCCATTGTGGCAATGTTGACTCCACGCATCGCCCCAGTGGTTTCAACCACAGTGTGTCAGGAGGTATTAAACATTAAAATAGAAAGTATATATATATATATATATATATATATATATATATATATATATATATATATATATATATATATAAAAAATATAATATAATATAATATAATATAATAGGACCCAAAGATAATATTCCATTAGGTTAAAGAGCATTGTACTAGCCCAGTCAGTGACAAATTGTTTTTGGCAACAATTGCTGTCACACCATTATATAAAGTCCGGTCCTATAACATTCTCCTTGCAGCCTGTAGCAGTCTAAACTATCTTTTTGCACCTCTCTCAGACTTATGCAAGAACTTATAATGTACATAAGTCTTTAGATTGAAAATTCAGAGATTGTACTAAAAAAAAAAAAATGGCCATCAGAGTTACACTTGCAGCATGAGGCAAAAGACATAGATGACATAGCTTGGTGAACGGTGCCCTCTAGTGAAGGATGATGATATACCAACCTGTTTCTTGTTCCTCTGTTGCCCAGAATTGATCCTTTGGGCCCTGGAACTGCCACTGGAGTTGCTTTTGGACTTTGCTGTGTGAAGAAAAAATATATGCTTATATATAGCAACTGATAAAATAAATCTCTGATAATCCAGATGAAGGTAACGATAACACACGTGTCTTAGAGCTGTATTGATTAGTCGATGGAAATAAAAATTATTCGTTAACCATTTCAGTCATATTTCAAGCAAAAATTACGGATGTAAGGATTTGCTGTTGTCTTCATCACGTATGACAGTAAATGAAGAGTCTTTGGGTTTTGGACTCTGGTTTGACAAAAGAAGCAATTTGAAGACGTCACTTTGGGCTCTGGGAAATTGTCATTAATCAAGGAACTAAATGGCAGAAAAATCGATAATGACAATAATTGTCAGCTGAAGCGCTAATGTTGATCATGGACAATTATTGAAGCATAAGTAACTAATAAATCCAAACGCCACAAATGTACAACGAGAGAAGTGGACAACAGTAACCCTTAACACAAATTGGTAGTTTGAAGATTTCTAGCATTAATGGCACGAACTCAAGAGCAGCAAATAAGCCTTGAATTGAAAACTGCACTGACCCACAAAGAGGAGGCAGAGCCAGGGCCACGGCAAAAGTGAGAAAGTGTGAGGCTTTGGTGGGGGCTTCTGAGTGGGTTGCTCTAAAAGGAGCTTAAAGCCTAAATAAAGCGATGGGAGCTCTGTCATGCTGTACAGTAAACTATAGTGCCGAAAAGACAAGCTGAAAAGTTAACATCTTAACGGGTATATTTTTCTTTCAGGATTTCAGGAATTGCATCAAAAGCACTGTGTGAACATTTCAAAGCCTATTACATAATATTCTATTAACCAAACAGTGTGAACCACAGTGTAGTATTGACCTGTGCCTCCAAAAATGTTATGTTCTACATAACAGAGCACTAGGCATCGGTGTAAGCTTCAGCCTGCATGACAGATTCTCCCAGACACTCTACCATCATTTATCAGTCTAGCCATGAGATGAAAAATTATCATTGTGTTCCAGCTGATATTGTATTACAATGAATATCAGTGTCTGGCTTGGGTAAGATTACAGACTGTTTGACATTGCCAAAGATGGTCACTGTAAAAAACTACAAAACTAAACACCTTTCGTTGGCTCAAAGATATGGTAAATAAACTTACAGTAAACATCATCCGCAACAGCAATCGGGCAAGTAAGTTTTAAATAAAATTAAATGAAATAAAATGTTTGGTTTTTCCAGAGCAGATGATGGAATTAGCTAATGAATGAATCATCCTGCTTCCTTCTCATCTAATCAAATCAAAATCATGTGTGGCTTGGGTACCACTTGGCGATGCCTTGGCCTGCTCAGTCTTCCTCCTGAATCCACAGTCTTCATTTATAGTCTACATAATCTACCAGTATCAGATATTCTGTCAATGAAATTTGTATACTTTGTGATTTTGTTGTTCTGTTCTGTACACTTGACATACATGTATAGTGCATGTCTGTGGCTCTTCCTGAGGTTTCTTCAAAATGTTTCCCCCCTTGCTACAAGGGATATTTTCCATTCTGGGAAGTTTTTCCTCACTCGAATTAAGAGTGTAAGGTGACCCAGTCAGGATGTCATTCGCTGTACACTGTACAGACTGTAAAGCCCATTAACATTTTGGAAATGCAAGAAAGTTGTTGCTTTGCATCTGTGACAGTGTTACCTTGTTCTAACTAATTTACCTAAAGCTGCTACAAGAAGCTTTCATCTTTGTTGATTCTGGCGGCCCCTGAGCAAACAAACCCTGACAAAGCGAAGTAAACTTAGTTTTAGTGCTGTACTGTATTAACAGGCTACAGAACAGCGTCCTTCCTCGGGCTGAGACCCCTCAATTCATCCACAGCACTCCACCATAAAGAAGTTTTTATTTCATGACTTATCCGACCCAATTAAGTAAGGATCCAACCCGGTGATAGGCTTTGAAAAAACTATAATAGACTATATAAAACTATACAGAAATAGCCAATTATCTCACTCATAGTCTTGTTTGCTTATGTATGTCAGATAAATGCATCAATATTAAATTGAGACTGTTTCATAACCAGTTAAAAGTTCCTTGTAGTACCTTAACACAAATATTAAACATAACACTTCAATTTAGTTGTTATTTGATTTGACAATTTGTATATGGGCAAGTAAAAATTGAATTCAGGCAGGTAGATTTCTGTAAACCATTAACATTGATCCATAAGCATGCACGTAAAATTTGCTTTGCATGCTACTACTAACCTTCCTCCTCTTTGTTCTCTAGAGGTACACTCCAGGCAATGAGGTTTCTAGCAGCACGGCCCTCTTCAGCAACTATCTTCCTCACCTTGTCATGGCTGTTGGAGCGCTGAAAAGATGCCTGTGAGAGAAACAAATGCAACACATCAATGTTGCATCTTATCCAAGAGGCAAGGAAAGATGGTGTAGAGCAATATAACATAACAATTTTTGATAAACAGATGTGGGATTCATGAGGTGACTTTCATTATGATATAATGATATGCTGCCAAAGATAAGGCTAGTTTCACATTAGGCAATTCTGAGAAACATGAGACAATGAAGCATCAGTGGAATAATGGGCAAAAGGCTAAGGTGCAAGTCCATCACTTTCTGTTTCGTGAAACCAAGGTATGCAGTATGGGCTTGTTCCATAGTCACAAGTATACTCTACATTTCTCTTTTTGCCAACAAATAACATAAAAAAAAAAAAATAAATTGTAAAAAATAAATTAATACACAAACACAGTATGTAATTCGTGCTGCTAGGGGTCCCTCAGTCAAAACAAAAGACGCAAGTACTGTGGGATCATGGGTGTTAAGAAAATGAAAAAATAAATTTTATACATTTAAAAATATTACATCTTTAAATGAACATCAGTGAGCAACAAAGTTGCAGTGGATGACATGTCCCTTCATGACGACAAACCTGGGCAGCTGGCACTGAAGTAAACATTCACGGACGAGGAAATGTTTTGAATATTTATTTACATTATGTTTAGTAACATTCAACGAACATCCTTTCTCACTCTGATGTCGTCTGATGTTGTCACGAAAGTTACAGTGACAGGCGACCAAATGAAACACACAGTTACCTTAGTTTAAGTTTAGTTTATTTCGGTAATTTTCCAACTTATAAAAACGCAAATATACAAGGTATCAGCTACCTTGAATCAAATTACCAATTTCTCTTTGAACATTGTTGCAAACATTTTGGATAATGTGTGTACACAACTCAACGAGGTTACATCCTATGTCTTTAAAAAAAACATCAGTGAGCAACACAGTTGCAGTGGGTGGTATGTCACTTCAGTATTTTGAGGAAATCCCACATACATCTATTTGCAATAAATATAAAATATCACACCAAATATGCAGGTGAAGATAGCCTCAACTCATACAAAACTCGTGTTACATTTGCTTAAAACTACAGTGCCCAGCTGTATTAGGACAAATTAGGACCTTTTTTCACAATGAATCTATGTATTTATTAAAGCTAGATAGACTGATGGGATGTTTTACAGGTATCTGCGAACTCCAATCACCGTTTCGCATTGAGGTTTCATGGGCTCCAAATTTATCTGTTAATTACTTTGAGTTTGATGTTCAAATTCAATAATAGCCGATTAATCAGTCAATACCTGGTCGATAATCAGCTACTGGCTTTTTCTAGCTCCAAATTCTGGTGTTTAAAAACCCACTATCGGTCAACCTCTAATATTTATGATCCGTTTTAAAGATTTATGTCCTCGGTATGAGTCAGTAGGCTTCGGTGTGCCACAGACAGGGTAGTGATGTTGGAAAGTATTAAGAGACTGACATATTCTTTGTTTTGATTGTCATGGGATTTGTTGACAATAAAAAAAATACATAGAATATCATTGCTTTATTCTTGAAACCAAATAGTTAAATTACTGGTGATCTAACCAGTAACACAGCCTGAAGCATGAGTAGCGTTGCTATGGTTACCTCCATTTTAATACACCGTGTGCACTGATTTTGTACAGTTAAGTATTGTGTAAAGCAGTACAGTGCGATATCATAGACCAACAAATAACAAAAGCTTTTTTAACAAGTAAATCAAACGTTTCCTGTGTGTATTATACATTTTAAACGCCAAATATTATGACATAAATATCATAAAACTAAATACAAGACTGTTAAATGTTACACCTATCCTGCGCCTCATAGTAACAAACATTTTCAATGTGTGCAAAAGTTTTTCAGAAAATTAAAAATTAATCATATATTAATCAATATTAAAATGACATAAATCCCTAATCCTTCCATTGAGGGAAAAATAGCAATACTCAATCACAAGAGAGTGTATCGCACAATGATGTTTCAATAATTAGTCCCATCCCTGATGTATGGTTGTTAGCCGGGGTCTAAGCCACAACACTGCATCACGCATTAAGTTTATGGAAGAGATCTACTGGCACAGACTGTGACAAGAAACAGCTTGAGGCAGAAACTCTAAACCCGCTATGTGCCCAGCATGCATCATGGTTGACCTACACACATTGACTATGCATCAGTGAACTTGACTGTAACCTCGGGTGCAGCAGATAATGTGCACCAAAATAAATGCTGAGAGAAGTCATTCATCACATCCTTTACCTGATGCCCTGTGATGCAACATGGCATCAACAGCGGAGGGATATTCGGTCACAAAATAGTTTAGACAAACAGCTCATGCATAAATTCATAAACTAAATCCGCCCCAAACCCTGAAAGCATTTATTCATTCATAGCAATAACATAAACGAAAGATACACAGTGTACCCAGTGGCTTACTTGATATAATTTGTCTTTGTAATCTTACATTACTAGGTATTCTGATTCATGGCAATCTGATTACAAAACAACGCAGAAGCTAAAACCTCTGGGCTTATCATTCTGGATCTTCCAATCTGTGTGCACCCTCTCCCTGCAGAATAGCCTGTACCACTTCTGTACATATATGATTTAATCTAGTGCTGACAAAGTCCTGTGCAAACTTGGCTATTTTTGTCAGACAACTATAAAGATGTGGTTTCAGACTGTAAATACATCGTTACCTGAAACCAACAGAAAAATCGAGAGCCAGTTCTCCTCTTAATAGCAAATGAGTCATGGAACAAACCGTTCTGTCTTTTCCTGGCTGTCTCTCACTAACACCACAAGAAAGCTACAGCTCAAATCATTCCTCTACCACACTTGCAACTGAAACGAAGAGGGTGAGAGTTTATGTCTTATTCTGGAACAAGTGATAATTAGGCCAAGGTTTATGTAAATATCACATGCAACAATCTTGACGGACAATCGAGCCTACAGAATAATGTGAACATGACTCATTAACAGTTACACATGAAGAAACAGCATGCATGTATTGCTCTGATACTATTTAATGTCCCGAAGGGAGATACCCAGCTGACCTACTTTTGACGAGCAAAATTCTTTACATGTCGAGTGGCCTGGGCTTTATTCAGCCAAGTAGAAAAGACTACAAAGAGATAAAAGAACATCAAACAACACTGGCCCCACTAAAATGTGCAATAACTAGTCAGGTGGGTCAGCATCAATGCACCATCTCCCATCCACAAACAGCAAATATTTACCCTGTGTTTCCTAGGATTCACAGCCACTGGATGACAGACGAATGTTGTCAAAATACCACAGCCACTACTCACAACCGATTGCTAACTGGCTCAGCACCCTGAGGCAAAAAAGGCTTATAGCAACATTCTCTTGATCTACTTAATCACCTGTAAACAAGCTGTCTCCTTGGCTGCACTGTAGAAAAATAAAATACACTGTAGAGGAGCATAATTTCTGTTATGGCCAGGCAATCCTTCCCCATGCACCAGGCAGAGTGCTTATTTTCTAGACTGTGCTGAGTAAGGGACAAGTGTAAGGTTTCCCCTTTGGTAAGATCTACAAACAGATGCAAGTAAAAGACAGTGGGTGAGATCTAGCTCAGTAGGAGAGACAAAAATCAAAAGATAAAATGATACATACAGAATAGAAGTACAGTCTGTAAGCAGGTTCCTCGTCCTTATCCACCCCTGACATACTTTTCCAGCCCACTTCAGGCAACCTGTTCCCCCTCACCAGCTCAGCCACTTGTGAAAGGTGACATCGTCATCTGACGGCAGGACCAAAATAGACTCCTACTGTGTAGTCCACACTGCTATAGCAACTTGCCCAGCTGTGTCAACTCCTCTCCCAGTAGCGACTGCAAGAGACAAGTGCTCAGTAGCCCACCGGTAGTGCCTTTCGCTTTGACTCTCCTGTCTGTAATCTAGCCTGAGCCCTCAGTGCTCTGCTGAGTTAGCAGCCACTTCCTAGGCCCGACTCACTGCCTGCTGCTGTCTATCTGCCTGCCACTCTCCTCTGCACGCAGCCTCGTATATTTACAGCTTCTTTCCTCTGCTTTCCCTGCTCTGCATCAGAGCCCCCACTCTCCCTCCGTTTCTCATCTCTCACTCTCCTTCTGCCACAACACTGCGCAGTCATGTGAACACAGCAGGCCTGCCGCTCTGCCCCCCCACCCCGTGTTGCCAGTGATGAGAGTATAGCTGCAGGCTCAGAGACAGCGTGTGCTAACGCAAGCCTGGCCGTGCACTAGGCACACAGGGTGATGCTCTAGATCTGATTGGACTCGGCACCCGATGATTCATAGGCTGCTAGGGGACAAAACACCCAAGCCCACATGGTTTGTCTGCCTACAAATGGTACAAAAAAAACTTGAAAGTCTGCAAGAAGTTGGGGCAAACAGGAAGTGGAGGATACATTACTATCTACTACAGACTCGTCCTGTTATTTAATTTTGTGGTACCCTACACAACACTATTCTTTTGATGTCACATTCTTGCTAATGATAAGACAATGCATTCATGCACATTAATATCATGGAGCTTTAGCCTCAATAATGTGTGTGTTTAGCAAAGGTGCTGTTGGAGGGGGAAACGTATCAAGAATTAGGGAGAGCAGCCAACATCACACCTACGGCAGGTAAGGTCACCCAAAAATGCCTAATTCCTGCTGGAGGTGTTAGCCAAGTTAGCTCAAGCTAGCTAGTACTGCATATCAATTGTATTGCTCTAAACGTAATTAACGACGGTATTCCCGCTACTAGCAACGAGCTATCAAGTCATTACATACCTTCAAAGCGCTTATCGATGAATTCTTGCTTTTGCCTCCTCCATGCGAGGAGCCTGAGCTGTTGCTGCCGGACCTCTCCCTCCCGTCCCCACCTTGGCTAACTCTCGGGCCGAGACGGTGCTGCCCAGCGCCACGCCGTCGTCCATCGTGGCGGTTGTCTTTGGACATCGACCCGAGGTAAATTCAACGCTCAGTCGGTGAGAAATTGTTGTCTAAACAGGCCGTTGTCTTGATGTTAGAGTTGATGGAAAAACATGTCAGATAAATACATGACAGTGAGGACAACCTAACCAAGTAGGAAGTCTGTTGAGTTAAGATTTTTGACAGGCGTTGGGATTATCCAATAAATACACCGAAACATGGAAACGGCAGTCGCGCCAGCCAATCACGTACAGGATAGTGTGGGTCAATGGGTGGGGCATATTTTTGGGGGGCGGGATTTCAACTGTCTTCCATAGCAACCATGATGGTCGGGCGGGACGTTTGGTTGATTTCTCAGTACATGTCAAGGTATCGACAGTCAGCAGGAAGACCAGAACAGATGCGAACCTGCCTTCAAAACAAAAGCATTTGGGAGCAGCCCTTCCTCCCTTTGCTAATATCTTAAGCTTCATTGTGCTCAGTCTAGCTGTGTGTTAATCTTGTAAGCCTAAACATATAAAGCTGATTCTGATCTAAATGTATATAAATCACTACATGGTTTTGCCCTCAAATATATTGTCTACGTTAACAATATTGATGCTGCCAGACCTCGTAGATGTCCTGGGACCAGACTGGTGAAAGAAAGTTAAAATTTTGTTTAGCTTCTTAAATTGCACCACCCTTAAGTACCAAACAACCAGATGATCTAAGATGTGCCCCAACTATGACACTGTTAAAGCAGGTTGAAGGCCTAAGTAAAACAGGCAAGCCTGAAAAATTGTATTAATGTGTACGTATATGTCTTCGTTTATTTGTTTACTTTTACATATTTTTTAAATGTGCTCTATTCTTTCTGTCACTTTGATATTGCCTTTATGGGGCCAAAACTGAAACTAATTGGTGAGCCATTGGCCAAATTGTATTTTACGGATAAAGGCACTATCACTTTGCCTGCCATGCTCAGATTATGAAAAATAATCAATAATCCTGCACATTTAAAGAGTGTTTTCTACTTGACAAAAGAAAAAACTACAGTCACCAGCTTTAAATCAAGTACAAATATCATTTTTAGGTGGTAGATCATTGAAAGATAAAAGATTTTTGGGCTTGCACATGAAGCTCAGTCATCACAAGTCCTGTGATTTTTCTTACATGCAAAACGCAAAACCGGTACCTAAATATTATAAACTACAGTGCATATCTTATATGAAAACTTAGGTGTATACATTTTGCTGATCTTTGTATAATCTTATCAGCCTTATCTAGATGGTTTACATGCATTGATTAGATTTTAAGTTAAAAAAAAAGTGCGACATGTCAGAATAATAAAAAAAACCCTGTATTTTGAAATCTGTGACCGGAAGTACCTGTATGCTCTAGGTTGTTTGACGTCGGAAACCTCAACCCCCTGTACGAAGATCTTTACACGGTAACAACAACATGTTACAGTCATTTGTCAGCTTTGTTAACGTACTTTATCAGTTGCATCTTTGCGTTGTTGTCTTTAGTTTAAGTGTGTTTATTTGTTTTGGCCAGAGCTGTTGATGTCGTCCTCGATTCTGCCTGTAACATTAGATCTATCTGTCTCATTCTCATTGGCTCTCAGACACATAAAGTTTAAACAGGAATTAATTAAAACTAGTAGTATAAGAACTAGTATGTCTACCAGGCTCTCTGCCTTTTTGTTCCCCTCTCTCTTCATCTCAGATGCAGCTGTTTCTGGTAGATTTTAGCAGGTTTCATGCAGGACGTGGTTCACATATAAAGTTTTAATCTGTTTCAACTTCCTCCAGCTGACCACAAGGGCGCACAGTTGCAGTTTGGCAGAACTGTTTTGCTCTGTGGTCAGTCCAATTTTCAAACCACCTTGGAAGCTAATCAAAAACATAGAGGCTCTTTAAAACCATATGATTTTCATTTTATTGTGTTACTCCACAGATGGCATCCTCGGCATTGTTGGTCTTGTTGCTACTTCAGTTTGGATTTGGACAAAGCTCTCACAAACATCTTCATGAAGATCACTATATTGGCCAGCAGCACAACCCTGAACATGACATGAACGTCCTGCTGGGAGATGAGGTTACTAAATGTTTCTACCCATTTTCTGACACCCTTCAGCTCAGTGTCCTACTCACTCATCACCTGTCCTCACGTCTTATTTTATGTTCTTCCAGGACACTGAGGAGATAAAGAAACTTAGCCCAGCAGAACAGAGGGAAAAGATCATGGAAATTGTGAAGAAGATTGATACAAATGCTGACAATATGCTAAGTGCAGGTACATTTATGTCTCTCATTTGCAAAGAAAATCAAGATAAACAGAAGGGAAAGAAGGTCATACTCAGTCGGCTGTGTTTTGTCCACAGAGGAGATCACACTATGGATTCAGCACGTCTACAGAAAATATGCTCTGGACGATGCAAAGGAGCGCTTCCCTGAGTTTGACATAGACAAAGATGGTGTGGTAACGTGGGAGGAATACAACATGGTCACTCATGACCAGCTCATTAGTTTTGATGACATCGCCAATGAAGATCCAGAGCAACAGTCTCTCAGACATGTAGGTAAACTTTTATTGTCTCGTTAACACGTACATTATACCACAGATAGATGTATATGTAACACCTCAACATAGGCTCATATCCTCATTAGCTCCATCTCAAGGAGAGGAAGCGCTTCGATTTTGCTGATGCGGACAACACGTCCGGGCTTAACGTGACAGAGTTTCTGGCCTTCACCCACCCATCTGAAGTGGATCACATGGCTGTAAGATGAGTTTAGCTCCTACTTCTGCAAAAACCTGATATGATAATGCATCCTTCCCTTTATGTTTCATGTTAGAATTGATTGATTGACCTTTTTCTCTAATAGGATTTTGCCATTGAAGATGTGTTGGCTGAATATGACACAGATAAAGATGGATTCATCAGTCTAAGTGAATTTATTGGGGATGTTCGTGGTGAGGGTAAGACCACAGAGATTCCTTTCAAGCAATGAATGATCTGTTTGGTGTTGGTTTCCTCTGCTGTGGTTATTAGTCACCCCATAATCAGTTTTAACACTTTTTTTGTTATCAGAGGATTCCCCTTCACAGTGGGAGATTGAAGAAACAGTGCGGTTTAAAGACCTCTACGATCAAGATAAGGATGGAAAGTTGAACAGAGAGGAACAACTGCGCTGGGTTGCGCCTAATAGCTATGGCTCTGCAAGAGAAGAGGTACGACTCAACTGGTACAGCGTGTGTCTGGATTTTATTGGCAGAATAGAGTAAATGAACAGAAAGTTCTTGAGTTTAAAGGTGACTTAGTATAATTTTTCACTTTCCTCTTTTCCGTCAGTGTGTTATAAAGGTTCCCGGCATGTAAAAGATTTTGAAAGTTAAAGATCAAAGCCCACACCAACAGAAGCTCCTCTCTCCCACAGAAAACACTGCTCCTGAAATGCCTCGTCAGTAGTCTCGCTTTTAATTTTTGTGTCTTCGTGACATCACACTACATCACGGTCACATATTTGCATAATTGCTGCCTAGCGGCTAATTTGTCACGTAAGAATTGATTTAATACAGCTGCTCTGTTGTTGTTGGCGGTGCTGGGTCAGGCGTGTATGAACTGACCAATCAGAGCAGACTGGGTATTTGGGACGGGGGGGCTTAAAGAGACAGGAGCTAAAACAGCGTTTCAGACAGATGGGGAATACAGAGCTGCAGCACTGGACAGTATGAGAAAACAACTATTGCAGTAGTAACCCAAAATAAATGATTAAACTAAAAAAAGGGCATAATATGTGTCCTTTAAAATACATGGGGAAACAGTGTATTTGGATGCTTCTATAGCTGTTTCCTGGTATGATTACATATAACTTCTCTCCATAATCTTCAAATAGTCACTGATTTTCTTTTCCATGTTTTCCTCTCAGGCTCTTCACCTCCTCAAAGAAATGGACCATGATGAAGACGGGCAGATCTCAGAAGCTGAAGTTTTGAAAAATCAAGAAACATTCATGAACAGTGAAGTGACAGACTATGGCAGACAGCTACATGTTTCACATGATGAATTGTAGCTAGACTGTTTGTTTTTGTTAGTTTTCTCTTTTGTTTCCATGAAGATGTAATTCAGTTTATGTCCTGTGTTGTGCTTTGACATTAGATGTGGGATTGTTGACCTTATCTATGATCAGTTTATGAAAGTGAATGACTTAAAATAGCCGTAAAACATACAGTATATTGCAACACAAGCATAATGCATCACAAGCTCAGGCTACATCAAATGGACCACAGTGGTGTATCAGCACATCTGACTGAAATCTGAAACACAAGAAGTTTCACAAAAGAGTATGTGTTGCAAGCCTATTATATCAAATTGCATAACATTGTAAGACATTCCCCTCAAAAACAGATAGAAATTGGAGTTTGCCCTGATAACAATAACAGAGCAGGTTTGCTGAACTTAAGCCGTAATTACTCTTCCTTTCACATAGCAGCAAAAGCAAACTGGCATGAGTGTGAGTCCAATTGCGGTAACCGCTGACATGTTGCAGCTCTTCCTCATTCAAATCAAGGGAGTAAGTGAAGGCTGTTTGACGGCTAGTTTCCTGAATGTGTGATGAACCGTTTCACTTGCAGCGTGCAACAGCAAGTTTCGCTGCTGTGTGTTACAGAGTGACTCTTGGTTGAGTGGATTCTCCAACAGGGAGTATTTTTAACCGCTGCCAAGATGACATTACAATTTAAAGACGCCTTCTGGGTGAGTTGGATCGATTCCACTGATTCCTAGATTTTTTTTGTGATGTTATGTTGACGCTGACCATGAGTTTTAACTGAGCTGTGGAGTCAGTGTTGTTGTATTCAGTGTATTCACTGGAGATTTGAGGTAGTATCTTGTCACTTCTACTGTTTTTATGCTTTTCACATTGTCTTGACAGTGTCTACTGTACCATATACCTGATATGTGTTAAGTTATCTGGAGCCTATCTTTGACTGCAGTTAGCTAAAGACTTTGCCCTGTCTATACACTTCTAATCTTTGCTTTCTTTGCTTTCCTGTTTCTCACTTTGACACTTACTGAATGGGTACAAAGTTGTTGCTTTGACTAAAACATTAATTTTTATTTTTGTACGCAGTCTTGACAAGAAAGAAATAAACGTTTTTATCACTGGGTTGTGTACTCCTATGTCTATCTAAAACCAGGTGTGTCACACAACTTAAACAGCTCTTTCTCAGTACAACTTTTATTTTGAAATTGTGTATGAAGGCCAAAATGACGCTTGAATTCTATAACTTTATGGTGGTAACCATGTGTCCTGTGTCATTATTGGGTTTCCTGTTAATCAGGCTAATGTAATCTTAAAATAACGTGTATGTGCAATACTGCAACAGATCAGAACTCAATATCCATGTAATCCGTTATCAACACGGTGTAATTATTATTTTTTCCACTATAACCATAAGCAAAGCATGTGGAACTGGCTAGTTAATATCTAGCTTGAGGTTACTTTGTGAAGTAGTGTGCTTCCTTTTTCCTCTGTTATTCTCACCGTGTTATCAGTATTCTCATGTAAATGCTAATTCAGTAACAATAGAAATGAACATAAGAGATTTGTACACCATTATTTTACTTCCGCCTGAGTCAAATTTCAGTAAAGTAAGAATACTTGTGCACAAGAGGGGATTTCTGGTCTCCCACTTGGCTTTCCATTCAGACCTGAGCAGCAACCGCATGTGTTAATTTCCACTGTGGCTGAGATACCACTATAACACTTACATTCAGCTCATCAGCTGTAACCTAAAGGTGATCATTTGGGTTTTTGATTATGAAAGCAATAAAGAAACAGCAACATTTTCTTTCCAATGGACACAACCGTTCAGATTAATAGCATTTATTTAGACCTAATGTGAAAGTACTGAATGTATGAGAATCATGGTTGAGTATTTATGGTTCCAGGGAGAAGACTTTATTAGTAATACTGGGTACGAGGCCATCAGTCAGAGGCTTCATGATGGACGACGGACGTGCAAAGACGTAGAGGAACTTTTGAAAATGAGGTTGGCTCATGAATTTCTTGAAAAAAGGACATGTACGAGAAATATTGACCACATGACAATGTGATTCAGCAGCTCTGTTATGGTTTCTATGTAGGGCATCAGCGGAAGAGAAATATGGCAAGGAACTGGTCACAATCGCCCGCAAAGCAGGGGGGTTATATGAGATCTGGTAGGTGGCATTGATATACTCATCAACTCTGAGTCAACCATTCCAAGCAACACATCTTTCCGCTGTAAAATGCATGAAGGTGCAGCATCTTTTGAGTGCTCTGTGTTCATTTTGTTTTCGCAGCACTCTGAAAACGTCTTTTGATGACATGAAAACACGTAAGCACAGGATATGTTTCCTGCATCATCTTTTCTTGTGCACGTCACACAGTCCTGAGTTTTTAGTTGCATGTTTTGATGTTTTTTAGAAATTGAAAATGTAGGAAACATGCACATTCAGCTTGCTGGAATGCTAAAGGAGGAGGTGAAGAGAATGGAGCAGTTCAGAGAGCGGCAGAAAGAACAGAGAAAAAAGGTACACATCTATTAGTCATTTGCATTCAGAGGAAATCTAAAAACAGTAGCATCTCTCAGTGTGGTTTTCTGATGATTGTGACTTTTTTTCTTTACACTGTCTTTCACTTCTTAGTTTGATGTCACCATGGAGAAGGTCCAGAAGACAAAAGTCTCACTGTACAAGAAAACAACAGATGTAAGATCAATTTATATTGTCATCATGACCTCTACTATCAGACGTCTATATTTCTGTTTCAGCGAGTGTATTTATATTGCTCTTTATATAAGTATGGCAGTGATGAACTGCATGGATCACCTCAGGTGCAGTTTTAGTGCAGCTACATCCTGCTTGTATGTTAAATGCATGACGTGCAGCTTTAGGCCTCATTCTGAGAAGCATTGCTCTGTATTTTTAAGATTTGCAAGAGGAAGCAGTAAGTAAATACATTGTTGTCATCGACACAGTAAGGAGTCTGAGATCATATTTCTCTCCGGTCAGAACGAGGAAGTGAGATCTGACTTGATATACTTTGTTTTTCATGCACATGCATGCCTCCTCTTTTCTTGACTGAACTTGCCCCCTACCCCCCCACCTCCCCTTTCCTGTCAAGGGTTCATAGAGCAGAGTGCTGATGAACAGAGCAGGGGTGTTAAAGTTTCATATGGTTTCTGTTCTGTTTCTCCACCTATAGTCTAAAAGATCCTACGAGCAGCGCTGCAAAGAGGCGGATGAAGCAGAGCAAACCGCAGAGAAGATGGGCAACACTCCCACAGCCACTCCCAAACAGATTGAGAAGGTAAATCTAGTGTGACCCATCAAAGATTCAGTGCGGTGATTTCATTTCAGGCATGACTTTCTGAAATGATTAGCATTATTTCAAAAGAATGAATCTTTAAAGATCTCCTCCTGACCTATTTAATACATATAAAAATGCACTGCTGGATTTTCAATTTGCTAGTAAAAAAAATCTTCAAACTACATCTAGTCCTTCTCCCTTTCTGAAAAATCCAGAATCTATAATATGCGAAGAGATAGAAGAGATAATAAAGAGAAACTCCACCATCACCAATTTTACACATTAAAGTGTGTTTACAGATCTTGGGGAGTACTACTACATGTGTGAAGAAAGTAGTATAAAGCATTTTGTGGCTCCAGAGAAAGTTGCATATAATATGACAAATCGCCTCAAGTGATATCACTCAGTGACATGTTGCATTGTGGGTAATGTAGGCTTTGGGTTGTGAAAAGCATTCCACACTGTTGGACTCCTTATGGACAGTTTAAAAACAAATGATCAAAATCGGTACAACAGAACCAGAGATATCACCATTTTTATTCCAAGCATTCTTCCTCCTTTTCAAAACATATCGCCTACATTACCCATGATGCAATTTAGCCATTGTGTGACATCACTGGAGGCAATTTATAACCTTAATTTATTAATTTGTTACCCTTTACTCACGTCTCCGACTTTATTTATGGTCCTCTCTTAGTGTACAGTATGTGCACTGGATGTTTAAAGTTTCCACATCACGACTGAGCAAGCTGCATATTAGACTGTGATTGCTGGTTGTGATATTACAAAATCCAGCTTGCACATACATGTACATGTCTTGAGCTCTATGGTGAGCACAGAGAAACTTTTACCCTTCAGCAGATTAATTGGATAAACAATCTTCTGGCTTTAAACTTTTAATTTCTCCCACAAAGGTCTGATAAATGAATCCTAAACATGTACACTGTACAAAAGTCTGTGTGCTCCTACTTCCGTTTGTCATAACTGTCACATGTCACGTTCGAGAGTCTGCCAGGCACGTCATTTGCACTGCTTACCATATATCAGAATAACTATAGTATATTTGCATACTCTTTACAATACAGAAGAAAGATATATTAAAAGTAGAAAAAAAAACTTAAATTAAGATGTATATTTAAATAAATTGCTGTTGCTGGCAGCCAGAGTGATGGTTTCTCAAACAACACTGACAGTTATTCCACAGTTACTCCATAACACATTGGGAAATTCAATTCTCTTTTTCTCTGACTTCATCATTTCATTCAGTCATTTATAAGCTGTTACTTTAACAGTTTCTGTCCACACTTAAAATATAATTAACAAAGACTATGTCAAAAACTGTAAATTATGTTTTCTTTTATAGTGAAAACTACAGGTTTACAGATATAGAGGCAGCGTGTCATTTAATATATTCTTCTTTTTCAGATGAACAACAAATCGAAACAGTGCAGAGAATCTGCAGAGGAGGCTGGTAAGGACAAATAATAAGTGGGATGCTGTACTTTGGCCCTGAATGTCGTTTCAAGTAGGAAGCTGCTTCGGTTTATCAGGAAACATTTTTTTTGAGGATGGCAGTAAAATGTACTTCCTTTTTATTTAGGGCTCTAGAAATAAGTTGCAGTACAGTTAATAAATCCATATGTTTTCTTTGTTGTATGTTTTGTTATGACATGAAACCTCAAAGTTTAAATCTGTTATACAATCTTGATTTATTCTCTTGAACTATTAACTCCTTTACTTTCCTTTAGAGAAACAGTACATATCAAACATTGAACAGCTGGAAAAGATTCGCCAAGAATGGGAATCAACACACATCAGCACGTGTGAGGTAAAGTACAGCCCTGCGAGTTGTATTTCTCCTCTTACTGTATTTATCAAGTGACGAATGCACACTTTGGCTTGACGCATTTTAAAATGTACTGAGTTAGACCAATAGTGGCAATACCCGAGGCCTGGGTTGTCAATGAGGATGTGCAGTACTTCCTAAAAGCAGAATATACAGTGAGTCATTGATCTACCAAAATGTTTCCGGGCTACTTAAGTGTGATAACATCAACAATACTGTGGCAGCTATTCATTAACTTTAATCACACCCATTCAAAAGCCTTTAACACAGGACAATAGACACACGCAATAAACCAGAAAAGACAAACTAAACAAAGCAAAACAGGAAAGACAGTTTAACAGCATTTTTAATGCATGGAAGCATTAAAAAGCACTCAAATGTCAGCTCTGAACCTTTGAGTTGACAGACTGCAGAGAGAATAAAGTTTCAAAGCTGACATCTACAGTTCAGTTTTAATATCTAGTTTGAATTATCTTTCATGTCGCTGATCTTATAGAAGCTACTTAACATTGATGTCAAGTGTTCAAGTGTGAGGAGGATTAAACACCTTTGCCATGGTTAGCATTTTTTCTCATAATTATAAAAGTGAACAACCATGGCTCATCTCAACATGTATTAAAGACACACGGCAAGTTTGCATCACATATATTTTCCTCAAACTATAAAAAAGAAACAAACCGTTTAAAAAAAAAAAAGTTTTATATATTTCAAGCTGACTGAACTTAAAATTCAGTCAACTTGAAATAGATAAAACTTGTATATTTACATCAAGTTAATGAGAAAATATTAGTTGAGCCGGATGATTTTTCTGTGTACAGTTCTGTACAGTGTCATTAATATACAATGTTTTCTAAATAATTTATTATTCTATAATGTTTTGCAGATGTTTCAGCAACAGGAAGAAGACCGACTCAACGTACTAAGGAATGCTTTGTGGGTGCACTGCAACCAGTTATCAATGCAGTGTGTGAAAGAAGATGAGGTGTGTGCAGCTGTTTTCACACACCTGTATGTGACAGACTTTCAGACGTCAGAATTTACCAGTGTATTGTTCTGTACGTCTAAAACTCACTCTGGACAAACTGCTCTTTCAGTGTTACGAGGATGTGAGGAAAACACTGGAGAATTGTGACGTCATCACAGACAACAACTGCTTTGTGGAGATGAAAAGAACTGGCTCAACCCCCCCAGGTAAGGCACCTGCCCCGCAGCCTTCCTGATTTTGATTTGAATATGTTTCAATATGAAAATTTTCATGTAATCTCCCAGCCGCTGCTGAAATGCTTGACACCATTAGAAATAGACAATGTATTGTGAACCTCTAAAGCATTTTACTTTTTTATTTACTGAATTTGAATGTTCGATCCGCAGCTCCGATTGAATACCAAAATTACTATGAGAGGGACGCTACAGCCGACAGAAACGGAAGTGCCGGATTCGTAGGGGGAGTGATGAAAAGGTCAGAATAACGCAGTGTTTTGCATTGTGTAATTCAAATGAATGCTGATGGGGATTATGACGGATGATCATTACCTAATGCTTTTCTATCCTTTCAATACATTTTTGTGTATTTCTTACTGAATGCTTTCTCCAATTTGTAGGTTTTCAAATCTTCTGCAGGGGAACTGTTCTGGTGGCTCCAAATCCAGTCTCAATGACCCAGTTGCCCAACCTACTGGTACAGTAGGTAAGTAACACTGCATTTTCCAAAATGATGAGAGATATGACTGTAAACTAGATGTCCTTGAACTCCAGTGGAGGGGGTATGTGGAAACATTGTGGACAAGCTCAGCTAATTTAGAAAAATAAAAAAAAATTAAAGTTATGATTTGAGGAATAAACACATATATTGACCATTTTTGTGTCTTTGAGGAACATTATAAGCACACATAGGGTTATAAATTGAAGTATATTTATTGTCACAAATGCAAATAAACAACTAGGTATGACAGACATGCCTCCAAAATAACTTGAACCTGAACCTGTTGTTATCCATTTTCACACCTTAACCACCCAAACCACTCTCGAGGCTAGACAGAGAAGTTGCAATGAATTGCTAAAATTAATCAAGGGTACTTGAGTTCATCTTATAGTAGAGCTGCAACGATTAATCGATTAGTTGTTAACTATTAAATTATTCACCAACTATTTCTATAATAAATCATTTTGACAATTTTTTTAAGAAGAAAGTGAAAATTCTCTGATTCTAGCTTCTTAAATGTGAATATTTTATATTTTTCTTACTCCTCCGTGACAGTAAACTGAATATCTTTGCATTGTGGATAAAACAACACATTTGAGGACGTTTTAGTAGCACAAATCAGTGATTCCTACCATTTTCTTACATTTTATAGACCAAATAATCAAATCGTTTTATTAATTTTGTCAATAATCCAATGAAATTGTATTAACTGGTTTGGGATTAAAGCATCAAAGTACGGCCTGCTTCACGCAGTAACTGAACCACTGCAGATTCTGTTTATATTTCAGACTCCTCAGCAGAAAAATCAGAAGGAGTGTACGCTTCCATTCCTGGATTTCAGGACTCCCAGCAGAGCAGTGACCAGTTCAAGGTCGTGTATGACTACGAGGCACAGGTTAGCTCCTTGGGACAGACATCCAACCTCTACATAAGACAAATGTTCTAAACCTTGTTCATTTTCAGGGATATGTGTTGATTAATTGTTTCTGTGCTTGTTCAGGGGGAGGATGAGCTCTCTGTATCTTATGGTGACGTCGTGGTTGTCGTGGATCAAGGTGAGGACGGCTGGTGGACGGTGCAAAGGAATGGCCTCACTGGATTGGTTCCAGGCTCTTACCTTATCAAAGAATGAGTTTACCTGAGAATGTAGGACTGTACGACTATGACACTTTCTCATGTAATATTTTGTAAAGGGCTTGTCATTTTACTTTTTCTTATACTTTCATCTCATCTGTTGTTCATAATTATGTTACACGCATCATTTAAGCCCCTATGAGTAGGATTTGAAAAATTTTAACTTTGGCACCCCCTACAGTGCAATCATAAGATACATGGACTATATTTACATGCAAACTTATATTCCACTATTATTCCATATACTCCAATATTTTGAATTTGATAATGGATCATGTAAACTGCATATTCTGAATTAGACCTTATTCCAGATGTAGAATTTTGCGATTAAGACATGTGGGATGTGATGATATATTCAGTTTCTTTGGACATGTGTACAACACATTCAAAATATTTGTTTTAATTGGTGATTTTACTACAGATTGCAACACACAGCCTCTCGTCTGTTTATGGTCTGCTCTGTGCGTTGACAAAGATGCATTGTACATAAACCAACAAGCCACCATTTCTAAAAAATGAATATTTTATGCATGTTGACGTAGTCTCAGAGAGTACATGGACGAATGAATGAAAGCTAACTCATGTCATTAGAATGAGAATATCACACAATAATCCTACAGATAGGGGCTTTCACATACGGTAGCATGAGACAGTGTTGAAAGGTGAATTATTTATTGCTTTGGCACATATTCATATTACTTTGCCCTTACAGCTGGTGTGTTGAGTGCTCCTCATACCAATGACAGCTGGGAGACTCTAGTGATCTGTTGCACAAGGTCACTGCACTAAGTTTGTTCATATACTGTAGTATTCTTTTACAGTCCTGAATGTTTGGTTTCTGTTGTTGGCCTGTATATAATTTCTATTTGTAGTAACCGTTTCTACTCTGAATGCTTAGAATAATTATTTGACAAAGCGTGACTATATTGTATTTATTTAACATGAAAGACAATTTAATTTGTTCGTAGCCCCTGCTCTGTAAGAAACCACATTGCTCTATTATTTCCTCTTCATTGTAGTGAACAAGACCAGACCAGAACAGTCTAAACTAAGTAGCTGAACTGTACCCGGGCAGTAATTCCTGGGTCATGTGTCTGAGCATTCTGCAAAGATATCCGGTTACTCTGCAGCAGGTGATTCATTGCTATATTGGTGTCCATCAAAGAGCCATAGCTCAGTCATTTTAAGCGTGTATGAGGGGCCAAAATGGTTGTTTGCTGCCCACAAGTTGTTTCAGAAGGGAGCGCAACTTGGTCTACTGATTCTAGAAGAGTTTTGATATGATATTTATACATAAATGTTTAGAGCTGTAACAATTAATATATTAGTTAGCAACCATTAAATGAATCACCAACTATTTTGATAATGGATTCATCAGTTTGAGTAATTTTTTAAAGACAAAAACTGTCAAAATTCTGTGATTCTGGCTTTTCAGATATGAATATTTTCTGGCTGCTTTACTCTTATGACAGTAAACTGGAAATCTTTGGCTTGTGGACAAAACAAAACATTTCAGTATGTCATCTTGGGCTTTGGGAAAAACAAATCTCACATTTTGTGCAAACATTTCATCTCTTTGTAAAGACCTGAGAGAAATTAAACCAATAAATCCAAAAACGCACTCATTTAATTTCAAACTTTACCACTTTTTTTTTTTTATTTACATTCTTGAGTCTTGCCATTGCTACATATCAGCAAATCAAACTTTAAAACCACCATCAGTAGACTACTGAGACAAAAAACAAACCAAGCAGCTATAGGACAAAGTCTATCTAGAGTTAAGAATACATAACTACTTGAAAAATCCCACATACCGAAGGGGATCACAAAGGCTGATTCTTAAAAGAAAAGCCAGTTAAGTTACATGTTAAGGGTTGTGGTGTCAACCATTTCTTGACGGAATACTGCTGGTGAAAGGTTTTAACCAAAACTGAGCTGTAATAGGTATAGTAGGAGTAGAATAGTAGTAGTAGTAGTAGTAGTATAAGTAGTAGTAGTAATAGTGGTGGGGGTTAAGGGTAGAATTATACAATCTTTCATTCAAGTACATGACAGATTTAAATATAAAATATTGAAAGCAACACACACATAGTGCAAACTAACATGAGGAAAATTACCCTGTCCATATTTCACTCCATACATGACTAACAAGGTTTGAGTTTAGTAAGATGTAGGTCTGCACCCTCACGCCACCCTCAGAGCAACAGAATGCTTTCTACATGTCATTTACGTTGACCATGAAAGAATTTGGTCAGTAGCTTTTTTGGAAAAACAGGTAAAATATACTTTTAACTCAGTGTGGTTAGTGTTTTTAAGGTTAGAGTGGTAATATATTATTTTCATGCTCTCACCAAAGACAAAAGTAATTTCTGACAGTGTGTGTTGTGGTGAGAAATGTGTTTTCCTTTATGCGTAGGTTGCCCCAGTAATGAGAGGCTCGTAGGGAGGATCTCTGCCACTGCGGCACAGCACGGCACATGCACACAGCATCCCCAGCATCTAAAGAGAAGAGACAGACGTCTTATTAGTGTTATTCTAGTTCTTAACTGTTTTTTTCATGACCCATCAGTTACAACCCTTCAGAAATGTACTGGGGTTGTGGCACAGAATTCCACTGTGGTTGTGTAATTTGCACTAAAGTACACCAAAAATGGTTTAAAGGGAACAGGTATAGGTAAAAATGTGACTTGCTGAGACTTAGATGAGAAGATCAATATCACTCTTGTGCTTGTTTGATGAATATATGGAGCCAGGAGACTGTTAGCGTAACATAAAACAAAGACTGGAGGGGATACAGCTCGTCTGTCACTGTCTAGGAGTGGAAAAAAAATCCACCTAGCAGCATCTCTAAAGCTCACTGAGAGTAATTTACATATTAATTGCTTGATGTGTAAACACAATAAGTGGGCCAGCATTTAACAGGGAAGCCTGTAGAATTACAGCAAAAATGCATATAACTGAGTATAATTATAGTGAATTGGAAAATGCAGCAAATAGGAGAATACAGATTATCAAAACATATATGCATAGGAAGATTTTTAACTGCTGCCAATTGGCTTTACCCAAGAAACATCTAAGAGATAAAACCTCCTTTCAAACCCTGGGAGACTGGCTGCCTTCTGGCAAAATAATAAAATAAAAAACACAGAGAGAGCTCAACAACTATGACTGAGTGGCTACTTTCAAATAAGTGTGTACTATGAATAGACAACTATGAATATAATTGGAGATAATTTCTTTACTGAACTTTGCTGTTGTCTTGTCCATCTCAGTGGGTTAGCAATGCAGCACACTCCTCTTATTAATCACAGTTTGCTCTACACTGGAAGCATTTTTCTCCACATGCGAGTAAAAAAAACTAGGAGTGTGTGGATTTGAAAATGTATTTGATCGCACCGGTAACTGACCTTCAAAAAATCCATAGATTCATAACTTCAGATGGAAACAAATCTGTTATTTCTCCTCTCTTATTAGCTGAGAGCAGTGCAGAAAAACATTCAGCTAGCTGCTTCTCAGCTCGAATGACAAACGTCACCAGCGGACGCATCGGCTGTCAGGAATTAAAAGTTAATTCTGTGAGTAACTTGATGGCAGGCCAAAATAAAACTTGGCTGTTGTCTGTAAGGTAGTGTCTGAACACTGTCAAAGAGTGTTCATCAGATAAGAGACACGTCACTCTGTAACACCACACAACCACTTGTGTGTTTTTGCAGTCCCAACAACTCCAACAGACTGATAATCTCTCTGTGAGTGCCTGTTATACTTACATTACACATACATTTGCTTATTAACTTAATAGTTTTGAGCCAAGACCTTCATTATTTGGTCAGATATATTTTTTATTTTTTAAAGATATTTAAGTATCAGACTGGCTGACATTAAAAACTGGTGATGTTCTGTGAAACAAATTATCTTGATGAAAGTGACATTTACCTGGATGGCAGCAAATGTCAGCGCAGTCCAGATGACGTACATCATAATCTCCTTCAACTTCTTTACAATCAGAGCTTCACAACCCTACATAATACACACACAGACAATACACAATTGAAAAAATAGCAAGGCACTCTTAAAAATAAGTTGTATTTGAAAACTTGACAAATTTAGAGATCGTTTTACTTCTTGATAGAGATCCTCAGGATGAGTGAAGGACCCCGTGCAGCTTCCAACATTACTTTTGCAGCAGCTAATTGGTACGCTATTGTTTTTGGATTCTTCGTACCAGTGTGTATACTGCCAGTCTGAGTAATTGTGGATCCCACAACACTGAAGCTGTGAAAACAAAGACTCAAGGTTAATGTCTACTACTCACTCGGTCAGAACAATTCTAACAGGCTTACAGGGGCTTTCTGTCCTCACCTGTCTCTGAACGTAGTCGATGGCACGGCTCTGGGCGTTGCTGTTGGTGCCATTGTACTCATCATACACTTTCTTGATGGAGCTATTTACTTCATCTTCGACCTGTCAATGGTTAAGAAGGGTGAGATTGCACATTTGATGACGCATTTCCTTGAGCGATAAAATGCAACGTGATTGTGACAGACTGTTGCTGTCTTCAGGTTGGGTGTGAACCACTTAGAAATTCAACATCAAAGAAGACAAAGAAAAACAAACATGCACCGACTCGTATTTGATTTCCTCACCCTTGCTCTGTAAACATATCCGAGCACCACGACGGCAACTTCGGTCATGAAAACCAGCAGGAGAATGACGACAAACTGTGGATTGAATTTCAAGATTTAAAATGCAATGCACGGACGACAAACACTGTGGAAAACTAACATGCATATAAAGGAACACCTTTATCGTAGAATAGGGTTCAATGACAGACTTTTTCTGCAGTTTCTGTGTCTGCTGTTTCAAAGTTAATCTTTCATTTACAATTATGCGCACAAAGGCATTAGTCGCCTCATCTATGCAGCTGTAAACTCTTTTACTGACCGTTGTAAGTCCACAGTAGCTCTCTCTCACTGTAGCGCAGCATCCAATGAGCCCAATGATGAAAAGTAGGGCTCCCACTGCGATAATGGTCACAGCCGGGATGAGAGTGTACACGTCTTCAAAGAAGTGATCGTAGTCGTCGTATGTAATGAAGACATAGGCTCCAACATAGCACAGGATACCAGCAGCGGCCTGTGGGAGAAATTACATTACTTGAAACCCAATATTAGGAGCTGCAATGATTAGCCAAAGAAAATTAATTGCCGACTATTTTGATGATTTCGTCATTTCAGTCCTTTTTCAAGCAAAAATATCAAACATTTGCTGTACTTCCGGCGAGGAAATGAAGAGTCTTTGGATTTTGGACTATTTGTTGGACAAAAGAAGCAACCTGAAGACGTCACTTTGGGCTCTGGGAAATTGTGATGAGCATTTTACACATTTGTTTAAATTGATGTTTCACACGCGTCTCTTTTTCACTTTTGTAAAATATCTGGGCTATACTCCACAACTGCTATACACGACCATAAACAGTATGTTGTGGTTGGGTTTTTAGCGGGTTATTATTTAGTATCTAACATGCAGCAGCATACAGTCGATCATCACAAACAATACACTTATCCTCAGTGGTGTAAAGTATTTTAGTCTACCAGTGTTTCCTTTACATTCATTTAGGAGTAGTGGACTCCCACAGTAATAACAAACACCACAGCTAGATAAAATGGGGAGTTGACATCATAATCTAGATAACAAAAAACAAACAAACAACAAACATGATACGCATAAGGCCTGCCTAGTGTGTAAAAGCAGCCCTTTAATCATGAACAATTAACCAAAATGAACAATATTTGTGCTGTAAACCACTTATTGCACTAGAAACAAAACTAAGACCAACAGGGATACATGTGAAGCAAATACCAAAAATGATGTGCCAGCACGGTTTCAAAACAATAAAAGAGGAAGCACTGTCTACAGCTACTTTAAACTGCCAAATTTCAGAGAAAAGGGCTGTACTTGTTACTTACACCACTGCTTTCATTTGACAGCTGTAGATACGTTGCAGGTTCACATTTTACAAACAAAACGTTCTGATATGATTTTGTAGGTTAAACAACCAGAAGTATGTAGTCAAAATCAGCTCCACTCCAAACTACTTAAACATTAATGCCTCAGTAAAAAAAATATATTATTGGAGTGTATGATAGTTACCCACTAAAATAAATGTTTTAATACTTGAAAGGACAAGTAAAAGTCAGTAAAAACCACCAGCAAAATATACTTTAAGTAAATAAAGGCTCTGAATACATCTCCCACCAGTGTTTAAACACCTGTCATGTGTATTTGTGTTCATACTGCCTGGGACTGCAGTTCAAATAGGATGAACCAAATCATGAACACATTTCTTAACATGTTTTGAACTAAATTATGCAATTATCAACACATACAGCTGAGTCACAATCTCTGCCGTGAGGTGGATTAAGGTTAAACTACATATACAGCCCGCAGGGAGGGTCAAAAAAGTGATAGTTTGACTTCAGTAAGCGACACTGCAGCTTTTTTAAACAAAGGGTATATCTACTCTAAAACGTAAAGTGCGCTTTACTCAATATGTCGTTAGCAGGAAATCATTAAACCTGACATATGATGTGTTTCTTACTGCCCTGTCAAAGTAATCCCTGCCCGGTTGAACGAAGGTCGGCTGCCGCAGCTAGCGGAGCGGCTGACTGGACACAGCTAAGCTAGCTGGTGCGCTGTCTGTGACGCACGTTTAAAACTGTCACAAAGCTCCAAACTCACCCAAAATATCAGGTTCAGGAAGACCAGGACCGTCTTGGACGACGTGATGCCGCAATGCCCCATCTTCAAAACGGGGTTTTTAAACGCTGTACGTGTCGGGAAAGACTGCAGGTTTCTACTCAGACATGTCCCGGCCAGCTCCACCGCTCACACTCCATATCCCAACTGTGTGTCACTGGAGCAGGTTGCAGCGGCGCCACCAGGTTAACAACAACAACAACAACAAACCCTCCAGAAACAAATTACCTGACCACCCTCAGATGCACTGAATACATTGAATGTGATATTTTTCTGTTGCTAACAATAAGCCTTTGCTGATGACATATGCAGTTAACTATATTAAAAGATAAAACTATGTTAAATATAGTCGGAATGGCAGTGGGAGTGTTTTGCTGACATCTAGTGGTGGGAAATGTAACTGTTCCTTATACATAAAACATGACAGAGTATCAGTCCCACTGTGGGATCACTGGTCAGATTACATGACCTCAAAATACAAAGAGGTATACTGGTGTCACAATAGAAATCCAGAGATAAGGTGGTCAGTAAATATATTTTGATGTTTTTTTGTCTACTATGTGTAACAGAATAATTTTGTACGCTGTGCTTACATTTACTTTTTTAGGTATGCATGTGTTTATATTTTTAAATCTCTAGTTTTACATAATACAGGCAGCATATTTGCACATTGCACACTAGAGTCACGGTCAAAAGTTACATACTATGGCTTGACACCTGTCTCCCAGCAGCTTCTGATTCTCTGCAGACTTGCTTTTTGGTGGTTTTTGGTTGACTCTTGACCATACAGACCAGTTTCCTCTCAGCAGCAGGTCTAAGTTTGGGTTTCCTTCCTGAAAACGGCAGTGATGCAACTGTGTCATGTACTTCATACTTACAACCAACCTGTAACTGCTTTGAAATGGCTCCAAGTGACTTTACTGACTTGTTCAAATCAAGTTTTGTGCTCTTTCAGATCAATGCTGAGACTTTCCCATTGTAGTGTTTGTGGCTGAGTCTAGTGGGTGTGTAAAAACAAGCCCTATTAAATTTGGGCCCAGAAAAGTCACCAGCTGTCATCAATGAGAATCACTCAGAAGACATTAAGAGGCCATGCTGCAAAGATATATATAATCGCCAAAACTGAGCGATCAAGTTGGTGTATGTATTGTATTTTTGACCCAGCAGATTTGGTCACATTTTCAGAAGACCTATGATAAATTAATTATTGAACCAATCATCAATATGTGCACGGCACTTTTTATACATACATAACCAGTGTTGTGAGAAGTATTCAAAAGTTAAAAGATATCATGTTGAAATATTACTTTGGCAAAAGTGAAAGTCAATCATGCAAATAGTACTTTAGTAAAAGTCTTAAAGTATATAATATTAGATATACTTAAGTATCAAAAGTACTTTTCTGGCAATAAATGTACCTAAGTATCAAAAGAAGAAGTAGGCCTAAAGATAAATTATACAAAGGCCTATATTGACATTCATGTATATACTGCATATTAGGGGTAGACTCATTATTGGCCTTGCTGGTTATTGAATCAGTCCTTTTTTCTTTTTCCTTTTTTTAAACTTTAGTTGGCAATAAAATAAAAGCATTTAAAAATGTGCTACTTTGTCTTTGATGCAGCATACAATCTGCAAAGTAACTAGCAACTATAGTTATCAAATAAATTGGTAAGAAGTACAATATTTGCCTCCAAAATGTAGTGGAGTGGAAGTATAAAGTTGCAGAAAATGGAATATACTCATGTTAAGTACAAATACTTTGCAAAATTCTACTTTTAAAATGGTTTTGTCCCTTTTGTCCCACACAGTCAAATACATGGAAATACACAAACAGGACGACATTGTAAAGAGCAGAGAAGAGGCTCAAATGATGTTTTATTTACACAAGGAAGAACGTAATGTGATCTGTGTGTCAAGCTCAGGATCACTGTCGAAGTAACATAACCAGATACCCTGGGAGACAGATGCCTTCAGGTATTATTTAGATTGTACACAAAGTTGAAAGGAATTCAAAATTTCCGTATATGATGAGCACATTTGCTCAGTATAATTTAAGCTGAAGGAAACACAAACACACCTTATTTTGACAGCCATTTGTAAGAAAAGGAACATGTAGATTTCTCTTCAACTTTCACCACATGATATCCACATAATTTGGAAACACAGACACATATAAGCACAGGTTGCCATCTATAGCTGCTAGTGTTATAGTCCTCTATTTCACAGCAGTAGAGAAGCTGAAATCAGCATGTGTGCCAAATATTTTATCCCAGTGGCTGAAGTGTGGTGCAAAATTGCTGTTGGGTTTCTGATGGTGCACATCGTGTTTACTGGGCCCTCCATAGATGCCAAACGGTATCAGGCGTGATGTGGACCAAGGGAAATCATAGCCACAGTGATCCTCTATAGAGACGTAAACATGCAGCACCATGAATGTCCAGGTGGTGAGGAGGTGGCATCTCAGTATCACTGGATTCAAAGTGGTCCAAAAGCCTACTGTGACCAGCTCCCAGCCGCCCAGACACTGAGTGGATAGAGCAAAGGGAGATGAGTAATTATGATGGATGGCGTGGAAAGTCATATACAGCCAGCGGATCTTGTGATGGAGCAGGTGCCAGATGAAGTACTGGAAGTCAAAGAGCAGGAGGTTGCCTATCACCCCGGCAATCAGCTCCAGCAGGGATGGAGCCTGGTCCGGCAGGTCCACAGGTGGCCTCCATGCCCACTGGGCCACTGATGCTGGCAGCACAAGAAACACATGGTTGTACAAGGTGATGCCTGCACAGTGCAGCAGCGTGGAGGCTGTAGGACGACGGCTGGGCTGGATTTTAAACTGCTGGACCCATCCCCACCTTTCCCCCATGATGTCGCAAACAAGGAAAGGAAGGCACAAGAAGAAGTAGGAGGACACGGTCAGAACAATGGGAAAGAGTGGAGATCTCAAATATTCTCTGTAGTTGTGCCTCAGGCTGTCCCACAGAGGCTGGAGCAAAGAGTCATTTCCTATACATCTTATCCAAAGATCTATGCTGGTATCGGCAAAATCCATCCTGAAGTAAAAATCACAATGTAAATATCTTATAAATGTCTGAGAAATGTGGACGTTCCAGCAGGAAACAGCAGCTATGGTAAAGACTCAATAAAATGAGTGTCTGCTAGTGCTTTGCTCACTGTGGTATCAAGTGACAGCTGGGTGCAACAGTGCAACAAATTATTCATACACTCTGGGCAACTGGTAGCATATAGCTCTCATCATGATTAATTGTTCAGTATGGGAAATGTTTTCAAAGTCCCGTCTTACTCTCTCAAACTTTCTGTTAGTTGTATATATCTGGCATTAAGATACACGTACAAGCACACTGGCATTCTTGCAAGGTTAATTCCAGCAATTTTAAACATTAAAGTGTGTTTACAGGTGTGGGGGAGTGCTACTGCATATGTGAAAAGTAGTACAAAGTCTTTTGTTGCTCCAGAGGTATGAGGGGCGGATATTATAAAAATGTATTGAAAACTAATAGTGATCAATTAAATACATTTACTTTTTATTTAAAATATAATTTCATGGGAATTAACTACAATTTAACTTTTGACATAAAACCATTACTCAACAATTAAATGTATTTAATTTTTAAAAAAGTAGCATTGTAGGTTCATAACTTCATTCTGTGGACATTTCAATTTGGAAGAGCTTTATTATTAACTAAGTGCACAATCTGGACTATTTGGTTTTGTTACCACTCTCTGGAGCTATAGATATGATCAAAAAGGTCAAGAACAGCCAATAAATGTTAATTGTGGTGTAAATGTCAAGGATGAACTATGAACTTCAGCTTTTAAGCCAACATTGTTGACACCAGTGTTCAGAGTAAAATGTAAATATACTGTTCTATAAACAACTGTACAAACCCCATCTGCTGATAAAGGTCGTGTTATTATGACGGATTCTGAACCTTACGCCGTACGTAATGACGTAAAATGACTGCGCCGTCTAACGTAGTCACTTGACAGTTAGCCATTAAAACCACTGTTTTCACTGCACGGAATAAACCTCTACGCGGACCCTCAGGTGTATTTAAGGTAATGTAATCTTTCCACAACAATAAATTTGTTCTAAATGAAGTGACTGTCATCAATAAGGAACTTTACTCTGACAACTGTGGTTAAAGTTTAGCTAACGCTGGTCGTTTTGTCTGTCCATAGTGGATACAAGACTAGCAAGGGGGAAACAAAAGCAGAAGAACATATTGTTAGGGTGGTAATAATACTTTAATTCAACTTAAGATGATACGGATCATGAGGCTGAATAAAGGCTCGTTAGGTTAACTGATTCCAACAAAAACTTTAATGTATACTGTTAGTTCTAGCCTCAGAGATCTTTGATATAACTAGAGCAATAAAACAGATTAAAGACCATCAGATTGTCCTGTACACATACTTGTATGTGGAGGTTTTTAATGGCTGGGGTTAGTTTTGGAGCAACTATCAGAAAATACTCCTATTCCCCAAGTTGTGTGTGAGGCTTGATTTAATTAGCTGTAAATAGGGTATTCATATATATTATTTATTTTTCAAAAGAGAACTCAGATGAAGTGATTTACAGAGCAGATATGTGTGCTCTATTAGAAATAAAAATCATGTAATGGCATACAATGAAATTTAAGACAAGTGACCTGGGGGTCAGGACCCTTCAGGATGCTCCCAAGAAAATTTTAGGAGTCACCAGATGTTTCTGTTATACAAAAAAAATGTATATTATTTCAGATTTCTCCTCTTTCTTGCTAAATACTGGATACATTTTCTTGGTTTTCTTCTTCAAAACCCATCAAATGAAACAAATTGAGAAGGAAAACACTCCCTGGTCACTTGGAGGCCATAACCTGTGTTCAGAGATTTCAAGTGGTTATTACTTTATTATAAGGGGCCATGAGCCAGGAAGGTTGGGAACGCCTATTTAAGAAGATAGCATCCAACTGTGTGGCAGTAGTTTTGGGATATTTTATGCACCACACACACAAATAAATAGTTTTGCAAGTTTAGTGGAGTGCCCGACCTCAGTAAGGCTCTTGTGACTGAATTAGAGCAAATGCCTGTAGCCAGAAGAGTCAAGGCTGTTCTAGCAGCCATGTCCATGCTCATATTAATCAGAAATGGGTGTAATATTTGTGTGTCCACATACTTTAGCCTCATAGTTCTTACATATATGTAAAATGAGTAGATACATCTCAATAATCTATATGTCTCTATTCATTCATTCAGGGGTTGATAATGATGGAGGAGGGTGAGGAAGAGAAGACGAGTGAATCAGAGCCTGTGCTTCATACACAGCCGCTGTGTCGCTTCTTCTCTCAAGGAAGACACTGCAATTTTGGGAAGAGATGCCGATTCCTACACATAAGAGATGATGCCAGAGCTCATAAGGAGAAAACCACCGGGACACCCAGCCAATCAGATGTCACGTTTCCAAACTCAGAGGTCCCTGGAGGAAATGTGGGGTACAGGGTTGCCCCTGCAGCTGGCCACCGCCCCTGCCGCTACTTTCTCTCAGGCCACTGCACCATGGAAGACAGATGTCGCTTTTGGCATCCACCACAGTTACCCCCGTTGGATGACCAGCCTGTTCCTGGGAATTACTCAAGATCTACACAGAGGATGCCACCGGTACCCCGTCCCGGCATCCTCCAGGAGGTCAAGCTGTGTGACCTGACAGAGGATCTCGCCAACCAGCTGCGAGACACAGAGATCAGGCAGTTGAAGAAGCGTTTTCCGAAAGACCAGCTGATTATTCAGGAACGAAGTGATGGCAAAGTTACTTATTACAGGGCGACCGTAGCGGCCACTGATCCAGACTGGGTAAACATTTCCTGCTACCTTTCATTCTCCTCTCTTGAGAGCTTCGAGCTCAAATCCACCCACATATTATTCTTATAATAAGTTACAGCTCAGTTTTAACATGTTAACTTGAAGAAGTCTCTCCTCAACTGATCAACCCAGAGTGAGACTGTAGCGATGGCATTTGGACACAAATACTGAAGCCTCTCCATAGATTTTATAGTAGAAGCGTTCCTAGAACACCCACTGTGATGTTACTGTAATAGTATTATTGTTAATTAGTACAGGATAACATGGGATTTGTTTCAATTAAGCTGCACCACTGAGATTAAATTAAGCCTATTTGTTTTACAGGGGAAATGGGGTAAAGCAGTGATTAAAACTTGGCTATTTTGGCTCATTTGCAAACAAGTAATCTAGAAAGAAAATTTGCCACTCCACTATTCCCTCATGGTGTTTTTAAGCCACTATCCCCCAGTTTAGGGTAAAACATAGGCAACTTTTTCCTATAAATCATATTGAACCAACTTTTCCTTCATTTCCCATCCTTTGGTGTGACAGTAGGTTTCATAGTTGAACATTATCCCACTGGAAATATACTAACTCTGCTTTTTAACTTAAAGCCTTTTGATCTGAAAGAAATCGACATCATGGTGAGCTTCCCAGACAACTACCCTCAGGAGGTAAAGACTATTGCTTCCATTGACACTGCATGCTCTGTAGCTAAACTTTACAAGAGATGGTTGGCATCGAAAGAACAGTTTCTCATCCTCTTGATACATTTTCTTAGATTTTCACGTTGGATATACCGTTGGACCAGGAACTGCCGCCAGTCATGGCAAGGTAAATACACATGCAGTTTATTTTAACATTTAATGTTTAGAGTACTCGGTGCTGACTTTTCTGTAAATCTCTAGACATGCACAGGAGGCATCACTGGAGTGGCTCCAAGCCAAGCATGCAACCAATCAGCTTCTGGGAAAGGTAGAGCTGCTCTTCCGGCCTTTTCTTCGCTGGCTCGATCGTAGTTTGGAGAGGCTGTTCACTGAAGGAGCCAGGCAGGTGAGACTGCAACCTGATTGTGTCCCTTTGAATTTTCTGAAGTGACCTTTAAAAACCTGCAGATAGTAGATAGACTTTCTCTTCTTGTTAATGTTTTTGCAGTTGAAGAAAGACATTGATTTGGAAAAAGCTGGATTGCAGTTCATTTCATACCAGGAGCTCCAGGCAACAGTGTCTGAAAAATCTGCGAATGATCATTCGTCTGACCCTGCTGCCTCTGACACCGCTGCTGCAGATGAGGATGTCAGCGACGAAGGCGAGAGGACGGTGGAGGGAGAGAAGTCGGTGCAGCAGGAGGGTCCAGGTGGTGATGAAGGGCGGGAGGAAGAGGATGCCATTCGTTTGGTGGAGAACATTAAGATCAGCGATCCCCGCAGAGGCACAGAGGTGAAGCTGCTGGGACTGAGGCTTGGAGAGAACACAGCCACTGTAGTGGCCCCAAAAATCACAGTTTGCCTTCAGTGCAACAGGTGAGGAAACAGAGCTCAATTTCATATCCATATCACAAATGAGAGTTTGATTAACCAGAAGGACTTGACTGTAAGTGTACTGTCTGCAGGTGTAAGGTGACTGCAGACCTGACACTGACTGGAAGGACACCCTGCACAGCTCAGTGTGAAAAGTGCAGTGCAAGCATCAATGCTGCATTCAGGCCCTGCATGCTGCACCATTACAGTGACGTCCTGGGATACCTGGACCTTCACAATGCTGCACCTGCTGACCTTGTGCTTCAGGAGTGTGAACTCAGTGTGGGCTGCCTCAGCTGCTCCCAGGACGTCCCTATGCAGGTGATGAAACGCTTAACACCACACTACCCATGTGAATCAGAAGTGTGAAATGTCACCAGGAATAACTGAAACATGTCCTGATGGGCTCTGTTTTTGTCTTTCATTTTCATCAGAACCTCTCCTATGGTCAAACAAAGGAGTTTAATTGTGAACACTGCCACAGCAAACTCAGTATTCTTGCTGAGAGCACAAGATTCCAATATATTCCACCACGCACCAACAAAACAGGTCAGAGCTCACCTACATTTGTTATCAAGGCGATCAGCAGTGGTTCAAGATCTTGCAGCAACAAACAGCCACAGTTGGCTCGCTGACCAATGTTACCTCACATTGTGATTCAGGCCAATATAATGTGATTCCTTCCTGCAGGTCCAAGTGCCGGTGCTGTTAATTATAAGACGATCAGAGATCCCGCTGTGCAAAAGGGGAAGCCGCTGCCAGAAAAGGGAACATGCAAACATTACAAACAGAGCCATCGCTGGCTAAGGTATCATCATCACTGTGTCCTATCTTTTTTATCTGTGTTAGAAACATGCAGAATATCATGAAAGCTTCGTGCCATGACTGCCCTCAGGTTTCCCTGCTGTGGCCGGGCTTACCCCTGTGACGTGTGCCATGATGAGGACCAGGACCACCCCATGGAACTGGCCACCAGAATGATCTGTGGCTACTGTGCCAAAGAACAGGTGAGCTATAGACTGGACACGACATTCCATAACCTCTAAGCCATGGAGCTTATAGCACGATCTGATTCTGCCTAACTTGAAATGATGGCCCTGGAGCTATGTTGAACCACCCACATGAGTCGCAAAATGATGACATCAGAACAATGTGATTGGTCAGTTTTAATGACGGTCCTGGAACAATAATTAATTACGTTAAGGAACAACAACACCAACCAGCGATATCAGATACACCGGAGCTTATACTGATGACATAGGCTACATATCAAACTTATCACTGTTACTTAATTTGGTTTCAACTGGAAGCACTAATGCATACAGGCTGATGATAGACATGGAGACATTTAAAAAATCATCATCTCTTCATTGTTTGTCGTTGCAGCCGTACGGCAATGGAAAGCCTTGCATCAGTTGTGGAAGCATGATGACGAGAGGTACCCGCACCAGCCACTGGGAGGGAGGACTGGGATGCAGAAACAAAGTCAAGATGGGCAGGTACATCTATCCAACCCCGTTAAGGTCCACTTTTGTCTAAGTTTATTGGTACCATTGCTGATGAAAACGTAATGGTAGCAGTAGAAGTGTTTTATTCATTAAAAAAGATTTCTTTCTGTGTTTAAAAGTTTAAGAGTTGTTTTTTTAATTTCTCTTCAGAAATGATCGACAAAAACATGCCAACACCAACAAGACGGTTTCAAGGAGGGCGACCGCCCAAAAGAAGTAGTGGTTGAAGAAGAGGAAGAACATCACTGCCTTAATTTGGGAAAACACATGATTTGATTCACGACCTGATTTCAATGAAATTATCAATATTCTCCAATAAATCATGTTATTATGATCATTCAGTGTGAGAAGTGTTATTTTTGTTCTTATACGTAACGTCTAAAGATTAAATGTTGATTGAATTGGAGGACTTGTATTCAACCTGCATTTATATCATATTATTATTATTATTATTATTATTATTATTATATGGTCTAGCTGTTAAATATATCACATTTAACAAGATAAACACTTTTAGTTAAGATGGCAGGTCATTTGATCAGATTACACGTTAAAGGATTAAGTACTCCAGCCTTCTAATCTAACTTTCCTAGTTCATCCTCTGTTATTAGTGAAAAAAAACAACAGGATTGATTATCTATGGACTAAAAATACAAAATTTAGAGTTGGGCCTGACTATATTATAATAAGTGGTTGTTTTGTGGTTTAATTTTAGATTGTTGAGAAATTTCTGTAAAACAAAATGAGGGTCTCTACCTGCAGCTCAGATGAGAAACCAATCATTTAGGGGTATATTTCACTTTTCACAAAAACTGTTTTAGTCCTTACTTTCATGCTTTACACATGTTTAATCTTACACTAGTTGATTGAGTCTAAAGCCTATCATTGTGTTGTGTCTTATGCATGAAAGGCTCTGTTAATCTTCTTGTCAAGGTCTGTTTGTCGACATTGAGCTGCTTGGGGGAGAAAAAAAAAAAAGCTGCTGGTCTGTTCTGATTGAGAGAAAAGCTCTTTCTGTTGAACTCCACTATATAAAGGCAGAACTTTCTCCTGTTCCTGAGCCTCGCAGCAGCAGCAGCCTTCAGCAATACCACATCAAGATGTTGAACATCAGCGAACTGACTCTGCAGCTCCTGCCCTCCAGGACCTCGGACCGTCTGCTGCAGCCTTTCTGGGATTACATGCTTTTTCACCACCGACCTCTCATCTCATCTCCTTTTTTCCCCGTCCTGCTCGCCTTCTCCAGCTATTTCTTCTTCAGCATACCTTTTGCTGCACTGGACCTCCTGGGAGAGAGAGTGCCTTTATTCTATCAGTACAAGATCCAACCAGACAGGCAGCCAACAGTGGGAATGATGGCTAAGAGCTTCATGACAGCGCTGTATAACCACATATTCTTTGTTCTTCCAACTGTCATAATCGGCATGTTCATCCTGCCTACACCAACACTGCCACAGGTTGCTCCCACTCTATATCAGGTATTCATCGAGGGGCTGGCTGTGCTTCTCCTCTTTGACACTCAGTACTATATTTGGCATTTCATACATCACAAGCATCCCCAGCTTTACCGCTGGATCCATGCAATCCACCACGAATACATGGCACCTTTCTCTTGGTCAACTGAGCAGCTCAGCATCCCAGAACTGATGACTGTTGGATTCTGGAGCAACCAGGACCCAATTATTTTAAAGTGCCACCCGCTGACTACATGGTGCGTCACAGTATTCAGCATCTGGATGTCTGTGGAGGACCACATTGGCTACGATCTGCCTTGGACCCTCAACCACCTGGTGCCTTTTGGTCTGCTGGGTGGTGCACCGGCTCATGACATGCACCACCAGAAGCCAAGCAGTAACTACGCTCCTTTCTTCAGCCACTGGGACAGAATCTTTGGCACCGCCGTTCCTCTGAAGAAAAAGACTCTCAGAAAATAAGTGAATGCAATTCTGTAAATACTGTATGTTTAGTGCTTTTTCTTTATCGTCACAACTATTTCAGCACTGTCACTTTCTTTGCATTTGTGATATCCATTATTTTTCTGTCTTTTATTACTATTTTCTCTAATTTTATAGCACTTTTATAGTTGCCTCATTGCTGCTTTTGAAATGCTGCTTTCTCAATGGAAAATGTTTTATAAATATATTATTATATTATATATATAATTATTATATATATTTATATGCAATATAAAAGCTATATTTCTATGTATTTCAATTCAATAAAACCATTATGTTTACAATGATTCTTCCACCTCTGTTTCTGCTAGTTTTATATGGAATAAAATGCCTTCAATACATTGTTCTCCAAGTCATTCCAGTGAAGTAATTACAAGTACAAATTCCTCCAAACAACTTCCTGTCCTTGCTTTTGCCACGATCATCTTACATAAGACAAAGTCTTGAAGGGGCATTACTCAGCAATATTTTGCCTACAAATTCCACCAAAGAATAAGCAGCTTTTGAGCTAGAAAAACTAAGTAGTATTAGTCTGGCCTGTCACCAAGAGGTCAAGGGGAATTATTGTCAACCCGTACTTGAGAAAGTGCTGAGCTTTGACTGGACAAGTTGTTCAAGGCTGACTTGAAGGTGGAATCCATGAAAAATAATGACACAGCAAAAAATATTACATTTACCCTTATACTCTGAATGCATGTAGAGACCAGGAATGATAACAAGTAGAAAACACATCTTGTTATGTTGGGTTTGAAGTTTCAATCTTGATTAGCTTTAGAAAACATTTTTCAACACAAGGTTAATTTCCAGAGTTTTATCTTGATAACACTTGATAAGATGTGGCTGCAAGCATTATAAGTGGACCTTCAGATGAGATGTTTTTTGTCAAATACATGAGATTGTCTTAACAGCTTTTGTGCTTACTGTGTCTAGAAATTGATATGTATATAAAATACATGCATTGCATATATGTATACTTTGTTATTCTGTTGCAAACTTCTTCTCCTTAAATGTCTGCAACTGAATTTTATCATATAAAAAAGGTCAATAACACTCAAACATACAACAAATATTTAAATATATTTATTCGTCAGAAATAAAAAAAACATGCTATAAAATGTCAGTGAAAACTCTTGTTTAAATACTGCACAAACATATTGGAAATCTGTCCGGTGTTCTCTGTTGGGTGCATCTTGGTGTAGCTGATGAACTGGCGCCGTAACTTCCTCAGCTCTGCCATGTTGATGCTCCTGGTGAGCTCAATGTTAACGTCAGGTTAAGGTCATTTCAGTGCAAGTTATGATCCATTTACATTTTCTACAGTACAGCTGGACACGGAGTAAGTGGTAACCTACTGACTAAAAGTATCTGAAGGTCACAGCATCACATCTTAACCTTTAAGGGGAACAACACAATGAAGCAACACAAAGTTTTGAACATTACTGACGTAAATCACAAATTCAAATTATGCACCTGTCATTAAAGGCTGACTGGTTTCTGCGTGGACCAACATGTTCAAAGCAGAAAATCAAAGTGTTTGCTTCTGAGAACGTCTGAAATGGTGCAACTGCCAATACAAATCCACTTATCTGTGTAATTTGGTTTCTCTCCTCCATGTGTATCCCCCACTATGTTATTATAGGCAAGACCTTTAACAGTGGTCAGCTGCTGTGCCTTTCATTTAAGTTCTTTGATGGACATGCATTCATCCACCTTCCCCTTCAAACAAGTCATTTGATATGGAGTACTTTGCCTCCTGCTGGTGAGGGTATATGACTTTCCTTAGGAGGTAGATTATGAAAATGAGGCTGCAGAAATTAAAAGAGGCAACACAGATTTCAGACTGTCATAAGCTGTGAAAGATTACTGCTACCAGGGCATGAAAACTAAATAACCAACATTTGTTTGTGAAACGATTCTTCAAAATCAGGTTTTAGATTAAAAATAGGTGGACATGTAAAAAAAGGATATCTTTTCTGTTGTTCCTGGAACTGAAATGAGATCCCCAGGTACGCTTGTCTTCTGTGCGTTAAAAATTGCCTGAAAAAAAAACAAAAAAAACCACGTAACACACAGAATGTTATGTGTTTACTGATAAATACAGCTCTTGTGGTGCTTTGGTTTGTAGGGAGTTGAGATCAGCCAAGTGGGATCTGTAAGTACATTTTTAGGGAATTTTTACTTTAAAAAGATGATAAATGCAAGAAGAAAATGCAACATAGAACATCCTGTTTCAGGCCACTAACAGTGTCCTCAATAGCTTATTAAGGGAACAGAGCAGCTGATTTCTTATTGGCTAACAGCAATTAGCAGACAGAACCAATCACACAGACACATCAATAGGTAGCTAAATAATTACAGGAGCAAAAGGTATGACAAAAGAGGATACACAACCACATACTAATGATGAGGCAGTCTCTACGTCACCCGCTTAGAGTTAGAAAAGCCAAAAACGTCTTACCAAATATAGCAAACAAATCAAAACAATTCTTCACTTGGCTGAGATATAAAGCACTGGAAAATGTTCATACGATCATACTGACAAAAAAAAGATCACAATTACAACACACTGGTACATGCTAACACATTCAGAGATTCTGACGTCAATACTGGCGTCGCAAAATAGAGTGATCCTTATTCAAGGTCACTTTCACCCTGAGCAAATCTCTTTCTTTACCAGCACCAAAGCCCCCCCACACCTTCACATTTCCTCCACCATGCTGAACAGATGGTGCCAAGGATCTTTTCATTTGTCTACACTGTTACAGTCTTCCTCTGTCCAATGTTCTTTGGCTCATGTTAATCTTTTCCTTTTATTGGCCAGTCTCAGATATGGCTTTTTCTTTGCAACTCTAATTTTAACATTGAGACTGCTGTTTTGTGGGTACCACTAAATTAATCTGCCAGTTGAGGACTTGTTTCTATGACTAGAGACTCTGATGTACTTGTCCTCTTGCTCCATTGTGCACCTGTGCCTCCCACTTCTCTTTCTATTCTGAAATAGCCAGTTTGTGCTGTTCTTTGAAGGGACTAGTACACACCGTTCTATGAGATCTTCAGTTTCTTGGCAATTTCTTGTATTAATTTCTCTGAATTAGAGTAGACTGACAAGTTTCAGAAGAAAGCTCTTTTTTTCTGTCCAGTTTTACACTGAGATTGAACCCACTGATGCTTGAGATAGTCAACTAGTCCTATGGAAGACAGTTTTATAGTTCAGCTGTGCTGACATGACTGCATAAGCTTTTTCTAATGATCAATTAGCCTTTTAACATGACAAACTTGGATCAACTAACACAATGTGCCGATGGACCACAGGTGTAATGGTTGTTGAAAATGGTCCTCTGTACACCTATATAGGTATTCCATTAAAAAAAAAAAAAAAATCAGCCATTTCCAGCTAAAATAGTAATTTACCACTTATATGTAATCAATTTAATGTTATTTTAATTGAATTAAATTCTACTTTTGTAATCCAGATTTTTGAGAGGTTGTCTTTACTGATATTCTGGGGTATAACTCTTCCCAGCTGCAGAGCATTGAAGCTAGAACAAAGATTACTTAATTTATTATGTAACAACACAACATTCTCTGTCTACAATACATAACTAGAAATTATCAGGCCCCCATTCACCAGTGTGTCCTCCCTCATGCACGATGTTGATAATAGTATTTGTTTATTGTTTTTTTGTAAACACCATAGCTCTGTACTGTAATTATTTGCAAGCAGGTTGACTCGACTTGTTGCTTTTTGTCAACTAATCGCTACCAGCCAATAAGTTGTCACTCGCTCTGTTCCCTTGATTTGCTATTCATGCCACGCTCATGTCATGTTGGACTGATGGTAGACACTGGAAAGATTCCCAGGTTTACAAACTGCGAGGGCGTGATCGATTGAATAATTTGTCAGTTGCATAACAACATGTTATGCTGAATGATGGACTTTGACTGAAGTGAGACGTCATTGTTTAGTTGTCCTGATAAGCCAGATATATCCGTATATTCAGGAGTCAAAGTTTCCCAGTCACAATTATAACTTTGATGTTTTTTCTACTAGCTGAAACTGGTAACACAGGTATTTATAGCCTATAAGCAGGTGCTATCTTTCTTGGCGTTAAAGAAAGTCTATGACGTGGAGTGACATATTTGTAAATTAAAGTTTAAGCCAAATATTTTTCAGTATATGACTTCAGTCCATTATTTCACGTAGGTGATTTGAAATATGACATAAATGAAAAAGACTCATTTCAGCAAAAAAGAAGTCTCACAGAAAACCAAAAAGACATACCATTAACACATCTTGTGTGATCTTGTCCAACTCATACAAGAAGTTTGAAGATGACAATGGTTGCTGCAGAGAAAAAGAATATATCTATTACCATCTACATCTACTGAATATTGTATCCTCTTTCAAAAAAACAAAAAAAACTGTGTGTGTGTGTGTGTCTCTTACACTCTGTGTAGACTGGTTAGGTGGGGGTGCTTTTCTTTTGAAAAGTGCATCAGAAATGGCTTCATAAGGAAGCAAATCCTCTTTCAGGATGGTGAAGAGAGGACTGTCCCATCGGTTTCTGGAGTCTGGAGCTTCAAATCTCAGCACTAATGCATTAAAGCTACAAAAGACAAACCAGACAGTTTATCAGGCAAATTACAAAAACAGAATTGGATAGTGTTCATTTTTGACAGTGATGGGTGTAAACGTATTTTTAAAACCTATTCTAAGGTTAAGACAGTCCTACCAGAGATTGACATGCACCTCTACTACTGTTTGTGCAAAGGCTTGTCACTCACATGTCCTGGGTGTACTGCTCAGCAGCATCTCTGTTGGTATTCCATGTTGAACTCACTTCATCTGACGTCAAACAGTACACCTTCATCAAAAGAAAGCATAAGATTTTAATGTTTGGGTAATATATATATATATATATATTTTAAGATATTACAAGTCCATTACTTATTACTCTTGTACTTACCAGACAGTGTGGTGTCTGTGCATGTTTGATGAGACAGAACAGTTCATAGCGGTAGCCTGTAAGACATTATTTCAACTTTAAAGGTAAAAGCATAAAACAAATCATAATGTCTGTATATAATCCTATTGTCACCAATATTTACCTTTAATGTAATTTAATGAATCCAAAATTACAATGTCACCCTTGTTGACTTTCCTAAAAACAAACAAGTAAAGATTAAAAGGGCTGCGTCGGTAGAACATCACTGATGAATCTTATCCAAAAACAGATTTGAAAAACACACCTCTCTACTTCAGCTTTCAGAGATGCTCTGACATTTTTTTCCTTTTGGGAATCTGCAACATATCCAACAAGGTTAAATGACAGCAAGAGTGAGCAAAAGTCAGAGGTAACCCAAGGAATCGAGTATTTGTTGTGACTGCAATATCAAGCAGCAGAAGTACTGATGAACTGATGAAGATTTAATGAATTAATCTACCACTTCTTTTCGAGATTAACTGTTTGATGTCGTATAACATTTCTTAGTGGAAAATGCCCTTCAAAACGTGACCAATGACCAAACTTCACATTGTGCTTGTTTGCTTGACTGTCTGATATTGAATATCAGTCAATTCTTGTTGTTTTTTTGTTTTTGTTTTTTTTTTTTTTACAAAATTATCAACATTTTTGCCAAATATTTATATTCCACCCATTTTCTGACTATTCGACTCGTTGGAAGCCAAATTGCTGAAAAATTTAAAGACCTTTTAGCTGCTGATATCAGGAATTTAATGAAATAGTGGCGAGAAAATGGTTTTGTGAACCAAATATAGGACCCCAATACCTACTGGATGTCTAGTAGCATTACCAGTATGTAAAACAAGAGACTAGAGTGTCTTTTCTATACAGGATATCGACAATAACCCTGTTATGTGACACAATTTGATAGGAAGAGCATTTATCATACCACAGGGCAGTGATGACACTCTCACACCAAACTCCATTCAAAATACCAACAATTTAAGGCTGCCCAAACCTTCGATAAACATACTCCGTGGTAGACGAATGAAACGCTATTACTAGTTTTCAACATCAGCAGTATTTAAACGCCTTAAAAAGCTACACAAAGTCTACTTCAAGAACAAGTTATGTCACATCTTCCCAGGTAAGTTAGCCTCGGAGACACAGCTAGCTAGCTTAACTTGCCTCCGTAAACAGAGTTTTTGTCAACGTCCAGGGCTCCGTCTCCCACAACATGAACCTTCCGGTCACAGTTTTGTTCAAAGTGCACCTTCAGTTCTTCTGCCCTTCGTGTTTTACCACTACAGGGATAACCACACATCACTATCAGAGGCATAACTACTGAGTGTTATCAAATAAAGTAGCCTTGAATGTGATGAACAGCATGTCGACTGCTTCACCCGGATGTGATTACTGCAAGCACTTTTCAACATGACCAACAGGGGGCGCTGTAAAACTAGTGGCGTTTACAGATGTGGCTATTGTTTCATGTCAGATTATTTATTATTAAATAAATTAACTATTATTTGACTTTGTGTTACTTTGACAGACATTAAACACACACATCAATTACATCATTCTCTGTTTTTGATTTTAAAAAAAATAAAAAAATGGCTGACAACTGGATCTGGCTTTCAGTACGGGGTTTATTGACAGGTGGAAATACATATTAGGGTTCAAAATAATTGGCCCCAAGAGCAAAGCAGTGGCAGACTGGCATCATGTTGTCATAGTCATTGTAACATATCACATTAAAAATACATATTCTTCTCTTCACCAGGAGGATTTTACACTGTTGCTGTAAAGGTGTAACAACTGGTGGCTCAAATGTTCCTCAAGCAGGATCCCCGTCTCCTCTAAATGAATGGAAAAAAAAGTTAGTTGCACAGTTGATTAGATAAAAACAACAACAACAACAAACATAATCATAATAACAATAATAATAATGAACTAACATGTCCAATGCCTGTTTCCGTTGGGCAGTTTTCAGTATCTCAGTGAGCAGTGCCAGCAGGTCTTCCATGCGGTTCAGAGGACTAACACCTCTGACTTCAGGGGGAACATTCGCATCTTCAAAGGCAGACTCCATAAAGGAACTATCCACAACACTTTTCTTGCCCATGAAATGCCCTTAATTAACACACACAATGATAAAAACAAAATCAAATACATTTTTGGACAAAAAAAAAGCACAAAACATGACATGATTTGCCAGATGAGTGTTATTTCTCTTACCTGTTGCCCACAGATTCCCCCTTGGATTCACCTTGATCTTTGAAATTTTATTTCTCAGCTCAGTCAAATCAAGCGTCATTGAAGATGTCATGGCAATGTATGAGATAAAGATGAAAGAAGACAGGAGTCCTGCTCTGCAGATCTTTGTCAAAGTGCCTTTCATTCCTCAAACGTGTCCAACGCAATTTGGTGCCGGATAATTAAAATCTCTGCTCTTCTGTTACTTTGGGGACGGGCAGTTATACAGCGATAGGATGGGCTTAATATTCTAATGTGATGAAGTCATCCATCTGTGGTCGGTTTCTTATTGGATGAATGATGCACATTGGAGAGTCATGTGCCATTCTGACTTGTTCTGACGGTTGTAAAGTACGTGACGTCAGTGCCAAACCTCTAATTATCACATCCAAATACCTTTAAATACCAGTGCTTTAATACAGAGAAGTCTGTCACACACACACAAAGAAGTCTGTCACACAGGAGAAAAGACAAAGCAGATATATAATTAAATGCACCAATTTATTTGTAAGTACTGAACGTAAACATTACAGCAAGGCACAGGGGCCACTGCATGCTGAATAGATGTAATGGCTTAAGAAATGCTGTGAATCCAGGGTTCATTGGCTACTGTATGTACACAGGTTACTTCCCAATACAGGTCCTCACTGTACACAGTATCAAAAGTACAAATATCTTTCAACGAGCGTTACAAAAGAACAAGTCGTGATCAAGTCATTCTTTTCAGCCTCCGCAGCTTTAACAGCTGCAGTGTAGTAATTTAAGGACATAAAGAGAAGAGAAAGAAAGAGCTCATATAGCACTTAAATAGAAAAAGTTCACTTGCCAAGTCAAGTCAATATGACCACATAGCCTTAGGTTCATTCCCAAAATAATTTATAAAATTTAATAATGTGGGATAATACACATTTACTAATTTTTACATTGCACTGAGATTACCTGCAACTCCTCAAATACTTTCATCATTTAACAATCACTGCCATTAACCATGGAGGTAGGAACTGTCATGTATTGAATACAAAACAAGAAGTGCTGCTTTACAAACCCAGACCTGTAAACAAAAGGTACCCACCATCACGAGGGCTGATCTAAGCAATTTATTCATCATGGACTGAACAAACTCCCCTGATCCTACTAGTATTATTATTATTATGAGCGCCTTGACGTTAACAGGTCCTGATTTATAAAACATTATCTCCGATATGCCACCAAACTTCACTTTCATGCCTGCTCTGGATTACCCAAAACAATGTACCCTGATTTGACATAACATTGACTGTCCACTTGCCGGAAAAATACACTTCTGGCAATTTGAGGTATTTTCAATACTGCTGCATCACACATCCGATACCTCCCCATGCTTCCCCCGAAACAATCATTCAAAAAAAGAAAGAAAAGAAAATCATTAAAAAAATAAAAGGCCAGATCTGAGATAACACATGCACTCACAAATCAAACACATTCAACAAACATAAAACAAAAGTATTTGTGAATGCTTAAATAGTCAAAAGAAAGTCTTGTTCTTTTATGTAGCCTTACTTCAGTAGGCTTTACTCGCCTGCATCTAATCTCACAGGATAGCTTTTCAAATAACTGTTCACCAAGAATGCAGAAATACGGCTTTTAAATGAATGCTGAACTATAATAAAAATTTGTAATAAATGGTGACTACAATTCTCGCTTTGTACTGCAAATTAACTGCAACGCAGTCATGTCATAACAGCTGAATCCCATTCAGGCGATAGTGTGTAGCATTAAATACTTCAGACAACATTTAAGCAATTAAAATTACTGTCGATTACAAAGGTGAAAATCCACCCCTTCACTGTTACATCGATCAAACCTAAAAGCTAACAGACATTCCTGAGTCTCTTGTCAGGGCGGATGAAACAGTTGGAGAAAATAAAAAAGACAGACAGAAAAATATCTGTTATACGTGTGCAGTTATGTCTGAAAGGCAAGATTAATATATTATCAACATGCAAAGTTAAATAAAAACAATTGAAAAATGAATATTAATTTGTCCTCTCATTTATGAAAATACTGCTCTTTACTAAATGTTAAGGATATGCACAAATATACTGCACAACCTCTGAATAACTTGAGAGAAATTTCAAAATTAAAAAGGCCCCAACACTTTGTACCACCTCCATGCAGAACATCAAGCATCCCATGTTACTTTCAAATAAAAACTGAAGATATTAAAGCAGCTTTAAAGAGGTGTTGAGGTTGCTCTCGCTACCGGAGAGAGACTGCTTGTGTCTGAGAGTGAGTGCTCAGTTTTAAATTACAGTCCACAGTCGTGTCACAGCGCACACTTTCCGGCTCTCCTGCCTGCAAGGGCTCATGTTCATTTAGATCCGATAACACGTCATTCCCCTCGTCTGTATCTGCTGATCCATCTTGCTGATCATCCTGCTCCATCTCCCGAACCTCCGCCACCTCCTCCTCTTCTTTCTCCCCTTCTTTGACTTTGTGTACAATGAAAAGATGTCTGTTGAGAGACAGTAGTGATGTGAAACACAGGCCACAGTGAAGGCACTGAGGAGTGTTTTCATCAGTTTTATGCTGTGGTATATGCTGCTGGAACTGCGTCCTGTCCTCTGTGATGAAACCACACTTTGAACAGCGGAACTGGCTTTTCAGACGCTTCGCTGACGGCGCATCGATGCCCGAAGTGCGACCACGTTCTTCCTTATGTGCGTTCACGGCAGGTCTTTCTGATACAAGCCCCTGCAAATCACAGTCACACATTTTAAATTGATGGTTGTAAGACTCACATGTACAATTTTGCCTGCAGTTATTATTTTGTTGTTTGTGTTGAGGGAAAAAAAACTACCTTGCCCAAAGCCTTTTTTGATTCTTGGACAGCTGTTTTCGGCATTTGGCCAAGATCAGGATTTTTGATTCCATGCATTAGACTGATGTGGTTCTTCAACGTGACACTCGTTGTGAATGTTTTCTTGGTATCCGTGCAATACCTGAAGTGTAGAAAGGGAACAGAAGTGGAATTTTGAATGATAACCTGGTGAATTTGCATGTAACTTGATAAAAAACTCGGACTGTGCAAACAGTCATTTGTCCATTTTTTAAACATAAAAATCTTACCAACAAGTATACATTTTCTTTTTTCCATCATGGTCACTTCGAATATGTCTTCTCAGACTGGTTGCAGAATTGAAAGACTGCTCACAATGTCGACATGGATACTTCTTCACTGACTGTTGAAAACAAAACAAAAAAACAATTAAAAAGTGTGATGAGTCTGACCTCAGGACTCACTGTCCTCAGCACCATTTCCTCATTTCAGCAGAAGGACAACAGTACCTTAGACGGTCGACTAATCAGTAATGTTTGCATACTTCCCATATAGACTACATGACAAGTATGAAGGTAGAAAATTTGGGTTTTATTTTTAATTTATTGGTTCAATTATTTTACCCCCCTGCCGACCAAAATAAATACGCTCATACTGAGACTCAATGTGAAACTTGATGGCCTTGATCAATCGTCGGAAAGAGTTTCACAGCACATTAAGTGTGTCTACACAGGAAGTGATTCTGCACATTATCAGTAGTTTGTCAGCCCATCTGACATAATAGACACGCTTATATTTGAGTCAGTACGGGCGTCTACACAGTGATGCTTAATTAGTAGGACACAAATAGCAATATATACTGTGAGTTCAATCTGGGAACACAAAAGGCCTTATGTAACAAGTTATGTGACAAATTGACACTTCATCAAGACGCAATCAACAATATGTGTGATCTTGTAGTTTGAGATCACTGAAGTTGCAGCAGAGTGAGACACCCCATTTCATACACAGTAGTATATGTGAGCCAAGATGTTAACTTCAAGAAAAAAATAATTCAAGTGTGCAGCTGCATTACTGTTTCGGTTGAACACACACGCATTTCATCTTTGGGAATTCATGGTGTCTCACCTTTCCGTGGTTGGTCTTCACATGTGAAACATAGGACTCTCGTTCAGGGAACCACTTGAGACACTCTCCACACGTCCAGCCGGTGGGCTTCACACGAGGTCTGCTGTCCTGCTCGGCCTTTTTTCTGGGATTTTCTGTGTGTTTAACTGGGCTGCGACTCTTCTGTTGTTGGACGGAACGAGCATCCTGGTGCCGGTCAGTGTTGCCTGTTTGTTTACTTCTCTTCTCTGTCTCTGCTGTCATGTTACCTATATGAACATCCTGCAAAACAGAAAACACGTGGCAAAAAAAAGATATTAAAAAAAATAAAGTCCTTATAATCTCCTGCACTCATGTGAGATACATCTTAAGCTACTCCTCATTTACTCAACAACCTGTTTTTTGACAAACGTGACAGACATCTAAAAGTGTTTCTGGACTGACTACTTGACTTCTCTGCATTGTTTGCATTAAATAATGCTCCCAAAGGCTCAGGTTAAAAGCTGTTTTTTGCAGTTTAACATAATTTGGATGTGAATAATGGAAATGAGTAGCTTTTTGTCATTTGGTTTGATCATGAAAGTTTCACGTTTCATATAGGTAACCTAGCACGTGGATAAATACATAGGATGTATGTATGTGATGGGTAAACATACACAATATCTCTTTATAAAAAGTACAATCATTGCTAACCTTGAAGTGCTGCATCAACAGCTGCTTTTGTGGAAAGACCGAGTTGCATTCTGGACACTTGAACACGCACGTAACACGTTTGTCTGCATTCTGATGGAAATGTTCGAACAGTAACTGCTTTTTCTTGAACAACGTCTCACACGAACACTTAAAGATTAACCTGCAAAGGAAAAGAGAAAAACCCTTAAAATGAACCGTAAAAGTGATAACTACAGAAAGAATGTACAGCTTATACAACAGGCCAGGTCATGAGACTTTGACTTACTGAGGAGACATTTTGCTGGCACTGTGTTTATTTTTTAAATGCACTTCACAGCTGTCAGCGGTCTTGAAGGCAACTGGACAGACGGAGCACTTGTACAAGACTTCACAGTGTTTCTCCTCGATGTGAGTCTTTTGGCCTTGAAGGGTTTTGAAAACCATATCACAATGAAGACATCTGCAAAAAAACCAACAAAAGTTAATGCCACTTTTCTGTTTGCACTGTAGTTATGTTTTTTATAAAGCCTGCCTTTCTTGTTTGCCTACTTACTTGTACCAAGCCTTGCGAGCATAATGCAGACAGTTCTCCTTGACGTGCTTCTGTATGTCTGCAGACCGACTCAGGGCGCCACACTCAGGACAGCAGTAAGGGGACTTGTGTGCGTGGATGCGATCGTGAGCTTTGAGGCTGCACTTGTTGGGTAACAACATTGAGCACACCTTACACATCTGTTTTGTGAAAGAAAATGACAGTAAAGTCAAAAATGCTAAAGGGGAAACAAGAGAAATATAAAAACAATGCTCCCAGTGCCTTTAGAAGAACAAGTCTGGAGATGTTGTATATTTTGCTTACTGTCAACAAATACCATGAAACACTAAAACCAGCTGCGTCAGGTCAAGAGTCTCAACAAACAGCAAGCGAGCGTTTATGTTGCAGTCCTGTGAGCTCCAGCCCCGATCCTTGTAACGGTTTAACACTTGCTCGACAACAAGTTAATGTTGCGACTTTTGAGGTGGGAACAGTGGCTAATCTCCCCTCCTGTGCTCATCTCTCACTATTACAATAATAACAACACTTATAGATAAATATGAATATAAGCTTTGAATATTCCCGGGTGGCTCTCACTGAAGCTTCGAAGCCCAAAAAAACGGTTTTCAGTACAGCCATGATGAAAAGTACTAAAAACACATATATTAGCCACAATGATGCATTGTGCGTCATGTTGCTTCAGTCCATAAATGTGGGAAATTTTGCTTTGAATCAATCCCACATCTATTCTGCCATAAATATTCACTAAATGTGCACTAAATGTGTATCGATCCTCGGCTGAAAATAGTCCCAAAAAATGCACACAATATACTCCTGCAGTGCCCGGATGTTTAAGAACTTACTGAATCTCAATATTTTTGATCCATTTTTTAGGATTTGTGTCCTCAATAGGAACAAATGGGCTTGGGGCTGTGAGATGAAATTACACATTGTTGGTTTTGGTCTTGTCATTGGAAACGATACAAAAAAAAAATACTATCTCCAGCCTTATCCTTCAATATTTCAATAAAACATCTACTCACAAGTCCTTCCACATCCTCTGACGGTCTCTGGTAATGACCTGCAAGTGCTTTATAGTCAAGTAACTGCTTGTTACACTCCAGGCAACGGAGTCGGTGGCGAATGACATTGTCTGGATATAGGGGCAGGACAGGGTGGTTTTTGGATGAGGATGACGGTGAGGTGTAGTTCACAGGGTCCACGTTCACAGGGTCACTACAAGGCGGGGCGAACATTTGTTCCTCTGCTATGGGTTTCATATGGAGCTGTGTGCACTGCATCACCATGCCATTGTTCTTGTGCTCTCGTGCATGTGCCAACAAGGCGCACTTGTTGAAGAACACGATCGTCTTTGCACAGTGCGTGCATCCGACTTCGATGTGAACGCTCCTCCTGCTGTAATGATATGCCAGACTGCTCTCCAGCCCGAAGGAGTCCCCGCACTCGAGGCAGCAGTATCCGCGTGGTGGGAGGCTGATATTGCTCTCTGGAGGGGGGTTCAGGTTGGGCACATATGTAGGCACAGGGTTGGCATTGTTTAACAGTCTGTTTAGGGTTCCTGCTGCTGTGTTGGGAGTGCATGTGCGAGGATATGGTTTGGCTGTTTTGACCTGATGCACCAGTGGGACGGTGCTGTACACTGTAGAGGAGAGTGCGTGTTGGCTTTGTTGTTGAGAGGTGGAGCGTGCAGCTACTGAAGCAGCAACACTGTGAGGGACCAGGTTCAGACTAGCTAAGTGCATTGCTTTGGGAAGGAGGTTTGTGCTAGTTGAATGGCCTGCTGTGGCTGATCCCCTCTTTGGTTTCTGCCCCTGATGAGCACCAGATCGTTTGACAGGACCAGTAGTATTATGGAATACTGTTGGGGGCTGCGTTACGCCTGGCCTCCTGGAGTTAGCCTCCGATTTGTTGTGCGAGACTCTCGGTGAAGATGTACTAGCCAGGGTACCTTTTGTTTGTATTCCAACAATGCCATCAACAGCCGCACTTTGAGACTGATGAGGAGACATATTACAGTAAGAATCTTCACTAATCATACTCTGGGCGGGAGAGGATTCATATGCAGAATGAACTTCATCCGTTTCTGAATCTGGCAGCACACTGGTGACTGTGCGCTTGATCTGCCCGGACGTGGTTTTGATGGTCTTAATTCTGACCCTGGGTATGGCAGGGGGTGACCCGGATGCCACAGCAGGGGATGCTTTGCCACTACTATCACTGCAGATGCTTACAGGGCTATCCGAGGGCTTCATTAACCGTTTCACAGCCTCAAGTGGACTTCTGGGGCTTCGTGGGGATATAGGCACATTGGGGCTTGCTTTCATGATGTCATTATGAACTGCCGATGACTCTCTGGGATCTTTTCTAGCATTCAGAGCCACCAGAGCCTCTAGGCAAGAGGATAATTTAGATGTCTGAGATTTTACATGTGGATAGGGGGTGGGAACATCCACTGAGGCTCCTGAATTGCAGTTGGTGTCAGTAAAGTTCTGGTTTGCGAGTGGTGGGGGAAGTGCACTGTGTATTCTCCGTGTTTTATTTGTTTCGTTGCCAACACAGATGTCAGAGGGCTCTTCGCTTCTACTTTCGGTTCTGCTTTTCTGATAGTTCTTGGGGATATCAGAGTCATTCGGACAGTCATCAAACACGCTGAGGTCCAGTTTTTTGGGATTGTCCGGGATTGAAGGTTCCACCATAACTGATGCTTCTGGGAAACAGGGTCTCTCTTTTTGATGCATTTCATCTCTACTACACTGAGTGTCTTCAGACTCAGGACTGGAGATGGGACTAAAATGAGAAAGTGACTGGGTAAAGATTGGCGTCCCATCAGGTTTTTGCTGAATAGGTGCCTTTCCAAGAAGCTCTCTTGAACTCTCCCCGTTCAAAGCAGAGACAAATGACTTGGAAAAGACCGTGTTAGTTGTCTCAACCGGATCAATGGAGGTCTCTTGTCCCCTAAATCCATTCTGCAACGCTGATCCAAAACCTTCCAATGACTCCTGTCGGCTTGTGTTTTTCACAATAACACTTACAGCAGGAATATCTGCTGGTGTGACAGTTTGGTTACTCAATAAGCCATCATCCAGACATATCCCCGTGTGTTTCAGCTGACTCTCTGTCTCCTCGTGACTCCCATGGATGGGTTCCTTAGCATCCAACCCTGTGGCATCTGGGATGTCAAAGGCGGCGAGAAGATCATCAAAATCTGGGGTTTTCATGTCACCCATAGCTGCACAGGGTCATAAACCTACAAAAAAAACAAAAAACAAAATTAGCTTGACTTGTTATATTTACATTCAACACCGTGGGTATTGAAACCAGCGCTTAAGGGACTGTTGTCAGTATTATTACTGTTTTACAATGTGAGTAATAACTGTTTTACAGCTGGGTACTGTCTCCTATGCTAACGCTAGCTTTCTCTAGCAAGCTGAACGTTAACAAGGTCTGCTGATCTTCGTATATGCAGCTACTATTTTGTACCAAGGCATGCATTAATACACACATACATATGCAGGTAAACGTTTAATACAGGCTACAATGCCCATTTCGTTAAGAAAACATCAACTCCTTCCTTGGCCGACCTGTAAGAAAGTTGTTTTGCTGTTAGCCTAGCTAACAAGAGAACGTACTGTCAGCTAACGTTAGCCGACTAGCTAACGGAGCCAAGCTAGCCAGCTGGCAATATAGCTTAGCATGATACTATCGAGCAAATAATTAACCCTTAACGATGCACAGGTGCGCTTACCATTTGATCCGATTGTGTTTAACAGCTGTAGTAAATGTGCTATACAGCCAGTTAAGTGTTGGCGGTAAGTGAGTAGCAGCTACGTTTGGCTGTAGCAGGGTTTCATAGCTAGGCTACAAGCTACTAGCGTTAACTTCGTTTTCCTTTTCCTGTAGCTGGGCGATTGTAGCCCTCGACTCTGACTTACAGACGATAGGCGGTGCCATGGACCTGCGCTTAGAGGAAGATGGATCCAACTTACTGTGTCCAGTGAGCCTATAAACACTGCCATTATTACATGTGGTAAGCAGTCAGAGGTGGGTTTGTGTCATGTTAATGAAATAATCAATGTTTAACACATGCATGGCTGGAGACACCGCCTGTAGGTAAGATAATTAGGGGCACCTTATGAGGCACCCACCCTGTCCTGAGATCCAGCTCCAGAACCACTGGGTCATACAGTTTCCATCATGCAACACATGAGCGTCTGTCATTAGACCCTCACTGCTCAATAAAAATCTCAAATCCAAATGAAATAAGATCCAAATAATTTATAAAGGTGACATACGTAAGATTTCGCTGCTCGTCTGCTTAATGTAAAGGTAGAGCCGTCAGCTAAATACCAAAATCACAGTGATTGTTACCAGTTGGATGTTGATCTTAGTGTCCTCCAATCCATCGTTGCAGTCAGCGCTTTAATAATGTTTTGTTGATCCATGTTAATTTATAATCAGGATGTCAATAAAGAAAAACCGGGCATCAGCTCCGCTGTTTGTTCTTATCAGCGGCCTGGATAAACTGTAAATCACATGACATTACAGACAAAGATAAGGTATTGTTCTTCTGTTTGTTTTCAATATTTTTCACAGGATTTCCTGGCAAGCTATATTGACACTGAGATGTGAAAAAGGTCATGTGGAATTGAATGCAGACAGATGATCAACAAAACTGGCACCAATATTTACCACTTTTTTCACCACGACTCATACTGTAGCCTTGAACTGACACTAAAGTAGATCCCCACTTCCCCACTAATGTCTGGGATTTAATGTGGATTGTACCAGTATCATCTGAGGAGAAGGGGGAAGGTTCAGCTATTAGTTTTTTAAGATTCATGACCTCATGAGCCTCTGTGTCTCTATTGTTATTTTGAAGGAATAATCCTGTAAGACAACTTTGAGGGCAAAAATCCCCATTTTTCTTCCTTCCCGCTAGTGAGGCTGTGAAGTGATGACACACAGTGTTACAGACTCACAGTGTTACAGACTCACAGTGTTACAGACACACAAGACTGCAGCACACTTACATCAGATTTAAAAAAAGCCTCTGTAGTCAGAGACTTATTAAAAGACATAATGACGCAGGATTTAACTGCAATGCAGAGTAGTGGCCATGTAGTGAAGGGTTACAGCGCAGTAATGTGATTTAAGAGATGAAACAAGCTAAAAGCTATTTCATGCACATGTTTGAATTTGTAAGTCTGAATAAAGAAGAAAATAATTTATATTTAAAGGTGCAACATGTAATAATTGGCCTAATTCATACTCCAAACAAAAAGGGGGCGGTATATCACCAGAGTAACCGCTGCTGCTAACCGTGGCTGCTGTTAGCGAGTTAGCTCGGTTAGCCGTGCATCCAACGGGAGGCCAGATCAAGCCACCAGAAAGAGAACCCAACTTTCGTAGCGACCAAACAGTGTAATTACAACGTCTCGTGATGCACTGCAGGCCCAAAAAATACTTTATCCCGTAAGCTCACATTGTAAAAGAAGCGTCTGTAAAATGCTGGATAGTTTTTTTTCTTTTTTTAGCTTCACAAATCCAGTGAAACGACTCGTCCGACTATCATAATTTGAGCCATTCGGTTCAATAATAATTGGAAAGTCTAGAAAAGCTGCAAGATTAAATCACTTTCTTCCCTATTCAATTTAGCCGTCTCAGTGGGCGGAAGCTCTATGGGTCAAAAGTTTATTTTTTAAATGTTTTCAACAAAAACTTTTACAAAATGCACCTTTAAATATGATTAATTTGAGTAATGGCCACACTTCAGTTTAATTTTGTATGCATTACAATCATCCTTCTACAAGTGTTTACTCCGTCACAGCTCTGTTGTCTAAATCGTCAAATTGCGTCTGTTGGCAGACCAGTTAATGGCTTACATAAAAAGAGCGTCTTGGGTTAATAAACCGAGGCATATGGTACAAAATTCAGGACATTAAGTTCTTTCTAATGAATTTAAGGTCTGCAAGGCTTTCTGAACACAAATATCCCGGACTCTTAAACAAGGATTAATGTTTATCATATCCATCCAGACTGAACGAGCCCCCATTGAGAGTTATGAGCCACGGACGAAGCCGTTTTTATGAGGAAAAAACAGATTTTTTTATTTTGTGTGTGCGACAAGATAAAATCTGAAAAGCTGCGAGTAAGAACGAATAGCCGCCATTATATCCAATCATGAATCATCAACCTGAAAGTAAAGTACAAATTGCAGCGCAATACATTTAATAGACCAGATAACAGCTCTAACTGATTTCGAGGTTATCTGATTCTCGGGCAATTAGTCGGTGTACTTCTTCAAAATAATCATTCAGAGACGTTAATTTGACGTTCCTTACTTCGACCCACAAAAAGCAGTCTGTGTGTATCACAGCACACATACAGGAGCGTATAACTTCACATGCTGTAGTTATACAGCATGGTCATCACTCACAAGCGTATCAAAATTGAATGAATACAATATATTTTTTGCTTGTAGACGGTAAAAAGTGAAAATGTGCCTGTTGAAATAAGATTTGATATCTTAGAGCAGGACCCTGTATCTTACTGAGATGTTACTTGTCAGGTGATTGTGTCTTATATTAAGTGTAATGTGACATTTTGACCAGAAATTGCACAAATGTACAAAATTAGTAGTTTTTTCTTGAGTTTATTCACTGTAGGTTTCACTGAAGGATCATCTGTCACAAACCAAAGAGCATTTTTTAAATTATAGTATAATCTAAGCGTAGTATCTGTCAGTATGTCTGTATACAGGCTACTGAAATTATGATTTATGGGGAGAATCTGATCTTTTTGTGCATGCCAATTATTATTTAAATTCAGTAACATTAGAAAAGAAAGAATAGAAAATGTGCGTCTGAGTCTTAATCATCATGATGTTCATTCACATGCTCCTGATGCATTGTTCCTTATGAGTCTTCCTTACAAACATGAGCAATAAGCATGACTTTTTATGACTTGCATGGGTGGAGGACAACCTCCTCCAGATAAACTCATTCATGATTAATCCACCGCCTTTTCCCCGCTCTTCAATCAGACCCAGTAAATTCATATCTGCTAACAAGGATTCACTTATCACCTGTTGCTCCCAGTGATTTGACGAACGTGGTCAACATCACATCTAATCAAATGTTGCTTCATAAGGTCTATTAAATCATTCCTGTTGCATTATCACACTTATCACGCTTACGTCCTGTACTTCCTGAGAAGAGCGTGTCTGTTAATTAATGATAGATGCTTCATAGAGGGCAGAGTATATTTTCCCGCAGTGCTTTTTACAGCACAGCATTTGACAGCCGGGTTTAGGACGACGCACAATGAGTAAGCCATTAGCTCTGCTTTTCTTTGAATTAAGCTGTTTGTTTTGCAGTTGTGAACTGATATTTTTCTCACACAAAGTAAGCCGTGAGGACTGTGTGGACTTATTTTAAGATTGTTTTATCTCAGAGAGTACACAGAAACAGAAAAACACAGCTCGTCACTTGTTTGGCATTCCTGGTTTGAGTGAGTCGAGGGTGCTTTCACAAAGGCTGCTGCACATGAAGTGAACGGTGATTGTGTTTTGTTTTTTCAGCAGAAAGAAACGGTGTCCAGCTCAAAAACGTAATCCAAGCCAACGGAAATGGCGTGGACAACAAGGCTTTTGAAATAGAGGTATGTATCACATTTCTTTTTTTTTTTAAAGAAAACAGCACATTGTGATCATTGTTTTCAAAAATAAAACACCTTTATTTTCTTAGGAGGACAATGTTATTGACACTGGCAGCCAGAATTGGGAGGATAAAAAGACTAAAAAGGGATTGGGATCATACTTGAGGTGTGTCAATTCAAGTGATTGCATTTTGTAAAGCAGAAATAATAACTCTTTTATTGAGGGTACAATACTTCTGGATGTACTGGATCACATCAAGTGCACAAAATTAAACCTCTGAAATGTTGGATTTGTTTATACTGTCAGTGAATGTACAGTAACGTACGTACAACAGAGAATCTGCTCTGTTTTATAATGCTACTGTAAAGTTTCAGACTGTTAAGATTTGATTATATTTAACACACAAAAATGACAACTTTTGAGCAAATATACATGACTTGATATTGAATCTTTAATTATGTGAAGGAGAACATTTGTAATTTCAGTATAGTATATATTTTGTACACAACTGGACCTCACTTCTAATTTCTCCTGTACTTCAGCCAAGTTTCCAAGCCGATTAACGCCACAGAGGATTACATCAAGGCTCACTCGAGAACCTTCAAATGCATTGTGCTGGCCATACTTGGAGCAGGTAAGAAAAAATAAATAAAATCTGTTTCTTTTTCTGTTGATATTGTTCTGGCAGTAGCAGTTTATTCACTAGATGTGTCCTAAACACTTTGATTATGACAAGACAAGAACAACAGTGTGAAGTTTGATGTGCTCTTTGCTGTTCTGCAGGTTATGTGGCTTACTTCATTGCAGCCTGTGTATTGGACTTCCAGAGGGCCATTGGTCTTGTCGTCCTAACCAGTTTGGCTATCTTTATAAAAACGTATGAACTTTTGAAGCAGTACAAGGGCGAACGCATCAGTCGCTGTTTCAAGCCCGCAGTTAGATGCTTTAAATCCAACTTGAAATGGCTAAAATGGTGAGTGGACGATCTTGTTTTCAGTGGCTACACATAATGGAATCTGTTAAAAAGTAAAGGTGTGTTTCAACTGTGTTTTTCAGGGTTTTCATCTTGGCTGTCGTGGTCCTGTTGGTGGTGTGGCTCGCCTTGGACACGAGCAAGCGTCCCGAGCAGCTTATCTCGTTTGGGGGTGTGTGCATGTTCGTTGTGCTTATATTCATCTTGTCAGCACACAGGACAGCGGTGAGTCACTTCTCAAAGACGAATTATTATTGTGTTGACACATGTCCGGGTTTATCTCACATGTTATCTCTGGTCTGTTGTGCTGAGACTTTGGATATCATTTGGCCTTGTGCCCCTATCATCTTAAGGTTTAGCAGAAATGCTTCCTTGCAATAACACAACGTTTTATAGGGACTCCCTGATACACTGATGGTCTAACTACTTCTACTTTTTAGGTACAATGGAGGCCTGTGTTCTGGGGTCTCGGGATGCAGTTCTGCATTGGCCTTTTTGTCATAAGAACACAACCTGGACTCATTGCATTCGAATGGCTTGGACAACAAGTGCAGGTATTAGACTTGGATGTTGAAAGATATGCACTTTTAGTGGGAGGAACAAGCAAGTGTCAGCTTCAGTATCCACACAGGGTGCACACTGATGGTTATTACACAAGCTCAGCTCTCCGTCCTCCATTGTCATCATAAATATTCAGCATACAGCTCCCAAATCATTAGCAAACATGACATTAACACGTATTTGTATGTTAAAAAAAATAATTATTTCATCAGGAACCTCATTACAAAAACCTTTAATTTTGTATAATATCAATAACATCTAAAACATTTAAGGTGTGATTCAGCCTTTTGAACCAGTCACGTCCTGCGTGATCCTAAAGGGTTTGTTTGCATAACAGACACTTACATACATGTTACTTACATACGCAGTGTTCATTTTCTGCCAGGTCACTATATCTATATCTTTAACTATGCTTACATAATGTAAGCATAGTTAAATGTGCCCATACATGCTTATCTTTAGAGCACTTTATTATGCTGTTCACGCTTATTCCTGGGTTATCTAAGGATTGAGAAAGTGCAAGCATGTAGTCTGTTAATCACTTTGTAATGTGTAGTTGCCACTTCATTAAAATCTAAATTAATGAGTAATTGCATCATAAATGTCATAAATGAATAGGTAGGAGAAATAAATAATCGTTTGAAATAAAATAACCCATGTTTGTTCTTTGTGCTATAATTCCAGATATTCCTTGACTATACCAAACAAGGGTCGTCGTTTGTTTTTGGGGATCTGACAGCAGACATCTTTGCCTTTCAAGTAAGTGGATGATAATGTGTTTTTTCGTAACCAAACAAGATTCTAAGTTATTGAAAGTAAATGTGTTTAATGTGAGTTTTGATTTCTTGCTCAGGCGTTGCCCATTGTTGTGTTCTTCAGCAGCATAATGTCGGTCCTTTACTTTCTGGGGATAATGCAGTGGCTCATTCTGAAGGTAAAGAAAGGTTCAAACATGCACCTCACAGCATCGTATGTTCCTGTTGGTCTGGGTGTATATTGCTTACGCCTGCAGTGAAATACTATGACCAAGAGCCATGTGTTTTTGTGCACGCAGATCTCATGGGTTATGCAGATAACGATGGGAACCTCTCCCACAGAGACCTTGAGTGTGGCAGGCAATATATTTGTTGGGCAGGTACGCTGGCTTGATGTCTTGGCACTAGTCTGCCTACATTTGACTTTAAAATTTAATGAGCTCCAATCTATCAGGACTTTACTGTCATGCTTACATAAACAATCACTAATAACTGATTTTAACGACCCGACAATTACTCTGCTGATTTACTTTTGCTTAATGTTTTTTGTGCTTCAGACTGAGGCTCCGCTGCTGATCCGCCCCTACTTGAAGGACATGACTAAATCTGAGATCCATGCTGTTTTGACTGGCGGATTTGCCACAATTGCAGGCAGTGTCATGGGGGCATTCATCTCATTTGGGGTGAGATGAAGCTGTTTTCACAACACACCACATAATACATGGCACATTTCATGCAAAAGATGCAATTAAATATGCTCAACAAAATATAAAAAACACAAAAACAGGAACATTAAACTGAGACAACAAATAAATGAGACATTTAAAAAGAAAGAAAGTTACTGAATTATAATTATTATATATTGTACGTGTATCTTGGTAAAGTCAGGCTTACTTTCCTTTTAAAAGATATGAATCTAGATTGAGAGAGTCCAGAGTCTGGGGCTGTATAAACGAAATGCAGCATCGCCAGCAACTTCAGTTCCTGAAGGGAGGAATTGTTAATGAGGGAGTGTCAGCACAAATCAGACATTTGTTCAGAACATGAACTGTGAGGAGGCCAGTGATTTAATCCCGAATGAGAGGGTGAACTGAATTCAAAACAGTGAGAGGCACCTTCAATTATTTCTATGGTGACAAGCAGCCAGCGGGCAGCTTTTAGTCCGGGAACAAGGTGTGCCCTTGGTTTTATGTTGAGGAAGCTCCTGGCTGCAATATTTTGAAGCAGTTGTAGATAAGAGTCTGAAGAAGTGTGTACAGCATTGTGCTGTGAGAAAAAAGTCACTTAGTGGACTTAAGATACCATGTTTGCGCATGATTGAGCCTCCTGGCAGAAAAGAACGGGGCCCTGGACTGAACTTTGGGGTATACCTCAAGAAATATTTGTTCTTTCTAAACAGAACTCCCCAGTGGAAACTAAGTAGTTTCAACCTGTTGTGTAAGATATGAACCTGGCACAAATTGAGCCCAACAGCCCAACCCATTTCTCTTAAATTGAAGCCAATAAAGCTGAAAGCTGAAGATAAACATGTTTATTAAATCTTAACATCATGCATTATATCAAATACTGCATCTTTTGCTGATCTTTGATCCACTACAGCCCACTGCAATAAAAGACATCTTGTATTTTGCAGATAGATGCATCTTCCTTGATATCAGCCTCTGTCATGGCTGCTCCTTGTGCCTTGGCCATCTCCAAGCTCTCTTACCCAGAGACAGAGGAGAGTCCCTTTAAGTCAGAGGGCAATATTAAAGTGGCTTGTGGGTATGTATATCTGTCCCTTGGTTTATTCTCTTCCCTTTAATGATTTTTTATACTTTTTTGATTTAACTTTTTTTTTTTTTTTAACTCCCTAGAGATGAACAGAACATTCTGGAGGCTGCAAGCAGTGGAGCGTCTGCTTCAATAGGTCTTGTTGCCAACATTGCAGCAAATCTGATCGCCTTTCTCGCCATCCTCGGCTTCATAAATTCAGCTTTGAGTTGGTTTGGAAGTATGGTGGGATATCCTGAAGTGACATTTCAGGTATGTTTCAGCTAAAGACTGATAACTCAAGAGGGATGTTTTGATAATGTCGAATACTTTCTTGGATTTTTAAAAAATCCGATGTATCTGTTTGGCCCTGATGTAATATCAAAAGAGCTTTTAAAATGATCATTCCTCTTAAAACCAAAAATGAGTGGACAAATAATAAGCAAACACTGTTATTTTGATTATGTGTTTTCTTTTTTATGATGATTTTTTAGTAATTATTCTGAGATATACATATATTTATTTAAAGCTTGCTTCTACTGTAAATTTAACAAGTGAGTCTCACAATGTTCAAATAAACGTGTCTCTCTGTGTCCACAGCTGATTTGCTCTTACGTCTTCATGCCTATTGCCTTTATGATGGGAGTGCCATATAAAGACAGTTTCATCGTGGCTGAACTAATCGGCACAAAGCTCTTCCTCAATGAGTTTGTGGCTTATCAGAAATTATCTGAACTGAGTGGCAACAGGATCAGTGGACTTGGTGAAGAATCGATATCTGTGAGTAAATGTTGTTCATTGGAGTTTGAATGTTGTCAGTGTGGGTGTGCGTCAAGTATAAATTCCTAAAGCACTGCACAAAAGACAAAGTGGAAGGGAGACGATTTTACTCAATGCAAAATAACACTGCAGGATTTTGTTCTTTCTTGTTTCAGGTCCGATCAGAAATTATCACCACCTATGCTCTTTGTGGGTTTGCCAATTTCAGCTCACTGGGCATTGTGATCGGAGGCCTGTGTGAGTATTTTATCTTGAGTAACCACAGGGCAAAAAACAAACAAACAAAAAAGTTGTTTATCCCTCAGTAACAATTTTTGACACAGACTATTTTCTTTTATCAAAGCCTCTATATGCCCATCCAGAAGAAGTGATATCTCGTCTCTGGTGCTGAGAGCTATGCTCACTGGGACTTGTGTATCTCTTGTCAATGCTTGCATTGCAGGTAAGAGCTTTTGAATTGAACAGTTTAGCTTGTTTCATATTGTACTGCAACTGAGTAGCTTTTTCACTTTTTTTCTTAGGGATCCTATTTGTTCCTCCACTTGACTGTGTGGAGCTGTTCAAGATATCTGCTTTCAATGCCACAAATGCAGATGTACAAACTTGCTGTGAAGACCTCTTCACAAGGTGAGCATGTACACTTTCATTACAAAGATACTTTCTGGTGGCTGGGATAATTTTGGGAAAACATCGGTTATACACAGGGTCAATAGATTGTTAAGGGTCCCATATCGTAGAAAGTGAAATTTCCATGTCTTTTGTGATTTTAAGCGCTGTATCGTAGGCAACTGGACTTGTTTCAGTTTCTTGATCTTATCCAAGAGGCTTCTTCAGTTCACTTTTGTGATTATAAAACAGAACTAAGCGCTTTGTAAATATCAAAATGCTCAATGTAGAAATGCACACATCCCATATTCAGAAACTTTTCCTTAAAATGAGCTGTCAGGACTTCTTTAAGTTATGATGTCACAACGACATAACCACCACCCTCAGCCATGCCCCTAACATGGCTGTGGGTGCAGAGCTGATGCCGAAACAAAGTGGGTGGTGCCTGCTCAGGCCTATTAAAGCTAACTAATCAGAGCAGGCCGGGCTTTTTGGGAGGGTGGCCTTAAAGAGACAGGAGCGTTCAGACAGAGGGTTAAATCGAGGTTTTTTAAACACTAACGCATGTAAACATGTTCTAGTAGACACCCAAAATGAACATATGTACCTGAAACTGAGCATAATATGGCACCTTTAAATGTGCAATTAAATGGTTCTGATATGTATATGATTTGTGGTTATTTCGACTTAAATCTCAAATTAATTCTTTTGCAGCACTCTCGGCAATGGGACATTTGAAGGATCATGGAGCACAGTAGCAAATGCCACAATGTATTTGTCTAAATGTTGTCAGTGTTGTGGGCTTCCTACTCTGAACGTTTGTAGTTAGAGGAGAAAAATAAATGTCAGTGTCTGTTTTTATACTGTAGTTAATTTGTTTCTCCACGTTTGTATATTTGTGTCATACTTAATGTAAAAATGTATATGCACATGTTTTAAAAATGATTGTAAATTTCATGTATTATATTGTAAATTAATTCACATATTGGCTTTTATTTGACACCAAGGATTCAAAGGACACACCTTTAGAAATATACCTCAGTATGTATTCAGGCATCAACAGTTTGATAAATGTAAATATTTTAAAATAAACCAATTATTTCATAATGTTATTGATGATGATACACACAGTCATACTTTTTGACTATATAAAACTCTGTGAAAATGAAAACGTGTGCTCTGCTCGGATTCAAATGTTGATGAATGTAAATATTTCAAAATAAAACCAATTATTTCATAAAGTTCTTGATAATGATACACACAGTTATACTTTTTGACTATATAAAACTCTGTGAAAATAAAAACGAGCTCTGCTTGGACACAAATGTTTTACATATTTATTTAAAAAAAACATAAGCTGACATGATGTAACATGAATGAGACAGCACACATTGTAAACACACATTTATGCGTCTTTCCTAATTACTCATTCATTGACTCACTCACACACTCCCTCACACGTTTGGATTTTCTTCACACTACTTCAGATATTTAGTGCTTTGACTTTATATACACATAAATACAACAGATTGTTTGCATGACACCACACCTTAACATCACAGTGCTTTGAATGTCATCTGCTGATCGAAAAATGTCATCCTCATTTTCCAACATTTTTTTTTTCTTTTTAGAGAATTTGGGTTTTCTATCATAAAAAAAAAATCATGCAATTACAGTTTTTTTATGGAAGGGTAGCTAATGTTTAATGTGGCTATTTGGGCTCATTTGTAGACTCTGGTTGATCATTAACCAACTATCCTTTACAGAAGTTCCTGTAAAGTTCGTCATTATTGGAAATTCCTAAGACTCCTGTTAGAATTTAACCATGAATATCTGTGCCAACTCACAGATAGATAGAGATAACTGAAAAGCTTTCATTCTATTTTTTATTCTGTCCATGCTGGCTTTGCACCTCGTAAAAAAAGAGTACAATAAAAAGAATAGGCAATGCTTAAGATTGATCGTGTTACTTGTGACCAACTGCAAAACTCAGCTCTCTTGCTCAGTTAAAAGTGATTTCTAGTTGTGGAAAAATTTCACAGATTTCATGCAGAGAACCTTACTTAGTGATCAATATTCTGCTCTTTCGGTTATTTTGCTCAGTGGGCATTTATCCCCACGGTCCATAGGTCAGGTGCAAATGACTGTGTGGAGCTCAATTAGCAGCTTTCCATGTGACTGGGAACACACTTGTGTGTTTGCATGTCAATGAGCGTGAGCGTACCGTAGTTAAAGAGTTTACTGATAAGCCCCTTACTGCTCATGGCTTTGACAGCAGCATTCACCAGCATATATTCTAAAAGAGGAATTATTAAAGACACAGACACGACAGATACAAAGTACTCAAAAACTACTCAAAATGAATGCCAAAAACAAAGTGCACACAAACATCTTTGACCTGATAACGGTGCTGTACTTCAACAACGTGAGCTCTGAAAAGAAATGCTGTTCAAATGCCACCCTTAAATACCATTTCCAAAATAAACTTTATGCCTTTCACACATACTGTACATCACAGATGAACATATGGCATTTAGTACGGATACATTACCTCAGCCCCCTCAGTGGCTGCAGCTTTATTCTGCATAATGTCTTTAAATCAAACCATTAAAATGGTTTGACAAATTGTGTTTGGAGAGTTTTGTCCACTCATAGAGCTGATAAGACTCTGAAGCAAGTGCTTCAAACCATTCAGTAGTGTACATGTCAACTCTAATGTGGCCCAGTGTTGCTTTTCATACCGTTAAAGTTAAAAACACTGATTTTGCTGTTTAGCATTTGTGAGCTGTAAGGTCAAAAACCCTGTGCCCAATGCTGCAAACATTCTCATAAACATTAGAACGGATGTCGCATATTGTAACAGTAATGGTGACTGAGGTCACAACCGTTCTTTATGACAAGTCAGGTCAATGAACCGTTCCTTTTCTTACAATCTTAACTCTTTAAGTCCTTGCTGGCTTTGGTAACTGGAAAGAAACAGGTGATACTAAACCATTAAAAGCATTAAAATCTTGCTTGACACAAAAGAGGTGGTTTTTCCTACCTCATTTCAAGAACATCAACAGTTTCTGCAGGCATGGGTTTGGCACCTGATTTATTGTCCTCGGTCTCCTGAACTTTTCTGGGTACCTTTGGGCTAGAATTTGCTTTTCTTATCATCTGAGGGCTTTGTCCTTTCCGCTGCAGCTGTGGGCTGTTAGAGCCCAACTTGCGGTTGAGCAGAGGGCTCCTGGAGCCCTTTATCTTGGTGGGCTGCAGACTATCCATAGTCTTAAGTGACCTCAGGCCAAGAAGTCCGCAGTAGTAGTTGCACTGATGGTGTGTCAGGAACTGTTCGAATACTTCAGGAGAGCCATACTCCGTCAGTCCTTGGTATCTAAAAGGAAAAGAAAAACGTTTTATTCCGGCTGTTATAATAGACCACAAACAATAACATTTGCATGTACATGTTTAGATACAAACCCTTTAGACTTGGTCACAACTTTAACATTTGTAATCTTCGTTTCAACACCTGCGAAGAGGAGGAAGATTATTAATATTATTATTATATATAGATAAATGGCCACTAACTTTGTATGTGTCTTACCATCTAGCCGAGTGACCAACAAATTGCCATGCGTCCACTGATGGATCCAGTGCTGGAGGGTGCTGCATTTCTGCTCCACCTCGGAAGCAGTTCGTGTAATCAGCTTGCCTTTAGGATCCATCGTACAATAGCGAAGGAAGGCACCCTTAAGATCGGCCTCTACTGTGGCATATGGCACAGAGTTTGCAGGCCGGTACATCAGATACTGAGGAATCACTCTGTGGGAAACACAAAAGAATAGTGGGTGGATCACAAGAAGCAGTGTCGTAGATTTTAACAGGAATCAATTATCAGAGCCACTGTATAAAAAGTTTGGTACGTACTCTAGTGAACAGCCAAAGTTCTCAATAACTCTTGCTTCAGCAGCAAAGATTTTACAGTATTCCCGAATCATGTTTTGGACTTTGCATTCCTGGCAACACAAACAAATTAACAGAGCAATTTAATGTACTGCAGTTACAATAACTAGGAATTTATTGGCAGCAATTTACTGAACATTCATAGACAATAAATACTCACTTGCTTAGTAATCTCTATATTTCTCTCGGCAAGGTTGCTCTCCTGTTTGGTCCCATAGGGGATGGGGTTTTGAACTTTGATGATGCAAGCGCTTCCAGACTCAAAGATGGGATCAAGGCCGTAAATGACCTTCACTCTGCTGGTTTTGTGAGCGCATCCCTCTCCGATGTTCACAGCTTCGGTCATGATGCGGCCAAAGTACTTGTCGCCCCAGTTGCCAGAGTCAGCCAGCCCTCTACTGAACAACAGCGGGGTCATCTCGATCTCCTCTCCAACTAAAAGAAAACAGAAACAAATATTTATAATGAGAAATAATATATACTAAATGAAAAAAAAAAAAAAAAGTTGATATTGTAGATGATTTACTCTGAAAAATTACCTTCCAGATCATCTTTTAGTAATATCTCAGACAGAACTGTAAAACAGAAAACAAAGACTCATAAAAGCACAGTTGAAAATATATGATGTAGATTTCACACTTGATGTCTTCAGGCACTTACTGTCCTCGCTGAGCAGGAAGTCAGTGGTGTCAGTCCCATATTCATTACTGATCGAGCAGCCATATACCCCACAGTCTTGGCTGGATGCTAGGACAATAGCCAGAGCTACTTGGCTTTCATCTCCTCCACTTGGTGACGAAAAAATTGAAAAATACACAATCATAAACGAGTTGATTGGCTCGTCAGAGTTGTACCAAACTTGAAAGATTCAACAACAACCCACAAGGTGTCACTGTGAGACAAGAACGTCATGTCTGCTGACACAGCAGCCAGTAGCACATATATAGACTTTTAATGCCCCCTGGAGATGAGAAAAATATTGTGTCAGGTTACAGTTTCTGTGTCTAGCCAGAGATTCACCTCTCTGTGTCACAGCTGTGGGGTTCACAGTCACATGAGCAGGGCTGTCTCTCTGCAGTGAGAATATGAGAATGACAGAGGGACACAGGATGCACTCTGAGGCCCCAAAAAACATCCTGAAGCAACATTGTTTCACATTTGGAACCTGCCCATTTTTACCAGTCACACTGGGTGGAAATTTTTAGAATAATTGCAGTGAAAAAGGAGCCAAGTAATGATGTTAATACAATGTGAACACCAGGTGATACTTTGTGTTACAGGTAGTTGGAGCAGTGTTGATGTTGTAAGACAAGAAGGGGATTTACCTTCTCTTCAACTCTAGTATTTCTTCCTCATCTCTGAACCACTTTATGGTGGAGTCACTGAGCACGTTGAAGAACTGGCACCACAGCTTCAGGTGTCCAGAGGCATCCGGGAATGGCTCCCCCCTGATCTTACGGATGACCTGTGGAGCTGGTGGTGCATGAGAGAGAGGGGGTGCCAAAGTAAATATATACTGTACTCGAGAGAGTGGAGGCTTTCTAATGTTTCCACCTCCTCAGACACCAATACACTGATCAGACATGTGTGTAGGCAAACATTAAAAAAACTTGCAGTATTTCATAGAACGATTTGTGTTGTGATATTTTGTGGAAACTACACAAAATAAAACAAGTTCTGTGTAACTTTTTGTGTGGTTGCTAGTTTATGTTACATTAGCCACTGTTGCTCTCTGTTAGTGGAGTGGAGAGAGGAACTAAGATGAGGTCACAGAAAATCTGACCTGAGACCTTCACAAAGAAATCCACAGCAAAGAGACATTAAACAACTCAAATAAATCGTCCACAGACTTGTATAGGCAACTGAGAGAGACAGGGAAGGTCTCATTTTTCACATCATGTTACAATTTGCTCACATATGGCCGATAACAACATGTAAATTGCTACAAATTGTTCCATAGAGCCCCTTTAATGCAGCCCTTATTAGGAAACATGCAGAACTTGTTCTCACAATATCTAACAAGATAAAAAATAATTCCATCTTTTAGGACTGAATGATTAATTCTTTACCTTTCAGAGGGTCCAGCTTCTTCTCAGCTGGTTTTTCCTCTCGTTTGGTGCTGACTGGTTCTTCTGTGGGAGTCTCCTCCACGACTTTTGGCACCTCCAAGGTGACCTTCCTGCGGCTCAGCAGCGGAGAGCGCCTCTCCATTGGTGGGGTATTTTGCCCCGTGGGAGCTTGTAGTAATGCGGCTCTGCGAGCCTGGCTGGGTGACATGTAGGGGCTTTCTTTCTTGCCTTGAGTGTCGAGTGCACCAACCACTGCTCCTTCTACATCTTCTTTAGGTTTTGGGATGAAGATTTTGCGACGGGCGCCGGATGCCAACTCCTCAGGCGTGGCAGAACGTATGAGTGACAGACTGTCTCTGCGTTTCAGCCGGGGACTGCTTTCACAGGAGAGGGATGATGTTGGTGTTGAGCCTCCGCTTAGATCATCATCCACCTTGTCACTCTGACGGTCACCGACAGTGTCTGAGTCTGGGGAAGATCTGGACATGAACTTGCGGAGACTGGCCGGGCTCAGTGATGGATGTGTCGGAGGTTTAGAGCAGAGTCTCTCACCAGATGATCTGTTTCTTTGAAGATCCTCAACAGACACAGAGTTTTCTATCTTGGGCTCTTTAAGGGGTTTTGTCTTCAGGGTTTCAGGGACAATGTTGTCTTCTGTTGTTTTACTGAATGATGGCCCATTCTCACCAACCTTTGGTATTAGACCTTCAAATAGCATTGAGGAAGGGCTTTCTTTTATCATCTTTTCTGACATTTCTTCTAGGTTCTGTTTTCTGCTTTGAGTTTTTTCAGGCTTGATGGTCATACTATTTTCAACATCATGCTTTGTTCCTCTTTGCGTGGCAGCAGAAGTTTCTGTTTCTGACTCACTTTGAGTGGACAGTGTGAGTGCAGAATCACTTTCATGACAAGTGACAGAGATCGGTGGGACCACAAACGAAGGCACTGCTGATGTTTCGAAAGGCTGTGGGGTATCTGAAACATGGGTGTTTACATAACCATCATCCTCCTTGTCATCAGTACATGAAACACTTATAAGAGGAATTGATGCAAAGTCCATCTGAGGGAGCTGTTCACTGCTTTTCATGCGAGCCTGATCTCGCTCAAACGTTTCTGTCTTGTCACCTAATTGCGCAATTTCCTTTACTTTATCTGTGGGTGAGAGGTTATAATCATTTTGCATACCTTTCTGCGTGGGCAACAAACTTGAAGAATCAGCCATGCTCTGGTCTTGGATCATTGCCACGGACACATGAGTTGCATCATGTTTTGGCATAATAGCAGACTCTGATTTTTGCTTGTTTTGTGACAAAATAGTCGGTGGCAGAGTACACTCTTTGAGCTCAGGCTCCATGATTTCAATTTTTGGGATTACAAAATGTTCATTGGGGTTTACATCAGGTGCATTTGGTTTGTTATAATCATTCGTCATACCTTTCTGCGTGGGCAACAAACTTTGAGAATCAGCCTTGCCCTGGTCTTGAGTTATTACCGCTGACACATGAGTTGCATCATGTTTTGGCATAATAGCAGACTCCGACTTTTGATTGTTTTGTGACAAAATAGCCGGTGGCAGAGTACATTCTTTGAGCTCAGGCTCCATGATTTCAATTTTTGGGATTACAAAATGTTCATTGGGGTTTACATCCGGTGCATTTGGTTTGATGTAATCATTCGTCATACCTTTCTGTGTGGGCAACAAACTTTGAGAATCAGCCTTGCCCTGGTCTTGAGGTATTACCGCTGACACATGAGTTGCATCATGTTTTTGCATAACAGCAGCCATTGATTCTTGCTTGTTTTGTGACAAAATAGTGAGTGGCAGAGAACACTCTTTGAGCTCAGGGTCCATTATTGCAATTTTTGGGATTACAAATTGTTTATTTGGGTTTACATCTGGCACAGCTGGTTTAATATCTGGGGTGTCTTCAGTAGTAGATATTTGGATTTGTGGAATATTCTCTGAAGGCCAATCCTGTGGTCTCTCACTGTCACTGTCTGACTCATCAAACTTCTCTACTTTCATTGGATCCTTCTCTGTCTCCACTTCAAATGGTAAACTCTCATTCCTTGCTTCACTGCTCTTACCTTCTAAAATTGCCGGCTCTTGTGTTTTCTTGCATGAACTAACATCTAAATCTTTCTCTAAAGCAGAAATCAATACCTCTTTCAATTCACTTCTCTCTTCACTGCCTTTAAAACCTGAGTTAGGACTCTGTATTGTACTGACGTTTTGGACCTCTGCGCTTTCCTCTAGTATTGAAGAGGCACATTCTTGCTGTATTTTTAGGTCACCCTTCTCTAAACTCTCCGGGGCGGCAGTGGGCGGAAATCCTATATTCATTTCCTGAATCAGAGAAGCATGTTCAGCTTCTTTTACATGATCTCTCTCTACACTGTACGCTGCCACAGTAGACGTGGGTAGAAGCACCTGATCTGGTGTTTTAGATTCGCACAGCTTTATGCTCTCTTCCAGTGAAGATGTCGTTAATTCTGTAATCTCAGATCTGTTTATAACTGAGCGTGGCTGTTTGTTTGATTTCACTTCAGCTTTCTCTTCCTCACTTAACTTTTTAGAAGAAAGGCCCTCCTCTGCTTCCTCTGGTTGAACATCTTTGCCAATCTTATCACCACTCTTATCCTCTTCTTGCAAAGTATCAGTGGGTGTTTCTCCAAGGTTGTGGCTGTCTGACCCTGAGATAACACTGTAGGGGGGAGTCCAGCTTTCTTCCAAACTAGTGAGGGTGGGTGTGGGGGAGGATTCCTCTTCATTAGGGGTTTGGGTTTGTGGCAAGACAGATATATCTTCCTTAGGTGAAGACTCATTTGTTGCAGCCTGATGAATAGGTTGTGGTGAAACTACCAGGCAACCTGGCTCTTGCTGGTGTACAGAAACCTCTTTGACAACAGAGACTGCCTGAGATTCAGCCTGATGGAAAGTAAACAAACCATTTTAGATACACCAGTGTCTACCTTATGCAATGAACTCCATGAATGCACATGCCTCACATGCATGCAAAATATTATTAACAGTCAAATTTGTTAGTGGCAGAGACCCAACAGGAAAAAAACATTCAGTGTCATGATGAGGAGTTAAAATATTTTTTAAGAAGCTTGTTAGGGTGAAGTTACTGTGGTGACCTTTGACAGTGTAACTCTGTGACACTTTTAGAATGAGACACATTTACCGACCATAAATCAACAGATGTATGAGTCTAACAAAGCGACACTGCACTGCAGTGTTATATCTCCTACGGAGAGGGACAGCCCTGTTGTCAGTCTGCAGACAAAGTTGATCAATACTAGTTATTAGGTAGACAAATAAATAGCTCCGAAGATATGCGGAAGTAAGTCAATATATTCTTGGGTTATATGGTCTGTCAGTTTATTTTGGGAACTGCTTTACTTCATGTCACGTGCAAGGTGGCTGAAACCAGGTGTTTACACATGCAATGGTTCAATAAAATGTTGAAGTAAGCCTTACCCTTAGCAAACAGGGTTTATATTTTTTTGTTGACAATTCTTTGAACATCCATTTTAAACTAACATTTATGTCAATAATTTAAGCATTCAAAGAGTGTGCTTGTGTTTTTTGCAGCTAATGTTGAAGCACGGACAGGGGAAATCCCAGAGAACTGACACACGTGTGCTGTTTACACAAAGACCCTGCTGGGCAGTGAATGAATGTACTTCTCCCTTAGCAAGAAACAAGTCCTAGCATGCCTGATTCACATAAATCCGTTGTGCAAGTTCATGGGATATTTAAAAAAAACGTGATTTTCCTGAAAAATAATTAAATTTGAGCATACATAGCAGTGAAGAGAAAATCTATGAGTAAGTCACTGGGGTTTTTCCCCTCACTGCCCCAGTTTTAGCCGTTGAAACAGTGACAATTAATGCAGTAGAGTAATGAAAGCACATGTCGCCTCGTGACAACATGTTTGGCTCGCAGTATCTACCAAGAAAAAAAGAAGTCGCTGCTTTCGATGGAAGGAACTAGTGTCATGTTCAGTCTAAAAATGAAGCTGTGGTCATCGGGACACCTCTGTGTGTAAACGCACATCATGAGATAAAAACATTGTTCCGATACAAGGTGTGACTTCCTCCAACTCATCATTCATTAAGAATATTCCATCATCACAACAAAGGTAGTTCCACATTATGGACAGACTGATCTGCAGGTGGTAATTGTTTAAAAGTAGCAGTTCCCTTTTCCACATGTCACAAGTGAATGTTAATGCACAATGTAAAGTTCAATACATATGCTGTTTGAGTGCACAAAACAATTCATAGACACTAAATATATTTGGATTTTAATCAATTATAGGATTGTCTATCAGGGATAACAATTATTACATTTTCAGCAACATTTTTGGATTGATGGGTTAAAATAACGTCAAAATCGTTCACAAAATTCTTCCCAACCTTCTCCTCAAGCAAGCAGGCAAATTGAATAAGATATGCAGAAACAGAAATAACATACTAATAATAGCTGTAATATTGATACTGATTTATGATACGTGCAACTTAAACCATCTGTCAACCACTTCAAATTAAGATTCGATCTTTGAAAACAAATGTATGCTCACAGGGTTTGGCCATGCACTTCAGTGGATTTCAATTTAACATGGCCACTATAATTAACTGCTTTTCATAAACTATTACAAAACTCACATAAATAAGTGATTTATTTTAAAGGTCTAATTTGTAGAATTTTGCCAGAATTCAAAGCTAGCCTCAAAAATATAGGAGGCAGCATATCAACAGACTAGCCGTCTATGCTTGGCTGTAGCTAGCTACCTTTAGCTAATTAGCTCATGGCTCAGTTAGCCATGGTGCCGGTGGCTCTTGAGTTTGTCTAGACTGGGATGGCAGACGGGGCCCATCTCTACTGGATTTGGTAGCCTGACCTGAGAGTTTGGTAAAAGAAAATAACTTCAATTCAGAAATCCGTCAGAATTCAGAAGGTGTTTCATTTCTTGACATTTTGTGAGTTTATTTTGTTTATTTATTCTGCTAAGAGGTGGCATATACCTGGCAGCATATATCTCTATGCCTCTTTGCTGGTATGTGGCAGTAAAAGACAGGACGGACCATACACAATACATACACGTCAGCACTGTTGTTTCTTCACTGTTGATAATGTTAGTTCATTTTTTGAATGTTTTAAACAAACAAACAAGCAAAAAATCTGGTGATATCTTCCAAATTGCTCCCTTGAAAGTTTCTTGTAAAATTTTAGAATTTTATGTTGAATAACTTAATGACGTTAACGTTATGGGGAAAAGAACAAAGCATGGCTTTGGATGAAGTTACATGGTCATGTATTTACAGCATATAATTTCAGTCTTTCACTTCAAAGAAAGACATAAAACAAATCCATATTCAAAAGCCAAGAGTCTTACAGTCACATGGTCAAACTGTACTAAACCATTGCAACCCCAAATATAACAACAATTATTCATCGCTGAGTATGCTTATCAGCTTTCTAACTGTATTGGTGTTAACTGTACAGCCTGTTTATCATAGCATGATAGTCCTAATCCCTCACACATGAAAGACATGGAACCATTCTCCAAACTGAACACCGAGTTGACAGAAGTACTGCCCTCTTCCCTCTTCTTTAAATGAGGAAGGGTGGGGGAAGGAGGAATGTGGTCAATGTGACGAGGCCCTCCTTTCCTGCTGAGACCTGCCGCAGAACTGAATCTACTCCCTGTCACTCTGTCATGCAAAGCCCTGTTTGTAACGTGAGAGCCTCTTCTGACATTCAGGTTTCATCATGATCTCTGACGCACTGGTGTCCCACTCATCACAGCCAACATCTCACATATTCCCCATCCAATCTTACAGTGTGCACTATAGACACAACATCCCCCACCCCCACATATATTGAGTGCAAGTTGCCCCAGTTCTTATGGTTCCCTGTTTCCTCTACACTATCTTGTTTGGCTTGATGCTCTTCAGAGATATTGGTGCAGTATAACCACAGTCTCACGTGGCCAGGCTGACTCACCCCAACGGTTGCTTATCACAGATATTATACTGTATGTTTCAAAGTAGTTGTATTGTCTGACTGTCCTATACTGCCATGAATATAACATCGAACTTTGCTTCTCATCCACCACAAACAGCAGCAGCTCAAATTCTAAACTGTGTCATAGTTGACATAGTTCAGGCTTTGGCCCTGACCTAGCTCATCTTGTACTATCTTGTCAAACAAATGCAGCCTATATTTAAATCTCAAGTGGCAGTCAGCTGCTCTGAAAGACCACTGCACGTACCTTAGTGAGAGCTTGAAGCCCGGACAATGACATTTCTTCACCTGGACTGCTGACCCCTGGCCCAACAGACACCTCCATGGCCTCTCCAGCATCCTCAGCCTCCTTGACACTCTGGCCTTTGGACTCCTCTCTGCTCTCGGCTGCCTTATATTCGTTTAGCTCCGACTGTTGTTCTATATCCACAGTTTCTGAAGGCTGCTTTGGTTCATCTGTTTCCATAGGCACAACGTCCTCTGCAAGGGGCTTGCACACTTGATTATGCTCTGGTTGGAGCTGAAAGGATGGTGGCATTTCCGGTTGAGAAGGCAATTGGTCAAACTCTCTCTCCTTGTTCTCAACATAATCATGAGAGTCCTTCTTACCCTTACCGAAGAGGAAGTCCTTGACTGAGTGGAGCATAGAGGAGATGGATGCCTGGATGTTGTGGTGGTCCTGATCCTTATGAGCCTTGCTGTGATGTTTGACCTCTGAACCATGTTTTGTGTATGGTACTGTATATGACATCGCCACTGGCCTCTCACTTTCTCTGACATCTGTGGTCAGTTCTTCTTCTCTCCTTTTCTCTCTCTCACACTCTTCCTCTCGTGCTTTTTCTTGTTCTTCACTCTCTTTTCGCATCCTCTCTTGCTCTCTCTCTTTCTCTTTACTGGCACTTACAACAGGTGTATCAATTTCTTTAGGTTTCTCCCCTCGAGGTGAGTTCTGTTTTTCCTCAGCAGTCTGGGCCTGGAGAGTCTCTGCCAGAAATTGTGCTAAACCAATTCCTCCATCATAACAGTTCTCACCTCCATTCCCCATCATATGGCTTCTGCCATTGCTACTGCTGGTACTGCTGCTGCCGTTGTTAACCCCAGTATCTACACCATTTGTGATCTTTGGTTTCTTTTTGGCAGCAAGGTCACTGTCTTTGGATGTCACAGGGACAGTTTCCTTGACTTCGGCGCTAACGCCATTTGGTTCTGCAGCAGCTCCAAGTTGCTCCACAGCCTCAGGCTCCTTGACCTTTGGCAGCTCCTCTGGTTGGGGGATGTGTCGCTTTCTTGGTGGACGTTCCGGACTACTCTGCCGCTTCTCTTGAATGTTTTCTTTATCCCCCTTCTTGGTCTGCGCCTCCAATTCGCTCCTCTTCTTCTCTGCTTTCTGCTTCAGCTTGGCAAAGAACCTCTGGTGGATCTTATACTCATTCATGGTGCCAACCTCCAGAACTCCCGAGCAGGAAACAATACCTTTGCTATTGCTGGCTGAGGCCTGGTAGATAGCTGCATCATCCAATGTGCAGCTGAAAACAGAAACACTTGTTTATCATTTATTATAGTATTTATTATAATATTTGCACAAGAAAATGCTGCATTTCTAATAATTTGAACAATAGATGGATTATTCTAAGTTGTGTTACATACTTGTAAATATGAAGGGTGTGGGTTTTTCCGTTACGGCGAATTTCATATTTTGGGAGTCCACAATATCGGTCCATTTCCATATCATCTTTATACCATTTCAGTTCTGGAGCTGGGTAACCTAAAGACATGGATAAACTATAATGAACTGATTGTCTTTGGGTTATAAACATTACATTCCAAGAACTGCAAAGCACTATTTATGAACATTTGTTACATGCATGTCCTAAGAGGTAGTCTGCACCAAAATCCTTTTTATGAACCATTAATTTGGGAAACTAGAATGGCACTCTGTATAGAGCACACCTCCACCAAGGCCCAACAGCCCCCTTTATCTGTATAAAATTGTATTCATTCATAGATACCAGCCACCTAAATACATGAGAATTTTTTTTTATCCTTGCATTACTCCCTGAGAGGTTAACAAAAATCTTGAAAAAAGTCTTGTCTTGCAATGTTACAGAAAGTGAGAAAAAAATTCCTGGATCAGTCCCTTTGTCCAGATCTGCACCAAAAGTTAATGGGGTCAGTTCTGGGCTGAGACCCATCTGCCAGCCAAGATTCCTGGAAATTCATTCAGTAGTTTTTGTACAAACCAACCAACAAAAACAACCAAACAACCAGCCAACAACCAACACATTTGGCGGATGTAATTATGCAGTCGACGAATCACTGTTTAGAAGCTTTGACATGTTTTGGCATGATTGTGTTGTAGCTCTTGCATCATGTTTGTGATACGTCACAGGGGAACAGCTGCTGCCGCTGCTGCTGTTGGGTGGGTGGACCCACCCTTCAAATCTGCCTGGAGTCAAAAACAACATCCTGAAAAAACCAGCTTGAATAAAACACGGTCTGATGTGTTTTGATAGAGCAGTTCAGGAAGTATAAAGCAGTTCATTTAGGTGCCTTCAAGGTGAACTCCTTTCTTTGTTTCCACATAACTCACATCCTCCCTCTCCACATCACTGGCAACGTGGAAAGTTTCTGTTACTCCAAGAAGGCATGCAAAGAACAAGGAAGTTAAGAGTAGTCCTACCTGATACCACACAGCTGAACTTCACATTACAGTTTTCTGACACTGCCTTTGATTTCACGGTGGTCTCAAAGGAGGGCTGAATGTCCTCGGTCAGCTGAGCCATGACGCTGCACAACGTGCTCCTGGAAACAAACACTCATGAGAGTCAATTCCATGCTTTCAAATAGACAGTTTTAAACTTTTGTTTCATTTCAGCGACCTCTTCATCTCTGTGCAATACATTCCAATCAACTTTCTTAATTAAGTGGAAAGGATGTTAATGGAAATATCTGGTAGTGACGAGAGCGGGAAAGAGTGACACGGAGACGTGTGAGATGTCAGGCAAAACAAAGTTGTCAATCCAACACTGAAACCGATGTTGATCACTAAAACAGAACGCATCACTGGACAAACTGGACACTTACATTACAGTTAAAATGTCTGTTGGAGTCATTCTTGGGGTAAACCAGTGTTTGTGGTTAAGATGTTAGTTGGGAGGAATGTTTTAAAAGTAAAGATTACCTCGTTGGTCTGTAGTGAGAATACCTTGAATAGCTATTCAGAAAGGAGGCAAATGAAGGGACGTCATTGATTCATTAAGATCTGTGAACCTACCTACATAAACATCTGCCCTCCTTCACTTCTTATTTTTTGTAGATGAGATACAGTAACACAGATAATTTATGTGATAAGTATGATTTTTGACTGACAATGTGAAGTGCTGAACAATATGTTATAAATCTATGGTTTGACAGGCGTCATCATATATTCTTTCAAACAAAAATAATTCAGACAATTTCAGTTGTTTTGTGATTGTTTTAACTTGATCTGTCCGACCTAGATGTTTTTCTTGACCACCATGCAATATATATGTTTTCAAAACACAAAGTCACTTCACAAGGAACAAAGATTCACGTGTTCTGCATATACATGAATTATAGATGAGGTTGTCTACCTGTTTTCAGGCCTAACATTTGAGAGGTAAGTATTACGACTTTCTGGGCGGCCATTGGAAGAGCTGCTGTCCTCTTCACTGAAGCTGCTTGTCCTCCCATTGCCAGAATAAGTGCGAGTCATAGGCCTTCTGGAAGTCATTATCCACTGAAGAAATTCACAAAAAATGTAAAATCCAAATAAATGTATCAGCCAGTATAAAAACTACTCTGTGGTCGCGTCCACAGCTTGTTCAGGGTTCAAGGCTCAAATTCAGTGGTGGTATCCATGTAAAAGCCCCTGGAGAAGAAAAAAGAAAAACACTTTAGAGTGGTAACAAAACCTGTTTGAAGTTAATTAGAGAAGATAAAGGATACACACTGGGTTATATGGCTGTAGAACACTCAAAGACACAGTTCAGACTCAATGCTTGTCCTTTCTAACCAAGCAAAGTACTCGCATTGGAGCAGGTTATAAATAGGATCAGCTATCAGGTTGTGGAAGGGCTGTTAGTGGTCAAACACCAATCCAAGACATGTTATCTACTTGTACGTGTTAGGACTACAATTCAGGTGTTTCTTGGTCACCTTTAAACTTTGTAAATTTTCCAACTTACCATGGAGGTGTTTTCAGAGTTGCTTTGGAGCCAGAGTCTGTGAAGAAAATCTCTGTAACTGCCTATCATAGACACGCATGTGTTGCCAGCAGGGGCCTATTTATAGCAGCCCTACAAATAGGTGCAAGAGCACATCAGATTTTCCGAAAGTAGACTTTAGTCTTAGCAAAGAAGTCTAAAAGCTAAACTGAATTCAGAGTAAAAGCTAACTATTTAAACCAGAACTAAAAAATTGCCATTTCTTTCATGGCAACACTGTAAATTATTCATTGCTTTGTTTTGATCCATCTTAAAAAGTTGGAAAAATAGTGTCCCATCTTAGTGAGACAGCGTAGAGGAGTGCATGTGGACTTGAAAAACATGTCTGTAAAATATGGTTCATGATGTAGCTGATGACCAGTGATTTATGTCCTGTGCTTTGCACAAGAGTTGTTATAGGACAGGCCCCCTCACTTCGTATTGCAACACATGGTCAAAACATAGAGACCCACTTGCTGCTCACATTTCACATCAGAGAAGGCTTGGCTGACAAAATCTATACTTTGAGTTGAAGACCTGAGGGTATTTCATAAATGTGTATGCTATAGTTTAACATCGGTCTTATTTATGTTTATGGTTTTAGACATTGTGTTTAACTTTGTTTCTAGAATGATTCTGTTATACTCTTGTGTTACAAATATTACACATGAAATTTATAATCTATCTAATACTGAACTCCCTCTTCTATATTGGCCAAGATGTTTCCCTGGATTAATAAAGATTAGATAAAAAAAAAAGAAAGAAATTTGGCTTCAATACAAACATAAACAACCAAACATATCCTCAAATCAAGCACATATCTTTATTTAAACAACATACGCATTTGTAAAGATACCATATAGCCTACGTTTTGTCTTCAATGTGAAAAGGATGCTAAAAGAACATAAATATTCAATTATATTAGAGTGTGACTGATACTGGATTTTCGAGGCCAATACCGATACCAATAGGGCATGAAAAATGCTGATATTGATATATCGGCCGATACAAGTAAACTAATGTATATGTTTATACAGAATATATAACGTATAAACACATTTTTGCAATAATCCCAGAAATGTGGTTATCAAACTCTTACTCAAAGACACGTAGCCTGTGTAACAGAGGCAGGATATTTAACAGTTTAACAAAAACACAGTAAACTGCAATGGAAGTTGAATAAATATAAATGACCCCAAGCGTCGTTTTCTACATTATGTGCTGTAAAAAAGGAAAATATAGGCACATATTGGTTAAAATATGCGCATAAATGCCAATAATGATATAGCTATGTGAATATACAGTTTAAAAGTCACGTACAATGAAGTTGAGCAATGTATGGGTGTTACAGGATTTGTTCTGCGTCCCCTTTCTGTACGGCAAGGACATTGTGATGATGATCTATATTTCATCACACAGGCTAAATATAGAATATCCAATGATTTCTCTACCTCAGTGAGTGTTTTTCCAGTTTAAACATCACTTTTCTTATCTGTGTGCCTCCCTGAACTCAGCTCTGGTTTGTGATTGTACAGCCTAAAAAGGGGTCAGATTGCTCATTACCGTAATGTCACTAAAAGTGTTCCTACTTGCATCTGCTGTACATGATTTCTACCAACTTAACCAGCGCATATTTCGCCTGTTTGGCTGTTATTCAATTCAAGACGTTTTATAATTTTAAAATCAAACATACATCTCTTTTTTTTCCACGTAAAATTTGTTGAGAGACTCTTTCTGTTATATTAGATGCTCCTATATTATGGGCTTAGCGGTAATGTGCGTGTCCGCCGTCTCGTTCCGGGAAAGGGGAGAGTTTTACTCGATATAATTGAAGTTATGAACATTGAGGAGACAAACATAACATACTCTGGCCAAGGTCCGACAGCTGCTCATCTGGTACGAGACAGACGGCAGGTATACACTGAAACATGCGTGTTTATGGATGTCTTGAACACTGGTTATTTTCTGATCTAAATCAGGACGTTTCTAAGTGAATCTATCTCTGCGTTGTTCATTTAAAGCTCATTTCACCAGAAATGAGAAGTTAGTGGCTGAGTCTAGACATCAAATTTTACAGTGATTTCCTGACGTCAGTCATTTCGTAGTTTGCTTTGTTTTTTTCCTCATTCGGACCGGTCCAATAGGAAGTGATTGAAAAATACTAAAGTTTAAAACTTTTCATCAACTTCTTACAGTCTGGAATAAGAAGAAGAAGAAAATGCACTGATGACTGGATCCCGACCCAACCCCTGTCGAATAATGATCAGAGGTATGTTATGTCTCCATTCAACACCACAGCCTCAATATGCAGCAATGTTTCATATTACACAGAGTGTGATTTCATTTGACTGAAATTCTCACTTGGTTTGTTTCAGAAATTGTCATAGTGCGCCACCCTGTCTCTGTGTGTGTGCCTGTGAACCATCAGGTGACTCTGAGTGTCCGTGCTGAGGGCACAGGTATCCTCAAATACCAGTGGTTCACTAGTGATGAAGAGGTATGTGGATTTTACTTTTTGCTCAAGCATTTTAAATGGCATTTGTTATTGTTTTATATAATGTGTAAAATAATGTCTACAGTGTGTGAGGATTGTGTGTCGCTGTGCTTCTACAGTACAGGTTTGATCTGGTGCACAGCTGTTTTGGTCACAATGAAACTACTCATTTCAAAAAAGGATTAATCAGCTACTTAAAATAACAACCGAAACAAGTCCTTAAGAAAATATTTGACAATCTTGCACTCATCTTAAGCACCTAATTTTTTCTCATCATCATGAATGCTTCTGAGATTTAACTCTTAATTATTATTTTGTTCTGTTTTCAAGCTTCGTGGTAGCACCGAGGCAGACCTGACCATCAAAGCTAAAGACACTAAGCTCTATGTGTGCCGAGTGCATGACCACCGTGCTAACTACGAGTTCAGTGAATGGGCGAAAGTGAAGGTGTTGGACATCGATAAGTCAGGTATGCATTGAGCCATCCTCATGTTGACACATACTGCAGTGGTGTGATGGTTGTTTGTTCATATTTGCAGCACATTATTATCAGTTTTATGCATATTGCTAGTTTTCTGATGCTTCTTTTCAAACACCATCAGGTTTGCCGGTACACTGGCAGGGTGAGCCACACATTGCTGTCAACCCTAAACCCCAGACAGTCCGACAAGGTACGAAACTCACCCTCCGCTGCACTGCCTTTGGCATCCCCACTCCTCACTATCAGTGGTACAGAAATGGACAGCCACTGCTGGACAAGACTGGTGACACTCTGCAGGTAAGGAAGGATGACAAACCAGTATTTACTTACCTCAGTGTTGACAGTGATTGTTTACACAGAGCTATATTTACTGTGTCCTTACACTGACTCTGATTCATGCACCCTTCACCAGCCATGCAATTTATTTGGGAAATGAGGTCAAAATTTAACCAACGTTTTGATTTATGCTTGAGTACTCACGTGTAAGAAAGACAAACATGGTAGGAAGATAATCATTGTGGTACTTGCAGATTGACCACACAACGGCCGAACATGGAGGCTCATACCTGTGCTCCATATCTAACGTGCTGGAGGAGAGATGGACTGAAGCAGTCGATGTTGACATAGGTAAGTCATATCTCAAACTATTTTTAGCTACTCGGTAAAAGTTTATCTTTTCCCAATTTTATCATCGTATTTTACAGTTTGACTACTTCCTTCATTTCCAATGAAGTAACTCTGAAGACTGATTCCACTGATTTAGCAGTTGGACTATTTCCATTATGCTCGAGGTACTTTCCCATTTCTACAGACTAAAAAGGAAGTTGTTAGACTCCAGTACTACTTGAGCCGAGCCTTAGACCCACAACAGGAAAATGATGTAAAATGAAACTAGTTCTTGCAGTGTTTCGTCTGTTTGTAACTCTGTAGGATGCTTTAAAAAAAAAAAAAATGTTAAATGGTACTGCCCTGTAGGTTCCCTCTGGAAAGAATCATCTTACTGTTGATTGTTGTTAAACTAAAAATGTTGTGCTTCTCTTTTTTCAGTCCTTCCAGTGCTGACTGATCAGCTTCCTCCTGCAGCACTCACAGGTAGGCTTCAGTTTTATGGAAAGAAACTCAGTGTCACTGTCAACCCGCGCTACTTTAACTGTATTAGAGAGCAAAAGTACCATGCTCTGTATTTATATTTCACCATGTTTTAATGAGAATTATTCTGTGATCTTTGTTTCAGCCACTGATAAAGTTGCCCTCCTTATTGGCAACTTGAATTACACCAACCACCCTAACTTGATGGCCCCTGTTATGGATGTACATGAGCTGGCCAACCTCCTGCAGCAGCTTGGCTTCAGAGTCGTTTCTCTGCTGGATCTCACCAAGGAGGAGATGGTGGCCGCTATTGAAAAGTTCACCCAGCTCCTTGACAGAGGAGTTTATGGTTGGTATAATTTGCGTATTAATCTTTTTTTTTTTATTAGCTACATTTGTCCGTTGATTAACGGTTCCAACTTCCTTGAAGAAATGCTGACAGAGTTATTCTATCGATCAAATATATAACTTCCTTTGTCGTGTTTTGTGGTCCTTATCTGTTGTTGTCCACTTGTCATGAACCCACGGGTGGTTTATAGTATCTCGCTTTACACGTATGAGCGGCTGAGTGGGTAGATGCACTTCTGACTCTGGCATTTTGATAATACAGTGAAAAACAAAAGACACCACGTGCACAGCAGTGCATTTCTCATGAGTGCAGCTGGTACAGGGTAAACCACAGCGGACCAAAAATTTTTTTTTAAATATTCCAGCGCACACCAGAATTTGATTGACACGATTTTATTAACTTTCATTTTCTTATCTTATTGTAATTGTTAATTGCCACTGTAGTTTACAATTGGTCATATTGCTAAGGGGAACTAACTGTTTAACCACTATTGTTGATAAACACCAGACAGGTACACACTTTCATTATGGAGCTGTAATATGGTGTCATGCTGTGTCAGAATGAGACAGTCTGTGACAATTCTGGAGCCGCCTTTCTCTTGCTAATAATGAAACAATGACTGAAAACTGAGAAATCACGTTTTGAAACATGTACTGTATAGAAATCGTGACCTTTCTCTAAGTTGCTCCCAGGATGGCAGAAAGTGTGCAGACAAAATGCAATGATTACAATTATTGTGGTCGTGCAGCTGTAACTAAATGTGTATTATTATCACTCCTCACAGGCCTTTTCTACTATGCGGGTCATGGGTATGAGCATGCTGGGAGGAATTACTTGGTAGCTGTTGATGCTCCACAACCATATCGACCTGAAAACTGTGTGTGCGTGCAGAGGGTCATGCTCAGCATGCAGAAAAGACGCACTGCACTGAGTGTGATCCTACTGGATACCTGTAGAAAGTGGTAGGTGCAGTAATTCATTTCATTCACATGGGTTTTCAAATTTATTATAAACTGATGATTACAAATACTTTATACAAATGTAAACCAGGATTTGTTTTGATTGCTTCATTCTTCTGAAAAATGTATTTTAATTTCTAAAGGTACAACCAGGATTGCATTCCTTCAGGCATCATGCCACTGGGACCCACTGGGAATACTGTTTACGGTTATGCCACGTATGTACTCTATTCATTGTTTTTTAATTATTGAATTACACATGCAGAAACCAATGCCCAGACCGGCAAATGGATTTAACAGTTCGAGCACAATTAGTATCGGCCTATCTTTTGCTATGTGTTCTTCAATAACTTTCTCTTTAATAACTAATGCAGATGTGAAGATGCGGAGGCTTTTGAGGTCCAGGACGGAGGGAAAAGTACTGGAATCTTCACTAAGTACTTGAACGAGCACATCCTACAGACCGACAAAGTCACACACGTCTTGGAGAGGGTGTCTGAGGGTGAGCATTTGTTTTTTGTGTACATGATAATAAATCTATGTGTAGCTGTGTATGCTGTGTTTTGTAGTAGCTGAGTGGACATGTATGCTCCTGAGAGGTTGTGGTCAATTCAACTAAACACATTCATGGCTTAAACTAAAATCATTAGTGTTGGAAGTTAAACTACAAATCTACTCAAAGAATACCAAAACCTTGTCAGTAGTATTTTTATAGACTGAGTGTAAACAGATCTGAAGGGAACAAGTTGTTCTTCGATGTGCTGGGTGGAGCGCAGACAAGTTTTATAATCATTGGCAAATCGTTTTAGTAGTATTGCTTTCTCAGGAGTTGTAAGTATAGCTGTGACTGAAGCCGGGGTAGGGTCTTATCAAGTTGTTTGCCTGTTTGATGGATCTCTGGTAGAATAATTTTTCGAGGTACCATTAGCATGTGACCTCATTCACTGGAAATTCACACTGTTGGCGAGAGAACAGCAAGAAACCTGAGAGCCGCAGAGTGCAGGACAGCTGCTCTGCCATTTGGGCACCCATGCTACTTCTCTCATGGGTCACTCATGAAATCAGCGCTAGCAGGACAGGACAGGACACCCTGCTGAGAGTGTTCTGTGTGTCTGTATGTGTATGTGGACATAGTTACATGACAAAATAAACTACTGGTTATGACATGTTTACAACAGATTTTTCTCCTTTTTTTTACTTCTATCTCTTTGTATTTTTTATTTGAAATACCAGAGCCACGATATGGGCAGTAACTTAAAAATTCCCAGGCCTTTCGATATCTGCTCATCTTGTCTGGGACGTATTTAGAGATGGAAAAAGAGTCGAGCTGCTGGTTGTTCATCCATTATGTCAACATAGTGACGACAGCTTGCCCCTAATATCCTTGACGCCAAATCTTCCGAAAAGCCAAGCATAAATCTATATTAAATGATTTGAACATGCTTGCACTACTGACCAGTCATTCCACCCTGTCAACCCTTTAATGATTTCTATGTTTGTATTCACTAAATCTTGTGCACAGGGGTTTTCCAGAACTAATCCAGCCCAATCAATTACTGTGAATATTAACCATCTCATTTTTCAAAGTTCCCTAAGTTCCTCAAAGCTAGCCATGTGAATCTAATGAGCTTTATTCTAAATTCACTCATTCTCCTCTTAACTGCTATTGCAAAACTCTGGCAGCCCCATGATCAAATGAGTGTGAGTCCACAGGCTCTTGTGGTTAAAGACTGTATACAGGTTTTAGTTGTTAATGAAGTGACTGAGTAAAAAATGGGAAAACACCCTGGAGTTTTTGTATGTGAAGTTGCTGCAGAGTTTGATCATATTTACCTGTATTTTCTCCCTCCAGATCTGAGCAGAGACCCTCTTGTCAGAGGTAAGCAGGGGGTGGAGATCAAACACACCCTGAAGGAAGCTCGATCCCTTGCAGACCCAGTTCGGACCGCTGGCCACACAAGGGAGCTACACCTGCGAGATGCCTGCTGGAAACGAGCAAATGGTGAGTTGAGGAAAAATGTCTTATATGTTTCTTATTGCTATGTTTTGGGAATTCTAGGTCAAACTGCATTGAGGACAGGATGTGTAAAATACATCCACACTCCAAATATAGTTTATTTTCCAGCAAGTAAACCACAATTCTGTTCACTTCATCCGTTGTCATTTACTCTTCCTGACACCTCCTACACTCCAGCATGTGACAACCAAATGCAGACATTGTGGTTACAGGTGATATTTACAGAAACATCCAAAGAAGCTCCTTGTGGTCTTTAATTAATCAAAACAGGGAAATGGTTATTTTTACAAAGTGCATGTCATAACTTCCTCAAATGTGCTTTTCCCCTCAGGCTAATCTGCAGCTAAAATTAACAGGGGCTGAAAGTCCCCAATGTGGTTAATAAAAGGCTCTGGCAAATCAGCTGTTCTATCTTAGTAATTTAATACCATAAGAAGTGCAGTCAAAGTAAACCTTTTTTGGAGCATGTTTTAGCCTTATGTTTTGTAAAAAATACTTTTTTCATATCCCCTTTCAGAGCTACCACGGAAGAAGCGGCTAATGTTTCTTTGCGGAGTGGAAGTGGAAGTCAGCTTCTCGGCTTTGTTCTCTAATGTGTTGGTGGCTTTTGCCACTGTGAAGACCACAGGCCCCCGGACCCAGGACTGCACGGTCACTCTGAGTAGCAAACCTGTAAGTATTTATTTTTTACTTAAAACTATCATCCTGTCAAGTTTTATTGTCATCTATATACACACAAAAAACACATTATAGGTAAAACAAAAAAAAACAAAAATCAAAGAATTGTGCAGTATATAGAAATGTCACCTTCTCACTAGTAAAGATTGCTCTTGAGTATTTGGCACCAACTGAAGTTCCTTTTTGTCAGAGTCACTAAACCCAGAAATGTGTTTAAAAACTGCAAGTTGTATCTACATCATACATTCCATGTTGCTCACCAGTGAACGCAGTGAGTTTCCATGAGCCAGCAGGAATTTCTCAATAATGACCATTCACCCCCACGTTCCACATGTATGAGGAAGTACTGCCCATATATGGACTTCCAGCCTGCTGCAACCACAGACAAAGCAGGAACTTGTAATGGTTATCTGCTGAAGTTTAATACGTGCACACTGTTGACGACAACAGAATCTGGGATCATACTGACATCTGGTGGCTGATTTATGAATGCATCTGTTTTTTTAGTGCCTATGTACAAGAGAATCAGTGTAAATGCTGACATGTTTATTAATCAGTAAATTTAGACATGTTTTGATGATGCTGACAAAATCTTTTCTGTTCTGGATCCTTAGCCGATGGAGGACATATTTTCCGGCCCTGGCAGGTCAGATGAGATGGACTCTTTACTATTTAAGACATCAGATAATCCAGACTGCACTCTACGACTTTGTGGTCTTCAAAAGCTGAAGGTATGCAGTACATTATATGTGTCCCAATTCTGTTACCAAGAACTTTTACTTAAAAATAAGGTAGAACTACTCTTAAAAAGAAAGTCTGTATAATTAATGTGAAAATATATGTTTATCATTTGTGTGTCTTAGGAGTCTCTGCTCATAAAGGTGGATCTACACTATACTCACAAGGACAGTAAACTGCGCCAGACAGAAAGTCAACAGGTGGACATAGGAGAGCCTCTGGTGGCATCTTGGAAACTGTACAGGAGGAATCAAACAACAGCAACCAAGAAACAAGAAGGTGCCTGTGCTCAAAGTATGGGCAACATTTCAAGCAGCAAACCACCACTGCATCACAGTCAGGCTGGACCATGTCGCCCTTTCACCAGAAAGGCAGTGTGCGCTGCTAAAGTAGCAGTCACACGGAGCAACGAACCTGAAGAGAACGATGAGACCGAACTGCATTGCTTTGCTCATCGACATTAGGGCGTTTTTCTGGTCCTGTTATTGTAAATACGAGTTTGAAATATTTTGAAACTGATGTGATTAGGAATTCCTTAGTTGCTGATCATACGTCTTTGGCGGTTGTGGTTGTTGATGATGAAGAATGAGTGAGGGAATGACTGAGGTTTGTGTTTGGTTCGTATTACCAGCCTTTAATTCTTAAATAAACACTGAAGAAACATTAAGCAATGCTTTTGCAAACCACTGATTTCATCATAAATTGTACAATACTTTTAAAATATTTCTTTTTCATCAGTGGCAAGCTGGCTAGCCTAACTTATTAAATACCATTCCTGTAATTTATCAAATAAAGACTACTACTTTCATCACTGTTTTGTTATCACCAATATGTTTTCTGTCTTTCTGGGAAATCGACAGCTTCAATGGATTGCAAAAATGTGTTTGAATAGACCACATATAAATAAACACCTATGATGTGATGATGTGACCTTGTTTATTAAAACCTGATAAATACTAGTCTTTAGTCATACTAGCTTAGACCAAATTGCATGGCTTAGAGGATAAGTTCATCCAAAATGCCGATGGAAAGTCGGGTGAAGTTTTGTCGGCCACACAACATTTTTGGAGCGTCACAGCATTTTCCCAAATAACTGTAAAAGTATATTGGGATTTTTTTGTGTTTGTTTGTTTTTTATGTTTTAAAACAAGTCCCCATGTACTTTAATAGTCCGTGCTGCAACGCTGTTTTCATGTGAAGCTCCAGAAATGTATCTTGGACTACAAAACTTCACCTGACTTTGCATGAGGATCAGAAGATGATGACTGAATTTTCATCTTTGGGTGAACTTATCCTTTAAAGACTACACTTAGTACCCTGCTATAGTGAGGATACCTGGATGTAAATGATTAGCAACATTAAATCCTGACACGATACATTATGGTATGGAAGCCAAAGGGAAATACAGTACTTCCCATTTGGGGTTTCAGTGTAGTCTTTAGAGTAAATAAATAATACAATTATACACAGAGCAACTCAATTGGCTATGGTATAGCGTTATATTGGAAACAGCTACAGCAATTTGCAAAATATCAAGCTAGTTTCTGCGTTATGTCGAACAAAAACCAGGAGAAATTCTGTGAGAAGATATTATAAAGGTTAAATTAACATAAGAGAAGGCTGGATATTTACACAAAATGTCCGCTTTTGCAAAGTAGTCACACGTCTTAAGTTATTGTGGTTCACCCAAGGACGTCATATTACATCACCAGGCAGTAACGCATAGCTTAGTTAAGTTAAGAAGCGCTAGCTAAACTTTAGCTTAAGTTAGCTTAACAAAACGTTAGTTAACTACATAGTTAACTACAGTTGTCGCTTAATTAATTCCGATTCGGGGGTCTTCATTGGTCTTATACTGGAAACGGCACCTCACGCCACCAGCCCCGGCTAGCTCGCCGTGATCGTATAGTGGTTAGTACTCTGCGTTGTGGCCGCAGCAACCCCGGTTCGAATCCGGGTCACGGCAGGGATGTCCAAGTGCTGACTCCTTTTTTTTTTTTTTATTTAACCATTTCAACATTACAATATCCCTATCGACGAAACACAAACACAATAACATAATCTGTTTTAGGTGAAATATTTATTATGTTGCAATCCAGACATTGGATTCTAATGACAGACTCCCCAAACATAGATGAAAATGTGGTGTCTCTTTGGTAAGATTTTGTCAGAAAAATGTTTTTTGTATTAACAGAAATAAGTGGGAATTAAAAAGCAGTAAAATCATACCTGTTAATTTTCTTGACATCCTCTCCACCATGCCTCAAAGACCCCAGAGGGTCCTCGCTCACCAACCTGGTTAATGATTTTCACACACTGGGGTCACTGGTGGCTGTTTAAATCGCACTAACGCTGACTGGCCTGCAGGTGGCAGTCAACATACATATTTACAACATGCACTCACCGAGACAGGAAGAGTTATTAAAAATAATACCTGGCTCACCTGAAGTTCGACATGACACCTGAGGACAGTCATGATTTTGGCTAATTGGTTAAAGATTTCCATGCAAACCACTTAGTCAAGAAAGTATTACAGTTTTTATTACTTTACTGCTCATTTCTATTATATTTAGGCTTCTTTACACCATTCATGATTTATTAATAGCTCTCAGCCCAAAGAAGCATTTTTTTTTTATCATGGTTAAAAATGGGGTTAAGGCACTGCAGTCATTCCCCACTAGATTTTGCAATATAAATAACACATGACCCTATATTTAGCCTAATTGTAAGTCTCTGGAGGGTGTTTCACAACACAGGATCCAGTTGTTGAATCTTTTTCTGGACCTTGATGGCAGCGAGTCAGGAGACAAATTGCGGCGTGAGAAAAAAAAAAGAAAAAAAACAAAAGAAAAAAAACAAAAACAATACTGGGTAATAAAGTGCGGAGAAAACGCCACGCGCTCCCGTTGGTTCAATTTGACGTCAGTTTTCACTGGGACCCGCCCGCTCGCTCAAGTGGCGGCGGTGAATGGTGAGAGATAATCCTCGGCTCTGCTGCCACAGACACACACACACGCACACACACGCACACACACAACAGGGCTGAGCTGCCTCTGGATCTGGATGCGGGCATCCTCGGATTCTGCTCTTCTTCACGGGCCCACCGCACGCAAACTTAACGGGACAACAATGGTGCACGCCTCGGCGGATGAATCCGTGGCTGCTGGTCGTGTAGGGGACCGGGGATTGTGGTCAATGTGACATTCACTGGCACGCTGGTTGTTGAGTTTATTGTTCTGGTCCTTACAGACGCAGAGCAGCGACTCTCTGAGAAGATGTTGAGCCGATTCATGAGCGGCAGCATCAGGAATCTCGAGCGGGAATACAGCTGCACCGTCAGACTGCTGGACGATACGGAATATACGTGCACCATTCAGGTTAGTCACCTGTCGACCACCGGGGTTTGGTTCAGCAGCTGAATAGCGCTTGCGATTGTGTCTGGACCTGGCAGACAAGAAGAGGCGAGTGTTTGAGCAGAGAGGGGGGGGACAGCAAGTGCCTGCATGTCCCGCTGCTGGTGTCTAACCAAAGAGAACACCCTGGATAAGCATTATGCAGAGTTATTTTTGTCATTTTAAATAATAGAAAGGCGTATATTCTGGAGGATGTGTTTCCCCTCACATGCCCCAGCATTGCCAGAAACCAGTGAGTGAATTTTGGTGGCAGCCTTGGCTTTGAAGACGTCAGGGAGCTCTGTAGGACAGACATGACATCTCCCCTCAAGGCTTGATGGGGGGAGTGGGGGGTGTCAAAAGCACATTGCACTACTGAAATGTATGGCTGAAAGGCAGGATTATTTTTTCTTACGTGTCAGTTTGTCAGCTTGTTGTTGCTCATGCAGTTTCCCTTGAACCTGTGACATCAATAATGCACATGGGGTATCCCATTGCTGCCCTGGAGAACATGCAGTGGTGCTCCATGCACAGGTGGAAGCATGGGCCGTGCCATGTAGATTGCAGGAATGATGTGCATGTGTGACATATTGTTCCATGATCATGAAAACAAACTATTGATATTTCTGGCTGAAGCATATTTACTTGTCAAGATGAAAACAGAACCAGGCCCTGATAGTAAAATGTCTTCTTCTACAAGCGATGCTTTGATGATTGCTCAGTTCTTGTGTTCGCGCTGATTTCAGAAAAAGTAGGTGAGAGGGCCTGTCACTTCAATTGCGAGACAATATTGTTGCCTTTCTTTGTGTTGTAGGAAAGGTGCGCAAGGAAATCCTTAGAGACTTCCCTGACTAGCAGCAACATGTAGATGCATTAAAGCCGCTCCACAACATTAACCTGCGATGTGAAACATTAATAAGACATGTGTGATTCTTGTCCCTTTGATACGTGTTATCATCAGCAGGCTGTACAGCCACCGCTCCTCTTTTCTCCCATGAGCAAGCGTGAAATAGATACTGCAATTACTGTAGGATCGTGACTGTGTGCCCAGGTTGTAAACAGACCTGCATTTCTGCTTGGAGAGCTGAGCCAGAGATGGAGCTGGGCCAGATGGACTGTGAAGCCAGCAGGTGTGCTGTTTGCAGCAGAGTCGTGTGGTCTGGGTGGCTGACGTCAGCAGGGCTGGAAGGAGGGGAGTGGAGTGAAAGAGGAGAATGCTCCGGCTCTGCTGTGACTGTCTGGCATCCTGACTATCTTTCTGTCTAACCTGGCACCTGGGAGAGAGAGAGAGAGAGCGAGAGAGCAGGCTAATTCACCTGACTGGCCACACCACTGGAGCGTGTTCCTCGTTCAGTTCAAACTTTGCCCTTCCTTCCTGCCTGGCTTCCAGGCCTGCCAAAAACCAAAATCACCCTGGATACCAGGACACCTAGACTAGGGAATGCAAAGTAAGAGGCATAACTAGGTCATATATTCTCAGTCTCTCATGAGCTCTCTCTGCCTCTCTGTGTTTCTGTCTCTCTTTCTCTTTTTCACCTTCTTATGCCGAGCTTTTATTCCCACTAGACCTGTTTCCATTACACTCTGATCCCTTCCCTAAACTGTTTAATGGCTCCAAACTCAGATTTACCCCTGACAGACGTCGGCCTCCATCCTTTGTCTGACATTGAACCAGGTGCCCACTTCTTCAGTGACGTGGACGTCACCGTGGTGTTTGCGTTAATAAAACCAGCTTCGGCAGAAATAAGGAAACACGACCGCAGCTGAGCATTGAGGTCTTTCAGAGGAAAACATGTCCATCCTTTTTAAAGCAGTGGCAGCTGTAATGCATGGACTTAAGTTTTGCTTTAATGAATTATGGAGGAAAATGTGAGCACTCGTAATTACACAGTCCTGTAGATTTAGCTCACATCTAGTCGCAGGTTGGTGGAAGTGCCTGAAATCCTCGGTTGCCCTCAGGCCTCTTTTGCTCTCTGATTTTAATGCAGTGTTGCAGCAGAGAAGACCGACTGAGACTCGAGGAGAGCCTCACATATTTGTCATTAACATGTTTGTATAACAGAAATCACATGAAAAGAAAATACCATAGTTAATCAAAGACAAGCCTAAGTGGATTCACCCACTGCAATGCAACATGCACTCTCATCTGCTTGTGCTCTTTAAGCACAAGTCGAGCATTATTCTCATTTAGTTCTGCCGGATGCATTATTGATGGGCCTAAGACATCTAAATGCAGGTTGTTTGTCTCTGGTTAGCTTTAAAAGTTCTCCCAGCTTGTGCATATGAAGGAGCCCTTAAAGATGACACTGTTACACAGTTAGGTATTGTGAATTGTGTGTGGGGTGAGGAGGCAGAGTGAGAAAGAAAACTATTGTTTATGCCTAAAAGGACTGGTCTGCTTTTCTTTAACAAAGAAGAAGTAGGGTGTGTTTAAGCTCCCCTCCACCCAAGTCCTGCTGTTTCTGAAGATTTGCATTTTCCCATGTTTTTGCTGATTGTTACTTCTTTAAATGCTTATAATGCAAAAGAATGATGATGCAGAAGACATAGATCATACTTAACTTCTCCTTCGCTGGTAGAAATCTGTTCCGCACTCTGAAAACCTCCAGTGTTTCTTTGTTGTGCTTCTAATTAATAAAGGATTTATTGAATTTGACTGTTAGCACAGAGATTTGGCCCACTCTATTCCACACAAATCGTTAATTATAGCTTACTCTACACCCTGTGAAACCTGTGATTACCCTTGGCTTTCTAATAACTGTTTTGTTTAAGGAAACCCCAGCCACCAGCGCTCAGGGCAGTGTCACTTTTGAACCCCACAGTAAAAAAACTCTTGATCCAAAATTTCAAACTGAACTTTTGGCAGATTCCCCTTCGAATACTTTCCTGCACAAAACTGCACAGCTCCTTCATTAACAGCCATATTGCCATTTTTAAAATGTTCTATTTATTTTTCTAGACTTTGAGATCTTGCTCTCTATCTTTCTTTATATTTTTCTACTTTAATGTTTGTTGTTACGCACCAAAACACCAAGGCACATTCCTCACATGTGAAAACCAACTTGGCAATAAATCTGACTCTGATTCTGAATGTATGAAGGTAGAAAGAAGAAAGAGTCACTACTGCTGTGACCAAAATCAATGCTGTACAAGTTCTCCTGAGGTCTGCTGACATCTTGGTGGGGGTACTGCCGGGGGAGGGGAGCTGTGTGTGTTTTGTGCTCATTCAGGAGTGCTTTACACTGAAGCATGGTGCCAGGCTCTCAGCTGTTGCTGCGGTGACTCCACAGTTACTCTAACAAAATATGAGATCACTCGCTGGTCAGGATTGCCCTTCCAAAAGCCCTGACAAAGGCTTGGTCGTTAGCGCTTCCAGGAAGGTAATTAATGCCCTGAATGCTATTGGAGGACACCATGATGCCATGCCCTCACCGACCAAGATGATCCTGGGACTGTCCCACTGTTCCCCTGACACACATTCAGTAGTTAATCTCCTGTGATGCCATTAAAGCTCACACCAACATCTAGAACTGGCATGTGCTTTTAGGGTTGGGTATCATTTAAAATGTTTTGGTACTGGTCAGGGCTGCACAATTAATCAATCCATTATTGAAATTGGAGTATGGCCAAGCATTGTAATGAAGTGCTGTAGTGCTACAGAGATGCCCCGGCCTACAAATCCTGTAAGAAAACATGTTTGTATGTTACAGACACCAACGAATGTCACATCGTCATGATTTTAAAAGTTTTTACAGTGAAAATGAAAGCTGTGATGCAAAACTGATCATGTCTATAAAAATATATATTTTACCGTATTGTGTAGCCCTCATGCTCGTGCAGATACAATACACAAGTTCTGGTACTACGAGGTCTTTTCTACTGAAGACATTTTGACGTGCCCGAGTATGAAAAGCACAGATCTAAATCATTTTGCTGCTTTAGTTTCAGGTTCCTGGGATTGTGCATGCTGGTTCTCTTTCACACTTTCATCGCCTAATGGGCACTTAAATAGAACAAAGCCATCATTAGTGTTATTAGTAACACCTGTCCTACTACAGTGTGTGGCTGGCTTTTTTGTGTGTGTTTTACCTGTTTCTGTTTAGAGGCAGAGTGGCAGAGATGTGTCAAGAGAATGAGCCACACCTGAATCAACTCCTCCTGATAGCTCCAACTCATATACGAGGTTCTGGATATCTCTGTTCTTCTCTTTCTCTGTCTCTACCAGCTAGCAAAGTTTTAGTTTGGTTATGTTTGTGGTCATTTAGATTTGCTTTACATTTGGTCTAATTTGGTTCAGTTTGGTTTAATAAAATATTCTTTAAACGTCTACTATGGTGTGGTCTTTCTTGTTTCGACCATCTGAGCTGGGTTGTGACAAAGTCAAAATGTCTGCTAAAGGATACTTTTCTTTGGATAGCCTACTTTGACAACTATAAGCAATTTTTTTTTTAGCTTAAGTTTCATTCTGGGAACTACGTGATCAAAGAATGAGCAGATTTTTATCTTTTGAACAGTTTTTGCTTCTCGGGAAACATTTTGTGTCTCTCTAAGTGCAGTTGATAGTCACGTCTTTACTTTCAGTGCTTTTATTTTGTCATTACAGATTGGATTAATGTATTTCTTGTAAATTCATATAAAAAAATAAAACATTCTCGATGAATCTAGCTGGCTCAGAGCTAAGATGTTTTTTATATAGATATCCCAGTTTTATCTGCAGTGTCCAGTGTGACACTTGAGAGATCCCTGGTGACTGCAGATCTTTGCTGACTTTACACTGTCAGGACCTTCAATGACACGGACATCTCCACAGTGTCCTGCGCGGGGGCCGTCTTTGAAAGAGTGCATACTTCTGTGTGCAGGTGCGTGCGCTTAGAACTCACAGCGGCTGACACACTGTTGCTATGCTTCATATGAATGATTAAAATGTGTGCTAGGTCTGAATGTTTCATGAAGAGTAACCTCAGGAGAACGTCACTTATGTTTACCAGCATCACTGCGCACCGGCATCACGATTGGCTGAACCTGTGGCGCATGGCTGGTTGCGATTAAGGATTACATCACTGTGGCGTCTATCTACACAGCAGAGCGGTGCAGGACAGACCCGGTCTTGCAGCCCTCCCCGATCTCTTTCATGGGGATTTGAAATGTGGGAGCAGCCACTTGCCGGTTTCACTCTATCAGTCACGTCTTGTTGATAATGAAAGGGCTGACGCATCGTGTCAAGGTTGCACAGGGCAGCAGCTCTGTTGCTGCCTTTGGATGTGGTCCTTAGTGGTCACCCTCGTGTTTCTTTACATTCTCAGTCACAGCTCTGATTTTACGACGGGTTGGTACAGAGAATTTAAACTTTGCCTGACCTTGGATTCAAGAATGAGCTTAGCTGAAGACGAGATGCCAAACGACTCTTTTGTTAGACACTCATCGAAACATGAGCTCTAACACTTTTACACTTTTCTTGCAGAAATGTCATCAGCTCTCGTCGTATCTGGATGCTGAGGCCAACAAATGTGGGTGTAGAGCTTGTTTGGGTTTCACCAAATGGCCCTCTTATATTCCCCAGTGTCTCTTTGTGTGTGTGTGTGTGTGTGGCTGGATGGAGAGCAGGCAGGCAGTCTGTCAGTGTGTCGGTAGCAGTCTGCTGAGACCTCCATTGTGCTGTCTGGGATGTATTGTGTGACAAAGAGAAACAGAGAGGGGGTCTGGGGTTATGCTCCACCTGGAAGCATGAATATTAAACCTCCTACCAGAGTAATATATTCCTCTGGTGACTGCGCTGCTAATGAGAGAAGTGGACAAGAGCAGAGCAGTGTTGATGATCCCGTTCCCCCGTCAGGCCAAGGTTCACTTAAAAAGGAGACAGCCTACAGCCATAATAATGCAAACAGATTGCACAGCTAGTTGGTGATATTTATATACTTCAGTGGCCTCATAAATGAGTTAACATGGCACACTGAAGCTCTTGCTGGGGATTGCGAAGAGGGAGAGCCTCTGATAGCTCAACTAATTTAAAAAGAGTGTGGAGCTAAGCTTTAATCAGATAATGAAGGGTGTTTCTAACCTGCAGTTATGACACGCAGGAGTGATGCACCACCTCAAGCCAGAGAGTTAATCAGTTAAGAGCTGTCTTCAAATGCTGACCTCAAAAGTTTGTGAGCACAATTCAGCATCAAACAGAATTTTAATTGCCATGTTATATCAGGCTCAGCATAAACTGAAGGAGGACAACACAACAGCCTTGGTTAATGTTGGATATGGAGTTGTGTTTAATAATGAGACACTTTTTTGTGCAGAGCACTTTTTGTTGTGTAACTGCCAACGGGGCACAAATATATGATTTTATATTAAATGTGGCAGGAATGATAAATGATATTACTGTAATACATTTTCTGCCTTATTTATTATACAGTGTTGTAACAAATACACATTTACACGAAAGAGAGGAACGATGTTTTTGCTGATGTTGTCTTTGTAACCTAATTTTTATTCATGACGTTTTACACAGCACAGAATAATCTGTTTGGGAAGATTTTTCTACAATAAGTTATCACTTTGAAATAGAAATTGATTCTGATTATTTACTGTTTTTTTTATGATGTGATGTCAACAAAACTCAAAAGTCTTTAGAGTATGACAAAAATCAGAACAAATGAAGTCATCAGCACTCGCAGATGAGTTTGTAACACTTTTAATGATGCGCAGCAGCAGAAGGAAACTCTTAGCCCGAGGCTTTCCTCAGCATTACTGAGACATTTGTGGGTGTAACCCCTTTAAACAGCAGCCAGGATCCTGCCAGTGACTATCAAAAAGCTGATACGGATCGTCGAAACAACAAAAAACAAATACAAGCGAAATAGTAGTTAGAAAATATAACAGCCAGGATGAGTTGCCAATTGATGCAAACAGTGAAAAATGCATGTATGTACATATGCAAGCTGATCATGTGCGGAGCCTCCATCGTAAAAACAAATACATTCATTGAAACAACACCATCAAAAGATAAATATAATGGGGAAAAAAAGTAGTAGTGAGAAAGAGTTTCATACTAACAATAAGGAAATGCTTGTATGTACGTATGTAAACTCATCCATCATGATCTATCCATAGTCACACTTTCCCTTTCGTCCTCTCTGTAAGTCCTGCTTGTTGCTCTGGTCCTGTTTGTCTTTGGGCCTCTGGGCTCTCTGCTGTATGAGAGAATCCATCCTTTGTCTCGCTCTGTACTTCAAGGCCCTGTGCCTCTGCAGACTAATGAGGAAACACAGGCATATGCTCGTACTACTCCACTCACAGTGGAAAACAGCAGATCTGCACTTTTTCGTCGACTTGGGTTGCACAACAGCAGGCTGAGAATTCAATGATCTGCAGTATATCTGTGTGCATTTGGATTCTTGTTCTCTCATCAGCTATGTGGGATTTTGTTTTTCAAGTTCATAAAAACAAAGCATGCGTATTTTTCCTTCTTTGTCAGCCCAACAATGTTGTTACTTGTGAATAATCGGCGGTCACGCTCTCCAATACAAAAGTTGCTTTGTGATGGAGATTAATATTAATGTGTGTGTCATCAGCAGCTCAGGCCAGGTGCTGAGCTGAAAACTGACGTGGTCTGACAGCCGTGACACTCTTCTGTTGGCCGACAGAGTGGTGAAAGTCAGAGAACGACCAGTGAGGTATAGAGAGTAATTTAATCTTCAGCTCTCAGTTTAGTTGTCATTGCGTCACTTAAGTTTGAAGTCCCACAAGGGAGCATTTTCTCAAGAATAAGATTGAGCCATTTTATTTATGACACATCTTTCTCCCCTTTGTTCTCCTGCTATTCCTCTCTTCCATCCTGCCCTCATCTACTCCACGGGTCACCTCTTTCTCTGTTTATGTCACCAGGCTTGTGGATTCTGCTGCACACAGCCTCACTGCAGGGTTTTTTGAGCTAATGATTGCTGTTCCTCCCCTTCTTCTTCCATCTCGCTTTTCCCTTCGTCCATGCCTCAGTGTCTCGTGTCTTATCTGTCTCCTCAGCAGATTTTCCTACTCAGCGTGCTCTGTGGGGTCTCGCCTCTGTAATGTTCTCATTGTGGTCATTGCTGCTCAAGAAACAGATGCTTTACTGTTATTGCTTGTATGTCAGGATTACCAATTTTGTTAAAGCCATGGTGACAACCAGTTTCTTGTAGTCTTCCAACTGTGCCATTATATATCCTATACCTCCTGCTATGCTGTTGCTAATCAAATAAACAAGAAAGCATTCACACAAACAATAGATAAACACTTCTGGATTAGTATTAATTTTCTCTAATTGGGTATTTTTTAAATACCGTGTACAGTATTTTTCACTCCAGATAAGGAAACCCCAGGCTTATTCCAAGGTCAATTGTAGCCTCTTGCTTTCAGTGCTCACATAAACTGGATTTGTGGTTGACTTGATTTCATAGGGCTGCTCGATTCATGGATCCTGTCCCTTCACTGCACTTTCAGAAGATTGAGGTATTACTTACGGTGTCTTGATTTGACTGGATGATGACTTTGTGTTGACTGGATAATGTCACACACAATAATATTCAGTAAAAGGGAAAACGATCTTCAAACGAAGAGCTGTCAGGTCCTTCAGGCTCCGTGTTCAGCAGACAGAATTTGCTAACAGCTTATTTTCTGCTTATATAAACAGTGCTTCAGCTCTGTATCTGTATAGCCTCAGTAACCACTTTGTACATCTTTCTGTCTTTAAAAAGCAGTTTACTCAACCAGACAGTGAGTCATGAATAAATGAAACATTAGTATAAAGCATGCAGACAGGGTTGAGAAGTTCAGCAGCGGGCTAAATAGTGCACATAAGTTCCATGTTTTTAATGGTATACGATGATGAACGAGCTTATGGCATCTTAGAAATGACTGTTGTCCTGAGATATGATGCCCTGTATTTGTTTGCCAGCTGTGGTAGAAAAGAAAAAGTCATTTAGTGCGGATGGGTCACATCATGGCAGTCTACTTAATCGAGTCAGTATCGGCGATATGATCTGGTGCATCAGATTGTCGCATCGGTGCCTAGTGTTAGCAACTTTAAGTGATCCAATAAATCCTGAACTACGCTTCACAATAGGTCCGTATTGGTCCGAGGAAATCCATGGAGACAATATAGAGGCTTGAGATTGAAATCATTTTTCGGAGAGATGTCTTTTTTTGGAGGGGGTTAACTGGGACTCAGCTGAATTGTTTATTTATTAAATTTCTAATAGAAGTCTTTACAGTTATGTCTGCTTATGATTTGGTAAAATATTTATTTTATATGTGTCTATGATGTGGTAAATACAGCCTGAGCAAACAACCCTTATATTTCCATTTCATTCCTGTTATTTCCCATAAATTCTTGTTTATTCAAATGAAAAGTGCCCACCTTGAACGTTCTTGAAATTTTGCAACCCTGCTCTGAACTGAAATGATGGTATCAGACTTGGATTTAAGCACTGAGAATTCTCGCTGGTATCTAATGTGGCCAATGTTTTTCTGGCACACATTGAGCTCTTTAGTGCCAAATTATGATCATTTTTTTTCTTTCAGTGCAAGCTTAACAATAAGAACAATAATAAGAGCCTATGACAATAATTTATTCTTACTGTAGTTATCTTATTGGCTCTCTTTATTAGGAGGATGGTGGCTGAACTTGAGCATCATAGCAAAATGGCCTTGAAGGAAAGCCATCAGGACTCTCACAAATGAGTGTCTAGTTCCAAGAGAGCTCCTGTCATCTTCATACAGATGTGGCTGAGAGGCTGTGAAGAGGGCTACTCGAGCTGCACTGAGAGTACAAGGGTTGCTCATCCTCTGTGGGTCTCACTCCTGCTCTCCTTTTCTGTCTTCTATCTCTCTGTTCAAAAGAGTGACAAAACACGCCGTCTCTCAGGTGTGCCACGGCACACAGTTCAACAAATCCTCTTATAAAAATGGAGGAAGGCAGAGAGCGGAGGAGCTCGACGGGAGGCGTGTGCATTGGTGCAAAGAGACGTTGAGACGATGCTGGCTGGTTGTTTTTGGTATTTAGATTTGAAAAATCACCCTTTGAATGTTTAATTCATCTAAGTCTAATATGCCACCCACACTGGATAATTTTCCTCCAGAGAAGGAGTTGTGTTTTCCACTGGGTAGATAGATGAGGCTGAGCTGCTTTATGAGAGTCATTATTTGTGTTTGTGCATATATGATTGCATTGTGTGTGTCTTGTGTGCATGTACATATATTTGCATATCGTCCATCGGTCAATGTTTTATTCCCATCTTATAATCAGATAAATTCTTGGGTGGCTTCCATTGTTCCACGTGTGTCTGGGCCTGCAGATTACACTAACGGCCATTGGTGCATGCAATCAGTCTCCTTGTCCTTTGTGTGTGTGTCAGCGCAGCAGTCAGATGAGATGAGTGTCTCTGGAGAGGAGATAGATGAACACACACCGGAGACAAAGAGGCTGGCCACTGGAAATGCACAAGCCTCAGACACAAAGCAAGCTGTCCTGCAGCTTCTGGGTCAATTCAGCAAGTGTGTTTTGATTAAAAACAGTAGTGTAGTGTTTGCCATTGAAATATTGTTCTGTCCAGTTTGTAGTATTTCCTTTTTTCATGTAATAAATGAGGGTAGATCTTCATCTACATAGTTGAATTTAGATCTTTTGTTAGCTTTCTGTTGTCTTGAGGGATCCTTCACTTTTCACTAGCTCCTTTTTGACATGTGTGTCTGCAACAGTGTTTTTTTTTATAGTTCAGCTGATGTACCATAAATTTCTGCCTCTGCTGCAGCCAACGTCTCCCTCGGTTGCATTAGCTGACGTCTTTTATTTGACATTTTTCTGCTGTTTAAAATACTTGTGGTCGTGGATGTATTGTAGATCTTTGGTTTCCTGATTTTACACCATTAGATTGTTGTCTCAGTATTTCTCAACCAGCATGCTATTTTGAGCCTTTGCCAAACTTAAAAAAGTGGACTTGTTTTGAGTGATTTGTTTTCTTTCTGTGATGATCCCATTAATACCACTGTTGTTGTTGTTTGGCTGTGTTGGTGCTGAAGTCAAAAAGTAAAAGATTTTTTTTTTTTATTTCTCCTGAGTCCGGCTCATACACCGCCTGCAGATAGCAGCAATTATTTTCTTGATTATCAATTAATCGTTTGTTATTTTTCAATCAAACATACCAAATATTTGCAGGTTTTTGGGTTAGGGTTAGGGTTAGGGTCAAATATGAGAATTTGCTGCTTTCCCCTGTCTAACTTTTTTTTGTGTACCAAATAATTATGGCAAATGACTGTTGATCAGACAAAACAAGCAATTTTAAGATGTTCCCTTGGACTTTAAGGAGTTGTAACAGGCATTTTTGGACCTTTTATAAACAAAACAGTTCTTGATTAATTCAGAAAATAAATTAAATTAGTTTGCTAAAGCCCTAGTTGTCACTTTATTTGACATTAGGGCTGCAACTTGCGATTATTATCATTAATGATTAATCTGTGGATTATTTTCCCAATTAATTGATTAATTAATTGTTTGGTCAATATAATGTCAAAAAATGCTCATCACAATCTCCACGTGCCCAAAGTGATGTTTTCAGACTGCGTCGTTTGTCCCACCATCAGTCCAAAACCCAAAGACTCTCCAACTATCATAAATGACAAAGAAAAGCAGGAAATCCTTTGATTTAAGAAGCTGGATCCAGCAACAGTTTTGCTTGAATTATTAATCGATTAACAAAATAAGTGGGAACTAATTTTCTCTTGATCGACTAATTGTTGCAGCTCTATTTTACATCAGGCTTGGACTAGCCCACAGTTGACAGCATTAGAAAGAGAAATCATGAGTAATTTATCCCTCTATCATATTATTTATCTAAATTAATCTTGTTGAATGTCTTTATGAGTCATCTTTTCAGTCTGTGATTAGCTGGACAACCTGGAAACCAGCCAGGCTGGTCTCAATGACCACAACAACCACTGCTTGTCACAATGTATTTCCCAGGTGTCGTCCTCCCTCAGCCCCAACAGCTGCTGGAAATCAGTTAAGGCAAAACATTGTCATTATTCCTGGTTCATTAGGTTGTGTCTGTATATGTTAGACAACAAGCTGAGATAGAGACTTGTTATTTGGGTATCTCCTCTCCTCTCCTCTCCTCTGTCTCCATTTGAATGCACGCCTCACAGACTATAGCAGAGAGTGAGTACATTGCAGACTCAATCACAGGCATCTTTTCATTTGGTTCAGAAAACTCCATTCTGCGCTCTGTAATGTTTGTAATTGTAAGAGGAGACTATTCCCACTTCTAGCACGAGAAAATCACATTAGGAAGTGTTATATCGCTGAACGCCTGCATTGCTGTCTTGAGGAAAATGGGTTTTCAGGCCAAAGTAGTGACATGGGTTTAAGGTTTAACAGTCGTGCACTTGAGTGTCACAGTGAATGTCTCTCTGGAGGTGTTTATGTCATGACTGACTGAAAAGGGCATCTGATATCTTCTGAGCCATCAGATGCTCTCTCCTGCTCTCCTGTTATGTAAAACCATAGATGAGTTGCTGCTATTGTGTCCTGTCTTGTACATTGTCTGTTTCTTACCATCACACTGAGAGCTCTCAGTGACTACAGTCTGATAGCAGCACTGTCCATAAGCATCATCAAAATCAAAATTTTGAATAATGGTACTCAGAAGCCCTATTATTTACAAAGTGTTCATTGTCAGGGTGAACCTCAACAACCCAACAATAAGGGAAAGTCAGTGTTATGAAAGCTTATGAAAAATTGAAAACTTGTCGCATTGACAATGCGGCAGAATCCATAAAATCCTTTCAAACTGTAGAAAATCCTGTGGTTAGAGTCGGAAGTGCCAGGCTAGTGGCTCTGTCTCGTACATGGGTGTTTCTTAAAACTAAGCCATTTTAATGCGTTTTGGCCTTTAGTATATGTAAACATGTGTTTTAAGTCACTGAAAACTGGCCTTTTAGAAAACTTCTTCCAGGGGGAAGATATTCAGAAACTCCATTTTCAGTGTTTATGTTCATGCTTCCTAACAGGGCTTTAGCTCAGATTAGTGTTATGACATTTTGGAGTATTTGAGTTTGTACAATGATGGAACGGGAATCATATTGTGGGGGACCATGAATGTCAATACCAAAGTGATGGACAGATCATCAGGTCAACGTTGCTGTCCCTAGAGCCGTGTTGTTAGCATGACCAAAAATAACACCAGCCTCCTGAGAGTGTTCATTCTTGTGGCCCGCACATACTCCTAGCCTATTGTGCTTTCTAGTGTCTGAACGGAACTGAAAACAAATGAGGAACGAAACGCTAAAATGATGCTTTTGAAAATGATGCCCTTTAGGTGAAAACATGGCTGCATTTATGGCCCTTTAAACAGTAATATTAGAAAAAGTGTCTCCTTATTTCGCGCATTGTGCGTTGCTGTGGCAGTACTGCAAAACTGCAGAATCTGAACAAAGAAAAAGAGCTGAGGAAATAATTTAAGCCTTTGGTCGCAGCTCTGTGTCTTTGTTTTGGCTGAGCACACAGACAGAGGTGTGCCATATGGCAGCAGAATAGCAGTCTGGAGGGGATTGTTTCAACAGTGGTGCTTTCCTCTCAATAAATGGTGTTCATGGAGCTCCCCACTGTCCCCGGGGTGGGGGACAGGTGCCGCTGAAGGGAATAAAGGGCTGTTTGCACAGCTACCCAGCACGTCCGTCTCCCAACTCATTTGGAAGGGAAGACTGATTGTTTGCCCCGGGCCCCTTTCGCTGCTTGTACAATGCCAGAGCCGCTTCAGTAGAGTTTCATATGATAGGAAATAGTAAGAGGACATTACAAAAACCTTGTTTCTGTTTGCACAAGATAATACTAGATAAAATATGAAGCTTTTGCTCTCTTATTTTGAGAATTGTTTCACCATTTTTGTGATATACCAAAGGTGGTATGATCATTGTGAGGCAAATAGAGTTTTCCTATATATCAATCCTTCCTTGAATCACATCCTATCCTAATTGGAATCCAATTAAGTGTGCATCAGTCCAATCAATACAGAGATCGATTAGGTATCCTGTGAGCTGTGGGGGACACTGATGATGCTGACGATGCTGTGGTCCTGTTTGTGGTGAGCTTAGCTATTTTTAGCACAAGTCATTCCTCAGCGCAGGTACAGAGAATACATTCTACAGAGGAGTTGGCCTAGCCACCTCCGCCCACATGCTGCCTCAGGCACAATGCAGAGCTAATGAATCATGAACACATTCTGTGACTATCATTATCTGATCTGTCGGTGCCCTGCGTACAAACGCTCTGGGAGGATTCACTGATATATCTTGGATTGATTGTGTTGCTCATACTTTGCTACATTTTTATTGCCTTTTCAAGCCGAAGGAGTCTTAGAAGTTGGCCACGTTGCGTAATATGTAGCCCTCTCAGAAAGGATTCTCACAACAAGGCTCAAAGCAGATGCTCCAGTCGCTGCTTTTTAGTCTGATCCGGTGGTGCCAATTATAACATAACAACACGAATAAGATGCAGCACAGCGAACATCCAATCAACAGTAAAGCTGCAAAAAAACCTAAAAAGCAGTGTTTGCCACTTTGACACAAATCCGACAAAAGAAATGTGACATAAATATACAATTAACATTCTGATTTTAGTGGAGATGGTGACTAAAGACCAACTGTTAGCTTTTTACCAATAACAGCATGTCAATTAGTTTTACTGATGACATTAGTGTTGTGTTGCTTCAACGAGTAGCTTTTGTGTTTGCTTGTTTCATGTATTTTCCATGTATTTCTTTGCTTTGCATGTGGGTTTTTGTTCAAATGTGTAAATGTGTCTCTTTTTGCTTGTGTTTAATGTATTTGCATACATTTTTAATGAATCCAAAATATGTGTTGTCAAAATAGTAGAGATGTTTTCTTTATTTGCGGAGCATTGAGATCTCTCTGACATTACAAGAATAGATATAAGATGTTTACACTGGCAATGGCAAATAATGCTTTTCTGCAGTGTGTAGAAAAAGTACTGCATATCGCGAGCTGCTGAGAACCAGAGTGAAATTGCTTGTATGTTTTGCTCGGTCAATAATTCACAGACATGAATTAGTGTGGAACCTCTCCGTTCATTTTCAATGTGTAAGGGGCGTACACAAGCTTGTAAGCACCCATCGAATCATAGTTTAGGGAGGCTAGCTAGCTATCATTAACATTCAAGAGCTGTGTGAATCACAGCCTGCTTTTTTATTTGTTTTGCCGTTGTTATAATGTCGTCAACTTAGCACTACAACAACTAGCATGTCAGCTTCCGTCCAAAGAGACTGAAAGAACAGCAGTACATTAGTGCCATTGCCTTACAAAAGTCAGAACAAACTTTAAAATGAGATCTATTTCACCTCAAATTTGTTAAAAAACAGCTTTTGGCAGTACAACCAGGCTGAAATGAGTGTGAGTTTTCTTAGGTTGGCCTACTTCACACAACAAAAGGCTACTACTGTTCTGTAGAGGTATGACGCTGTATGGAAAACAGATGCTAGTCTAGCAGTATGATCGACTTGTAGTCTGGCTTGCAAAACAAACAATAGAAATAGTATCTCCCCTAGACATTACTGAAATTAATACTGAGGGTGAGCTGTTCCTGGATATTTGGTTAATCTGTGTTGCTTTGTTGCTTGTACTTTCTTAGCACAAGTAGCAGAGGGTCAGACTTTCCTCCTGAGTGAAAGGCTAAGTTTCGTTGCAGCATCGTCATTGACCACTCCGCTCTCACTCCCAGCTCCTTTGGGCTTTCCTGAAACGCCTCTTATACAGTAGGCATTAACTGTCCTCTATAATTAATGAGGGTAGCTAACTGAAGAGTGGCAGCACAGCTTTATGGAAAGCCCCCAGGAGTGCCCTTCAGGACATCCCATTACCCCTCTCCTCTGGTGGGAGCAGACTGTGACTGTTGCTGCTGGCTTGGTAATGATGTTTTGTGGTGGCAGTCATGGCTGAGGAGTGCCGTTGTCTGTAGGAGGTAGAATCAAGCGGAGATTATTTTTTGTTGTTGCTACAAATCTATGTGAAACTGCTGTCAGTACATTTATTTTTCTTTAATAGAGGGTTTACTTATATTTACTGCAGCAGTTTTGGACCTTTTTCATCCCTCAATCACCGGTCTCTATAGACTTAATTCTCAGTCATACAATAAAAAAAGTATTTATCTGTACACAAGGACATCATTGAAGAACAAACAACATTAACGCTGTTTGACAGTCGCCATTTCAGCCACGAGGGAAGTGATGAAAAAAAATGATGTGGTGCGTCCCCCCCCTGCATTAAATGTATCATAGCTTCAGCCAGACTGTTTCTTAAAGTCGGAAGTGGCTGAATAATAGATGAATGAATATATTAATTATGTATTTTTTACAGAACACTGCAGATGTTTGCCATTCCGATATTACTATACTATACTGGGAAAGTGATGACGCACTCCCAGATACATTAATGAATTTAAATGTAGGCCACTTCTCCTTGACCAATGCTGAGGTTGGTTATTGCTTAATTGGCAAAAATCAGCATATTGCCTGTCTCTGATATTTCACAAGTTTTGAACTTCAATCTTTTTGAACTGTAGTGTGGGCAAAAAAACGAGCGTTTGAGTCTTTGCCAAGGCTGCATCCTTCTGCGAATGGTGTAGTAATTACCACCCAGCTGTCAGGCCCTGTTTGCTCCGTGACAGTTGGCCAGACTTTGCAGTCAATACTTCACTGCCCACTTCATTCACTGCAAACATCACCTTGATTTGATTTATCGCTAAGACTCCTGTCTTTGAATTGAGGACGGTGGAGGATCAGCAAAATTGTGCGGCATGTTTTAACCTTTCTTTACTCTTTGCACTGCCCCGCTGCTCTGTAATTGTACATGCTGGCTAACTGGTATGGCTTAGAGTGACACCAAAATGTTACAAAATAGTCATTAATATTAAAGAGTTGCAAACTGTGAGTGGCTATTTTAAGTACCTAAAAGTAAAAGTGCAGTTTGTTCTTCCAATAGAAAATGTTTTGTGACTCACACTTGAAGCACTTCTCCTGGCTGAATCATCAGTACAAAAGATTAACAACTGCGTCAGAAAATATCTGGTTCTTTGACAAAAAGCTGAAGTTGAAAAACTCCCAAAATGCATTTTGGCAAGAAACATTCAATGACGCTTCTGTTACATCAGGGTGGAAGCTAAAAATTACAGTGTTGAGGAAACCAGTGCAACTTAAACACCGTCGTCTGTCCCCGTGTGCAACTCTCAAAACATTTTGAATCAGAATCAGTTTCATAACATGATTTCTCAGCATGGTGAGGATATTGTTTAAAGGTCCCATATAATGCTCTTTTTCAGGTTCATACTTTAATTGTGGTTATTAGCAGAAAACGTTTACATGCTTTAATGTTCAAAAACACGTTATTTTTGTCCATTACTGCAGTACCTCTATTCACACGCCGTCTGAACGCTCTGTATTAGCTCCTGTGTCTTTAAGCCTGCCCTCCCGAAGAGCCCAGCTCTCACAAGCCTGAGCAGGCACTGGCCATCGTGTTTCTTCACAAGCTCTGCCGGTGTTTTTGCAACTATAGCCGTGCTGGGGTCATGGTTGAGGACGGAGACTATGTTGTCCTGACATCCCAACCTCACGACCCAACCAAGCGACTCTTTTGAAGGCACGGTTTCTGGCTTCGAGCTGTGTGCGTTTCTCTGTGGATTGAGTGCTGTGATACTTTCACAGTGTTTACATAGCACCTAGACCTGCTTTATATTCATAAAAGACAGGAAATCTATTTTTCTACAATATGGGACCTTTAAAGCTGCCCCTCCAAAAATGTATGACGGGTCAAAACATCTGCTGTGGAAAAGGTCTGTTGGGATCTCTCTTCAGTGGCACGGTTGTTGCCAAACAACAAATCCCTTCTATGTGTGTCTCTCTGGAGACTGATGCGCATCTTTGTGTAATTCCTCAGGCAAGGTCACAGCTCTATGATGTACATTATGTTTACACCATGGATGTATTAAACATTAGATGGAATATGGCTGAGTAGTCCATCCCCTCCAGTAAAAGCTGCTTAGCCAGCAGATAGCCTTGGCTGAAAAGGTGTCTCTCGCTTCTTACTCATGTGTCGGTGGTGCATGTGCATTAGCATCCCTCTCTGCTAATCCTGCACATGGTTTATGCTCTTTGATATAAATAAAAATGTAAACCTCCTCCTACTGTACTCAAAATACCAGTGTCCTTAGAATACATGCATTTTCTCTGAACTACAAGAGGGGTTCAACACGAGCATGTTTCTTTGGCCCAATTCAAACAGGCACAGGCATTTTTTGGCAGTAATGTACATGCTGCACATTGCATTTGTCCCTCAGGACAGAGCTTGGCATATTGCACTGCTCCACTTTTCCTCCTTGCGTACTCTACACCACAGATAGCGGTGGTTTTGTTTTTCCTCTTGACTGACAGAGATCCTTATTCATTTTAACACAAATATACAAAAACTAGATATCTCAAACACACATGGTTGACTAGTTGGTCAACAAGACTGCACCAACGGGCACAGCATGAAATTGCCTCTAATACTGTACTGAGTCAGGCAATATTATATCTCCATCGTGCGTCAACCCACAGGTTTCATTAAATTCCCTAGTAGATGTTCAGAAGGTGAATCATGAGTGTATAAATGCTTGGAGACCTATATAATTGGGACGATGACAGATGGAAGGAAATGAAGGCCAATTCTGAGGCGCTTTGTAAATCTTATCAGTGTTGGGATGATGAGTGTGGGTGTTGAAGGTCATTTGTCAAGGTTATTGCCTGATGAGTCACTGTGGGGAGGCAGTGAGAGAAAGGAAGAGGGGGCACAGCAGACTGCCAAAATGACAATATAATGATATTTAAACACGGTCACAAATCCTTCAGTGTGTCAACACTGGAGAAAGACAGATGGAGGAGAATAAGGCCACAGCAGAAATTGAATCCAAAGCGAATTAAATATGACTGATACTGAAAGCTGGTTTATATTTTACTGCTATCTCCCTTTTTCATACTGTCCATGGAAGTAGACGGTTTCTAAATTAGATAAATCAGACGTTCTTTGCTGTTGAACAGCAGAGAGGTTGTGGTCAGTTAGTTGCAGCCGTGCAGGTCTAATCCAGGACTCAATCTCCGCCTCCTTCTGCACATATGTTTAGATCACAACCCGCTCTGCAATCTATTTCTCTGTGACCCTGTTCTGATATCCAGTAGTGGATTATTTTTCTCAATCAAGATGTTTTATGTAACCGCTAGCCTGAGAGGATTATAGAAAAACACTCCGCTTTTAGAATTCAGCCCAATGAGCCATGAAGATGCGGCCCTACTTTCTGTCGTATGTTGTATGTGAATAATAATCCTTCTGGTGTGAATCGTGGGGGGTTTAATGTCTCCAAGGCGCCATCGAACATGTGCTCAAACATATCTTTAAATATTTAAGAAAGAATTATCAGGTCCAAATGACACTCTCCTTGATTTCTCGACCAAAACACCTTTAAATTCACAGAGACGGTCGACACTGAAGTTGACGTATAGCAGCTTTAACAAGCTCTTATGTTGTAATTTGTGTTCTCATCCATCTTTGGCCTTCCTGAGTGGCAGCCAAGGAAAAATGACTTTTCCATGTCCTTGGAGTTCTGGGACGCTGTAGCGCCTCATCACCATGGCAACTGCTTCATTTCGTCATTGCTCCCCAGGTGTGCTGTGTAATGTGCACCCAAACTCTCCCTGCTGCCAGCTACGTCTCACCTCATGTTGCACTTCCTGGCTCACCTCGTGTAACACTTAGTACACCTTCATCATGATGCAGATTGATGCTGGTATTTTACGTTCATGATTTATTGATTATCCCATGTTTACAAGAAGCTTTTTCTGTGTGTCATCACCGTAGTCGACATGCAGGCTCGGTACCAGACCTGTTATCTCTGAGATTTTCTTCTTGGCTCGCTGAACAAACTGCTGCCTTCTCTTCCTGTATTTACAAATGCAGCGTGCCAGTAAAGACTGGAAAAAACAACAGCAAGTGGCGGCACATCACAGTGAGCAACACAGCCCGCAGATGAAAATCCACTTGTTCTGGTACAGTAATTAGTGCCTGAAGGGTGCAGCATTAGCGCATTCTGCTAATCCAGCGCCGGTGCTCCAGTGGGCTCAGGGCTAGGAGAGTAGGACTGAATCCTAGTGGAGCAGATGGATGACGTGATCCGAGGGAGGCTGAAAAGGGGCCCTGATCATTAAAAAGGCTGATTACATGGTGGTAATGAGATCAGCATTTTGGGCTCAAGGCTGGTGGTTTGAGAAAGATCCAGTTCTCTCTGGGCTTCTACAGCACAGTTTAGTGGACTTCTGTCTTAGATGAGGTTTTTTTTTCTTTTTTCTGGTGAATTTGACTCAAGGTCGTGGTTCTCTGAAGGGAATTTGTTAACCTCGGCACATTGTGTTATGACATTGCCCTCATTAACCAAGATCAGAAGAAAAAATCCCATCTCTAGATATAAAACTGTCACTCGTTTTATGTAACATTTAATTTGCATATTATTTTTGGCCAAAGCAATTTACTTGCCTTCCCTTCAGTGTTTTGCTGTTTTGCTTGGGGATCAAAACCTTATGATTGAAGGTCCAGTTTGTAAGAAAATTTGATTTTTGAGTCTCATTCCCGACTGGTCAAATCCCGCTTTGGGATTGTATGTCTGGTTGGCTGCCATCCCATAGCATCAGATTTGAGGATACCAATGCATCAGTATTTGATGAACTGCGAATGAGACTCAAAATTTGACTTTTCTCAGAAATTGGACCTTTAATGGCCCACCTACAGTACATCTGGGGTACGGCTGCTTTGTATGAAAAGTTTCTCTTTTGATATTATGCATAACTGCATAAATGAAGCTTAGAATAATGGTGGTAATTATACTAGGGTTTTCAACCAATACTGATAACGGATACCGGCTTCTCTTGTCCGATACAGATAAGATAACCCATAATTTTCGCATTTTTGTACTTTAAGAGGTTCCTTACCTGTAGTTTATGTGCACCTGAGGGTAAGAAAGGCTAAGATGGATGTTTGAATATGCCAAAGCTTTGTGGTGTTAAAACTCGTGGACTGTTTACTGTCGACACTGCGTGGCTTTACCTAAGTGCAATAGTTTGACATCATGAGCGCGACAACAGCGTGATGCACTTCTTCTTCTTCTTCTTCTTCTTCTTCTTCTTCTTCTTCTTCTTCTTCTTCTTCTTCTTCTTCTTCTTCAATCAGAATCATACATAATAAATATTAATTTCTCCTTATTAGTATTAAATAGTACTGACAATAACTGACTTCAGAATGAGTGATTATCGCCTATTAAAATAACAGTCTATTGTTATTTCTGTTTTGATTACTATTATCACAGAATCAAATTAAGCGACGACAACTGGTATTTAAATAGGCGATGCATCATCCTTAAGAGCTCTTTAGCCTACCTTCATTCATCACTGTCACTGATCAGACAGCCAGTTACAGATGTTTGATGTGTGTTTGTGTGCTGGTGTGTGTGTGTGTTTCATGCAAGTCAATGATTTTCCTCTGAGCAGCCAGCCCTCACTGCGTTTTCACTAAACCAAAGCTGACCGCGCATATCATGTATGAATTGTGTCCCTCTGGTCTTTTCCGACTGCAGCACAGCCATATGTGTGTTTTTAGTTTTTCTCCGTGTCTCTCCTGAAGTTTCACATCGCCTGTCTCTGTCTTGTCATTGAATTTAAATAATAAAAATGAATGGATGGTTGTATGTGCCCTCGTTCATCCCTGAACAGGGATTACAATTTGATTACAAGTATTTATTAATTAGGGAAAGTCAAAAGAAGCAAGAGCCTCGTTTGGCAGGATTAAAACAGATTTAGTGGCTGTGTTGTTTCTGTGGGACGGAAACAACTCGGCTCCATTCACTTTTGAAAGTCAACCCCTTATTCCTCCAGTTGACTTGTTGCCAGGTTCCGTGTGTTTTTTAATTCATTACAGGGAATCCCTTTTCTCCTGTCACCATCCCTGGCGTTTTGATGGTATGCAAACTGAATCACCCTCGAGCCATAAATTCATGTATGCTGACAAGTCAATCAGCTTACTTCGCAGTTGCAGTTTTCCTTTGCTGACTGGGGAGGTTCTCGTTTTATGGGCTGTGAGATTTTCATCTAACAACACCTCATCCATCTGCAGCAGAAGAGCAGCAGCAGCACAGTGGGCCAAGACGGTGATGATAATGTTGAGACACACCTTTTGCTTCTGGGACCTCCGCGCTCTGCTCATGCTGCTCATTCTCTGAGGTGATGGATGTTCTCTTCTAAACCCACCATTGTGAATGTCACATTCAGCTCAGTACTCACTCCTGCCATGGTGTGTGGAAGAAAATTTTGCTTTGATAGATTGATGTAATCAGTAGAAATAAATAGTCAACTCAGCTCATGTTTCAATTTTCGTGCAGTTTTTGTGTTCGATTTTCTCTTGCTGGCACTTGTTGATGGCACTAATTGTTTTTTCCTGACCATCTTCCACTGGGATTTGAGCGAAGTGTTTATGCATGCGAGCACACCAAAGATGCATCACAAATTGACATTGACGATGACTTGGCGAATTGTTCTCATTGAACCACGAAGAGCATTGGAGCACAGGAATGTTTGAGTCTTTCTTTAAATCTCAGACTTTGTACAGTATATATTAGCAAGACACCAGGGAGACTTCCCACCGCCTGCAGCATTGGATGATATCATTGCTGCCAGAGCTGCATGACTGAGAAGAGCTTGGAAAGACATGGGGGGAAAAGCCCTGCAGTAAAAAGTGCAGCCTCCCACGCCACTCCGGTCCCAGTTACACCAGACCACATGCCACCCTGTGCAGCCAAGCCATGCCATTCTAGCTTCCCCCGGGGCAAACAAAGACCCCTTTCAGGCCAGTCCCTACTGTGATCATGCAGAGCAGAAGCAATCTGTTCCTCTTGGCTGCTCACTGTGAAGTGACCCAGCCTTTTCCTCGCTCCAGCTTTACTGGTTTGTGCAACGCTCAACCAGCCAGGCTGATTCTGCTTTTGAATGTTCTGCTTGGTCCTGTCCATCTTGAAAAGGGCATGAAGGCTCAGTTGAGCCATCCCCTCAAGTGTCAGTAGCAACAGCCTATTCAGTGTGGGTTTTGATTTGAGAGGCAAAGGTTCATGGTCCATAGCCTTAAAAGCAAACCACAAACTAATAAGTCAGGGAATAAGTGAAAACAACAATTTCTCTTTTTGTAACTCTGCAGTGACATCACTAATAATAGCTCCAATTGGATAAGAAAACACAAGCGGTCAGACATTCAAACAGGTTGTAAAACAAGCCTAGAGTTTACTACTTTATTATCTTATTAGCACACACCAGCGATTGTTCCTCATTGCACATGAAAAGCATGAGCGTGCATAACTATGCCAAGTAGAATCGTTTTAAAATTGAATCTTGATTCAAGAAGTAGAAACGGGGGCATTATTTTCAGGCACTCTGGTACATTTTACTCATTCTCTCACATGTTTCTTGTCCACTGGATTCCATTATGAAATATTTCAGACAAAACTGGCAATTAAGCAAAATGTTCTTGATTATGGTCTTTATCTGCAGTTTTTGATTCCGTCAACGAGAATGGCATGGACGTTGTTTGTGTGAACAAGTAAACACTGTCTTTTCCAAAAACCTTGCAATAGATGAGAACTGTTACCATGGTAACTGTACATAAGAAAAGATGATGACAGCTCGAGCCTTAAAATGCTAAGATGACATTAAAATTTAAAATGAATGACAAAAAAAGAAGATTTCGTCAAAATGCTAAAGCTGAATTAATATCAGGTACCAAAATTAACAGATTTTCTGACAAGAAAAAAAAAAGAAGAGAGGAAGGAAGGAGGGAAGCATGTTACAGTCTTCTGCCTGAATGAGAACAATGAAATGAAAGTGCAATTCACCCACCTACTTGTTTAACACTTGCTCGTATCAAAACGACTGAGTAGGTTGATTGCCAGCAACTTCCTTAACATCATATTGGTGTTCCCAAAACAGCATGATTGTTGCAGCATACCAGCACCAGGCGTACTTTGTTGTTGCGTTGCAGTTTGGTTAGGTTTAGGCAAAAATACTGCTCGGTTTTGTATTGGAAAACATTGTGGTTTTGGTTAAAACTACTACTGCTACACTACTACTATGCGTTATGTGAGTAACTTTTGTGACGTAACTTTGCTGCATTAGTAAGTTAAAGGTAGGAAAGGTGATTCTTGAGAAAGGTAGTTGATTGCTGATTCATCACGTATGTTGTCCATATCCTGCAGCCCTATAGCCTTTGATGATGTGGGTTCTGTTAGTGAGAAAGTGGAACAGTAGCTGAAGGTATTTTTCTGATATTGAGTGACTTTCCTGATGGAAGCTCGTCTTCCTTTTGATGGTCTAAGATGCCGCAGGGCCAGAATGCTATTTGCTTGAATGAAAAGGTCCGGACTGGGCTGTCTGGACCAGCATGCACCTGTACTCCCATCAGCCCTCTGGGGTGATGTCACATCTCTACTCTGTCAGTCAGCAGGCTCCCATTTCTTTCTACCTGCAGCATCAATCCACTGGCCTCATTCAGTCACTGTCTGCAGCAGTCAAGGTGCTCAAGAAGCCTCGACCTACAAAATATAAAAGCCTTTGAGCCCTCAAGACATTTTTAAGGTTATCAAGGAAGCTTTTGTTTGCATTAGAAGAAAATCACAGACTCAAGGAACGAGTATCAGTTTTGATTAGAGTGGAAAAAGGGACATTTAGCGAATTATAAGAAAAGGAGTAGAAATGGGATTCTAATATCATGTCTGATTAGTAAATCCATGATTTAGAACGATAGTGACTGCAGACGCTTAACTCTTTCCACTAGCAGGTTGTTTAGTGTTAGATTCCCACTCTCTCTCCTTATCATCAGGTAATTTGCTACTCATCTGTTGTGCAAAATAATCAATAGCTGAGTAAGATGTATTTGTCAGGGTATTGATTTGTTGGTTTTCATCAGCCACTGCTCTCACTTCTCTCAGTTGTAGATTTCAGACCGGGGAAAAGAAACCCTGACTTATGTAACCTTGTACTGATTTTTTTTCCCCCCTGAGAATTGATGCATCCACTGTAGCATTTTAAAGGCGTAAGGAAGGACTGATCTGGCAATAAATTACTGGTGAATATTTAGCATTTTGCATGACAAGAGTTTTTGTGCTGACACCATCTAGACACTTTATCATCCTTGTGGGTCTCGAGTACAAATTCTCAGTTAGTTTAACTCTGTTAATTTGGTTTTGTGTCTTCGGTGAAACCTGCAACAAATGTCTGTGAGAACTCTTTCATAGCACTACCATCGTATATGAGTTGAGCGTTGAAAAGGGGAATACGAGGAGCCCTCCACATTTGGTCACACTGACAGCCTACTTTTTCCACGGTGCTATTACAACTGTACAGTGCTGTGGGCAAGAATCTCATTTTACCCAGTCAAGTAGAAAGGCTCTTGTAAGGACACTTGTTTTCAATTGTTGAGATGCAGCTATCTTAATAAGAAGTTGAAGAATTTCATGCTCTGAGTGTTGAGAGTAGAATGAGACAGTACAGCAAATCGGACGTACAAATGTGGCTCATTCAATAAGCTGTAATGCTGTAAGTGTCTTTTATGCATAGTCTCTGTTGTATCGTCCTGTATATGCACTATTCGTTGAAGGATAATGGGCATTTTCAGGTGAAATATACAACCTGACCAGTGCTTGTTGCAGACTGAGATCTCTGTTTTATGTGTTTGTTTTAACATTTATTAGACATATGTTTTCAGTAAGAATTTTATAAGAATATGAGGAAAAAAATACATTATTTATATTTTAATACAATACTAGATTATCAGGTTATTATCCCATCAATGCCACCATATTAATATTTCTCTAATCTAGATATTGCACTGATACAACCATTTAGCAGGTCAAAATATTACTGTACTATTACTAAATAGTTTTGCGTTGTTGATATCTTTAAATGTATTTCCGTTTTTGTCTATGGTCCCTTAACACTGTGTTACACTGAGATATATTAACTGGTAATTATACGGTATTACTTGATCGTTACCTCTTTATACTCAAACAATTACGCCACTGTTAGTTTTTTTGTTATTACTGAGCGGTAATATTAACTGCTGTCCATTTTTGCAGTTAAGAACCTTAAATTAAAAAAAAATATAGCTCATAATATTATATTTTTTGTGTTGAAAACACAGGTTTAGGCTTAAAATTCAGCATACATTTCAGAAGCTTATGAAACACTGAATTTAGGGGGAAAAGGAAACATCACCATCATCCTCGTCAGTATCTTTGATTGCAAACTGAAGCTCCCTTCCACTTATTGCCCACCCAACAATGTTTTTGTCCACAATCAGCTTTCTGTGTTATTATTAGACCATAACCAGCAGTCCTGTTCACTGTATGATTCACTTGGCACTAAGTTGTGTACTATGGCTCCACAAGCACAATGCCAAGCCACCTCAAAAAGCAGTCAGCTACAGACTGCATCTCTAAAAGATGGGCCGAGCCAAAGGGGCGTGACGGTACTTGAAGTGTGACAGAAGCTGTGCGGAGAGACTGTCTGCTGTCACTGGCAAACATGATTGTTACAGAAAGGCAACTTCAGTACTCCTCAGAGAAAGGATGTGCTACAGTCAGTTTTTTTTAAAAAAATGGTCGACTAGTTGTTTTCTGGGCCAAATCATTTTTTGACTTTACAGTAAACTGAATGAGGTGACTTGAGGTGAAGGGAGTTTTGAAATAGCAGCAACTTTGTTAGTTAGGCACAAATACATTACTTTTAGTAATTTCTTCTGTGGAAAGTGCTTGGAAAGTGCATATGCAGGCTCGCACTTAATTTTACTTTTAAGTGTCAGATTTTGAGGATTTTTTGTGAGCTTTATTTGTCTGTCAGGAGGAAATGGTACATTGGTGTTTGCACTATAAGTGTACAGCAGCAATACCCTCAACTCATGAGCAGCAAGTGAACATGCCTCTGTCTTTTTTCTCACATTATGGTTCACATTTGAGATTCTGCTTTCTCATCCAAGATATTTGCAATGTTATGGTCTTTCCGTGTCACATTATGGATGTGCTAATGCCACTAATGTGCCGATGCATTTTCAACTCATTCAAATGCAGATAGTACCTTACCTCTTATAAAACCACTATATATAAAAATGCTAATCCATTCTGCTTTCTGAATATCAATTCAAATGGTCTTCCTAAATACAGTTTACCTGGCAATACACAAAATTTCTGCTTTAACTCATCATTATGAGGTGAATAAACTCACACTTCTCCTATAAGGTTTTCTTTTATTCCCACCTCGACCTCGACCCCGGCACCGACTCCAGCTGCAATAGCTCATTCCCAACATGTCAAATACTGACGCTTTTCGAATGGAGCAGCTTGTCCATTAATCAGAGGGTCAGTGTTTGTTACCCGGCTCCGGCTGCATGTTGACATATCCTTTGGCAAGATACAGAACACGAGATTGTTCCTAATGGCTGCTCCATCGGTGTATGAGTGGATGTGAAAGCATAGAAATATTTTGGGGTGCTTTGGTTGGGGAAGAGCTGTGTCAGTCCTGATGAGCAGGTTGGCACCTTGCATGGCAGCCTCTGCCATCAGTGTATGAATGAGTGTGTGAATGGGTGAATGTGGCAAGTGCTGCAGAGCGCTTGGAGTGGTCAGAAAAGTGCTATATAAATACAGGCTCACTTTACCTCTTCGGGTTTTCAAACTGGTGTTAATCATTTCTTCACAGAATTTTGGAAAAACACTCTGGTTGTGTGTGTTGTTGGTATTTTTCTCAGCTGTGTTTCCACTGAAAGTTGGTTCTCTTTCATAGCATTGGTAACCTCAGGTTTTTTTCTTCCTTTGCGTTTGACCCACTTGCATCTTGAATAACAATTCTTTGCTCAAATGCTGCGTTTTTAAGTGAACGCACGTCTGGATGAGGATGCCGTTTTATTGTTTTGCTTCAGGCAAAAGATTCCTTCTCAGCTCAGTCCTTCCAATCATGAGACGTCAGTTTGCTGTCAATTTACAGTTGAGGTTGAAAGCAATCATTTTGAATCAAACAGATTGTCTTTGATAAGATTTAAATATTTCATTTACCAAGCTATTTAGAGTTGTGTCTTACTCACTTGTTTTTCCATTTGAAGTCTGGCACACTCAAATCAATACCTTATGCAAGCTGTGTGGGAGACAGCTGAAGATGAATTTGAGACTGTGTTACTTAAGAAGACTGAGTGCTATCTTTACATTGTGTATGTTCTGCAAGAAGTCGCCTACATTCATTCAAAGGGCATGCATTGAAGAGTAAGGCCCTGCGTAAGAGAGGCTTGTAAGGAGTGCTGCTCATGGATACCGCTGTTGCTATGAGACTGTCGAAAGCTTGTTTGAAGCACAGCTCCGTTTTGAGGAAAGTTAAAATATTTTTAACACCTAATGCTTAGGCTTGTGCGCACCAGAATTATGCTAAGCCCTCTGCTACGAACATGCAATAATGTACCCATTGAAAGCAGTGAGAAATAAGAAGCCGGTGCTGTAAAAGTACTCTGTATTTTGTAGGTTTTCTTCTCAGCTCCTCTCTATTTTCACACAGCATGAATATCAAGGAGAGAAAAAGGTCCGTGTTTGTCTCTCTAGGTTTGTGTCAAGATTTAGAAGGTTGTGGGAAGAGGTTATGGGAATGGAGTCAGGTTTTCAGTGATGTTTCGGAAAGGGCACAATGCTTAACAACCTGTGCTCCAGTGTGTCAGTTTTGTTAATATATCCTTCTTGTACCTGCTCAGCTTTTTGTCATTCTCTGGTAAAAAAGCAACTGGAATGCCTTGAGACATATTCAGTCTCTGCTTTGTCTTACCACATGATGATGCTGGATCCCATATGATTGCATGGTAGGTTTTTAACCACTCAGTCGCTGTGGGGCCATAAGACAATCAGCACCATGTCTCCCATGAGGAGGACAAGCTAAGCTGCCTAGCTTGTCCGAAAATGAAAATTGGCTAAAAGAGTTCTCACGGCAGCCTTTGAAAGTTCTATTTTTTGCTACACGGGAGATTTATCCTAAGAGGCTTAATTTATATTAGCCATACAATCAGATCGCTCTCAAAATACCAGCTTTTAATTAAGCGTGCAAACCAATTAAGTTATGCTCTTCTTCGTTTTCCCTGTGGTTAACCTCAGACAAGGTTAGCTGCAGAGGCGTCCACTGTCACGGGGTCTGTGCTCAGATTCATAAAACCTTTCTAGTTTAAAGTAAACGAGCTGAGGCCAAGGCAGCCCAGTGAAAACCATTGTTTTCTTATTGCACATGCAATCCTCTCCCGCCCTGCATGCTGCGTTTTTCTAGCGGTGTTCTGAAGTTGAATAGGTTAAATCGGTTAACTGAGTGTATATCTAACAATTTCATAGGCTAAATAATAAATGGATGACTAGTTAGTTGGAGCCCGAAAATGAAATGCTTCTTGTTTTCACATACCACTTGAACAATCTACAGTACTGTAGATCTGCAGGATGTCATTAAATGTTATGTATGAGATGTCCTCTGAAGCTGAGTCAGGACATACTGTACTGTACATGCTGGGAGCTCAGCACATTGTCCGTGGTTCATACCATGTAAGTCAGGGAAAGGCAAAAGTTTATTTGCATAACAGCTTTCAACAAGACAAAGACAATTGAAAGTGCTTTTCAAAGGACAGAAAGGCATTAAGAAAACATGTAAGAGAAACATAATGCAATATACAAAAAAGTAATAGAAAAAGACACATACATTTTAGATTAAATGAAAAAGAGGGCAAAAATACGCTCAAATAAAGTTGGACAGATTACGCAGTTGCATATAAGTTACAGTGGCAGACAGAAAAGTTTGCTGGGATATAAAAGAATTGAGAGTTGAAGCTAATCTCAAATTTCCTGGGAGTTTATTCCTGATATGTGGAGCATTAAAGTGAATGCTGCTTCTCCATGTTGAGTTTTGATTCTGTGGAAAATGAAAGTCTTGAGCCAGATGATCTGGGAGGTATTTTAAAGTCCTTTGACACACAGAAAGTAAGTGTAAAGATCTGAGAACTTTGGTCCTACTGCAGACTCTGGCAGCAGCGTTTTTAGTCAGTTGTCAGGCCTAATAAAGATAAACACTTGGATACGTTTTTCTAAATCCTGCTCAGACGCAAGTCCTTTATATCTTGAAATATTTGTAAGATGATAGTAGGCAGATTTTGTAATTGTTTCAATTTGGATATCACAATTTAGGTCTCAGTCAGTGACTCCATCAGGATTTCTAGCCTGGTTTGTGGTCTTAAAGGTTAGCGATTTGAAATCCAAAGACAATTGTTTCAGTTTAACCTTGTTTTTAATTAGTGGAAATGTTTGCAAATCCAATCATTGATATATTGAATGCACTTACTCAGTGCTTATTAGGGACCATATGTCCCCAGTTGATATAGTTAAATAAACTGTTGTGTCATCTGCATAATTATGGGAAGATATTTTGTTGTTTTCGATAATTTACTCTTGTGGGAGCAAGTACACAAGTTGCCTGAGAACGGAGCCCTGGGGAGCTCCACATCATTTTGTATGCTCACGTATGGAATTGCTGATCAACAATAAGTAGCATCTGTCATTCAAATAGGATTCAAAACCAGTTTAGCACTGTGCCAGAAAGTCCAATCCAGTTTTACAATCTGCCTAGTAGTATCTTGTAGTGGACCACGTAGAATGCAGCTCTGAAATCAAATAACACCAAGACGAAGATTTTTACTGTCGGTGTTTAAGTGGATGTCATTCAAGACCTTAACAGGAGCAGTTTCTGTGCTATTGTGTGACTGAAATGCTGTTTGTTTAGGACCAAGAGGGTGTTAAGCTCTTAAAAAACAGACTTTTAAATGATTTTACTTGTACGATGTCCTGTTAACAAGGAGATAGCACAAACTTGTCATGGGATCGAGTTAATTCTCATGTTTTGTTCCACGGATGGCCACTTTGTTTACTTTAGTCCTCATTAAAACATTGATCAAAGAAAAATATTTCCACTGTGTCCAATTTAGCTGTGACAGTGTCAAGGATTAGGCAATCGGAGACTCAGTCTTGAAGCCTCCTAAGTGACACCACAGTAAATCTCTCAAATAAGCTGTCACTCCAAATCCCCGGCCAACAACTCAACAGCACTTTTTAGCTTGTCCTGCCTCGCTGCGTGGTTGCCAAGTACAGCACAGTGGGTCGCAGACAGCAGCCGCCCTCGCCTTCATAGTTAAACTCTTCACGGCTGTCACACTAAATAATCTACGAAAATAACACAATCTCAAAAGAAATGATTCTGTTCACTGCATCTGTAAGATGGTGAAAAGTAAGTAAAGAGCTGCTGTACAACTCAGTCCAACTCCCCAATCCCCCAAAAACCCTCAGCAACCTCCTCGGGACAGTTTGGAGTGCCTGCCATGAAAAGTAGCCAGATATTACATCATATCAGATTAGATCACACAAAATACGGTTTACAGATTTTTGGAACATTGCTCTGGTAAATGTCTCTTATTCTAAACTTGTGATGTATTTATATGTCTGTTCTTGTTGCAGTCCTAAAAAATACTTTTTTTGTTTAAAATTGATGGTGAGGCAGTGGGTTTGATGTCTAATGTCTTTATCACCTACAACACAAGGACTTGCTGCCGTGTCCTCTGGGAGTTTTCAAAGACAGCTCAGTTTTGTAGTGAAGCGGAGAGCTCAGTGGCATTGAAATGGCCCTTTGTTTCCCGGTAGGCGATCCAATTGTCTGTGACCAATAAGATAATTTCCTAATTCCCCTTCATTACAGTGGAGCCTGGCACTACTTGGCTTTAATGCTAGCTTCTGACTCTTGAAGGTTACTTCACCTCAGTGTAGCACATTAGTACTAAACTCCAGGGGGTGCTCGCATGGGGGTGCTTTCAAGACTGATGACTGTTGTTTGAAGCAAACTGCAGTGTTGCAGATGTGTTTTAAAAAAAACCATTTTCAGAGATGTAAACCCAGTTCTGCAGTGAACTGTAACACTGAAAGAAATGATTATTCTTCATTATTGATTAATTTACAGATAATACTCTTATCAGTAATTAAAATGAGACATGTCCATCACATTTTCCCTTCGGCTTTTTAATTTTTTAAATTTTTTTTATCTCTGACAAACAGTTTAAAACCTCTTAAATTTAGTTTAGGAGAAGAAAACCACTACAAATTCCCATGGGCTTTGCTAGAACCAGTAACCTATAAAACATTTTTTACTTTAATGATAAAGTGATCAGAATCAGATCAGAGAGTGCTGTTAGTAGATTGTTTATTATCAGCCGCCTCGTTGATTAATCGACTTGTAGTTGCAGCACTAGTGAGCATGATGTCTGGCTTTATTGTTATCACAGTTATGTTATGCAGGTGTAAGCACAAATAGATTTCAAAAGTCTGCTCTGCTCTGTGACACACAATAATAACCTACTTAAGAAAAAGAACAGTTACAGTGAATAATAAAATCCTAAAGCTCCTGAAATAACAGCTCTCAACTCTGTAATCTCCCTGTGCTGAACTGTTCCTCCCCATTGAATCTAGTCAATCTTCTCTCAAAGCATTCAGGGCACATTTAGGTCCAGGGGCAGGAAGTTTGATGACCCACCTTTGGCCACGTTTACCCTTGTCATAACCACGCGGCACTGCCTTCCATGAAAACCTCGTTTCTCTGAATCATTTATTGAGAAGATTGCATCTCCCTTGGGCCTCCATTAGAGCGTTGACACGCAGGGGCAGTGGTGGGCCTTTTCACGCCTGTGTGCACAGGCAGCTAGTCTCCAGGGCCAAACAGCTTTCTGCATTTTTATGGCTGGATTCACCACCAGAAAGTGATCTTTCCCGGGGCTTTGGAGACAATGTAAAGGGTGAAGTGGCACCACGGCGGGGCCCCTCGGCTCGCCCTATGAGCTGTTTAACACAGCAAAAAAGTGCCAATCAGTCAGCTTGTCTGCCAGTCACACAAGTACTGCTCTTACACCGTATACAGACTCGGATATTCAGATAAGTACACATTTAAGTAAATCCGTCAAGTGGACAACCAACCGTGGTAGCTGTTGTTAGATTCTGTAGCAGCAGTGGTTCACTTCAGAGGGTCTGATTTACAGTACACTGAGTGCCTCTGGCATGCTGAAGACAGACGTAGCTACAAAATATGTGGGAGGTCATCATGAGTACTAAAGGCACAGTGAGTGAAATTCAGGCTTCACTACAGTGAGGGGGCATCTGGATGCAGTTTACACAGAAGCAGTAGTTCATAAATGGGTTGTGTGACATTTTATAGAACAATATGTTTTCTTATCAAGACCTTTTGACGAGCCCTCCAACTGCAATAAACACAACAGAACATCTCGCTTAATGTTCTCATCCTCTGCGCTCACATCGATCTGTCCAGCTATCGAACTGATTCAAATGTCTCTGTCCAAACCGATGACTTATCTCTGCAGTGAACATAACAACACCAGATCTACATTCTTCGTGTTTTAATGTTTGCAGATACGGAGAAAACAACCAAGAAAAAGGATTTCATCTTTAATCTTAAAGTTATTTTTGGTTGACTGACAATGACTTCCTCAGTGGGTCCTCTGCAAAGTCTGGAAGTGGCTTCATTAGCCGAGCCAGAAAAATCAAGCTTCCGCCTACTCACTACAGAAAAGCTTGAATTCACTCCAAAGGATTCTGCTGCCTTTGCCTCTTCTTGCTCACTTTAATGTGTTGCCTTTGACTTTACGGCAGCAATCTTATCGCTGTTCCTTGCTGGCAAATGTGCATTTTACTTCCATTTCCCCCGAGTGTGCTTTGGGTTCGAGGGAGCAGTACAGTTTTAGGTCTCTAAAGCCACCTGTGGAAATGCTGAGGTAAGAGGTGTTTAAAAGCCTTTAATTATGCAAAAGGGAAAAAGGCTCTCACCGTGCTCTGACCACAGAGACTGTTTTCATTGGATTCGTGATCTGCAGATATACTCGAGACACTGAGGACAAAAAGAAAGCGGCGCTCATGTTTGCTAGTGTCAGTCAAGCTTTTTGATTGGTTCAACTGGTTTCCTCTAAGCAAACAATGCAAACAATGGCATCAAAGGTCATTCACACAAAATAAAAGTCTTCCTTACAAAGGATCTCTCCTGGAATTTATTCCTCATAATCTCCTCCTTATTCACATTCTCGTATCTGCAAAAAAAAACGATCAGGTCACGTTTTAGCTCCATTATGCTCTTCTGCAGCTATTTCAGACTAGGTGATGTGCCTGTCATCACCTCCGTGGTCAACACTGGTTCTAGGCTCCCAGACGAGTTGACTGTTTTAGACAACGTAGCCTCATGTTGGCATAACTTAATGTGACAGAGGAGGAGTGAATCTCAGGAACAAATATCTCCATTGATGGAGCCCTGAGGCTTCTTCTCTTTACTGCCAACCCAACTGATTCTTAAGTGCAAAACTATTCTTCACAGGTATTCAAACACAACTCAAAGTTGTTAGGAAATATGTGCAAATTCCCGGGGATAATCTTAATTTTCTCTCCTGATTTAATCTTCAAGATGCAGCATTTTCACCACGAGGTCATGATTCTATTGGATTTTATCAAATGTACAGGTAAGATGACGAAAAGGGCTGTTCCCAACGGATGTTTCCTCCTGTGACTTCAGATTCAATCAGCCCACTTGACAAAAATAGGAGAGGCTGCGGCTGGGAAATATCCCTCTTCAATAATAATAGAGAAAGACCAAGAATTCAGAAGGGAAATTACAGTTTGACGGTTAAAAGAGAACTGTGTCTCAGTGAATTATCTCTCTCCCAGAAATCCTTTGTCTTCCTGCCCTCTATCTCGTGCAGTCTTGCTTTTCATTAAAGATCAGACGGAAGCAGTTTATTGAAGGAGACACACGGTGCTTTAACCAGCTGTTTTTGTTTTGTGTCAACACCTTCTTTAAGTAGCTGAAAAAAGGACAGGTGCTGCAAGCAAAGTGTTTAGTGTGTAAAACAGGAGGAAAGTCTCATTTAGAAGTAAAGTGAAGTAAACGTGCAGATAAGACGCTCTGATACAGGAAGGCGATCAGAGGTCATCAGGGTACAGTCGGGAGGGGATTGCCCTCACAGACGGGGGGTTCACATTATCAGCACAGCATCACTGATAATCATGCCAGACAGAACATTTTGTGAACAATTACACACACTCTGTTCTCCCTGCTGCCGTCTGGCAAGCGATACAGAAGTATTCGTGCCATACACCAGATTACTGGCTGTAAAACCTCAATTCATCCTTCGTACTCCACCATGAAATAGTTTATTTTTAGGACTTCTACAACTAGCATTTCCGTATAAACCCCTGTGTGGTACAATGATAAATAAATGAACCTTGTACCTTGCATATTTTAGAAACGGCAGCCTAAAGAGAGAGAACCAGTGGTGAAGCTCCAGCTGCCTTTGCCTGGAGAGGATGAGGCCCATTGTTTAGGAGAAGCCCGGGTCGAGACACACTGTGGAAGTTATAGCCTGAAACCAATTACGAGACCATGTAGTGCAGCATTTAACAACTTCTCACACTGAACCTGCTTGGGAATAGTTTCTATTGAGGTCTAATGTTCTTAAATGGCATTTATAAAATGGATGGAAATCAACTAAAGGCTCAGGGGCATTAACCGCTGACCCTGCCAGGAAATCCAATAGTGCAGTTCTACTGATAAACAGACATTAGTCAGTGTGTGAATAAATCTTCGCCAGCATCTCAAATGGGCATGTGTGTTACAGCGCATCATGCCTGTTGGCTAAACCTAGATGTAGTTATGATAATACCGCATGCTGTAAGACTGCACAGTTCTCATTTCTTGTAGAGGTTAACAGTGCGTGAGAATAAATGTCAGGTCTGAGGGGCTGATACAGTGTGAATTAGCGACACTGAGTCATTGCCCGACAGCCTTTCACTACGCTGGGGGAGACTGAACTGGCGCACCAGGGCTGTGCAAATGCCAAGAAATGAAGCATTGTTTATATGCTAATCCCAAGCATTACACCAATTGTGCTGCTCATTCTGTTTTGGGGGTATTTGTCACACTTTTTAGTAAGAAAACCTAACTGTTGTAAAGAAGGGGAGCAACACCAGACTCACTGAAAATATATGTATCAAACAGAGATGTGGATCGTAAAAAGAACAAACAAAACATTTCATTAAATATATAGCTGGCCAGTGAAACATGACTCCAATGCCTGGGTGATTTCTTATGTTGTCCTTGCTTTTATTATTTAAAACCTGGCTCTGCATGGGGGGTATATTTGGGAATAGTTGCACCCACAATGCTCAGCTGTACGTGTAGCTGAAAGATGTGACAGAAAATCTATTGGAGCCAGACAGGCAGTGAAATCCATCACCGGTGCGCTTAAAGACTAATGACACAGAAATCGTCATTTCCTCGTGCCTGCATGAAGATGCAGCGTCATCTATGCACACGTCTCAAACATCTCTCCATCAAATGTACATCCACAGCCACTTTTCAGGTGCTGAGGATACATCCTGTTTGTATTGTATGCTGAATTTTTAGAGTAATGACATTGTGTGTCTCCTTCCAAACCTGTGTGAACTTTACAGGTCCACCACTTTGGGCTTGACGTAAATACCCTATTTTGGCTGGATTTCCATTAAATTTGGCATTAATATTGACGTCGGTGATCCCTTGACTTTTCCATAGCGTAACCATCAAGTCGAAATTTCATTTAATATCTTTTACTTCAGTCTGTCTTCAGTTTAAGTGCTGCTTTGAACCGAGACGGTTGGAAAAGTATTAACAAGCCAGTGTCCTCAATTTCAACACGCCATATCGTGCCTGACGATGGCCGAAAGTGCCCACCCAGATGTTTTTGTCTTCATCACAGTCGATCGGAGATGGAGCCAATCAACACCAATCACTGGACTTTTTGTCCAATGTGAACAGGGTATATGTTACAGTATACCTAGAGCAATAGTATTGATCTAAGCTGTTAGGGCTGCTTGCCAATATGCATTAAAGGCAACTAAGAGACATACTGTTGCTTTGTGTTTTGCTCTATTTATATTCAGTCAACACAGTTAATTATCACTTTTAATTAAACTACTTTCTCTTTTTCCCTTATAATTACTCAACAGCCTTATATCCAAAAGCATTAGCGGACAAGGGCAACCACTAAACTCACATGAGATGCCAATAAGATCACACTTGGCCTCATTTTGCAGATGTCTGAATTGATTCTTCTCTGCTGTTATCTGTGTCAGAGTACAATAACGTCGGTCATAATGCTGTGGAGGTTTTTGAATGCCCTCCCAACAGTGTCAAGCCGGGTTACAGCTAAACGTATCAATTATGAATCATATTTTACGCGGTTGTGAAGAGACCCCTTTGGCATTTAGCTGAATAGAACATTCCTCTCACATGAATTCCACTTTTAATCATTAATTAAAACTCACATTTCACCCATTCAAACTTTCTACTGTTGAGAAGCTTTAAAGGCAATTATCCATATCGCTTTATCCACAGCCCTCTTTTTGTTACACGTATTCTCTCGATTCCTTACATTTCTGGGGCAAATCCTTCCTCACATTTCTATCGTGTTTTGATGGCCCACTTTTCGCCTCGTGAGATTGTACCGCTAACTGTTTCTGTGTTTCTCAGCATCCTCTTGTACACTGATTACAACTGCATGACGTTAAACCAGTCAAAGAAATCTGTGTGTATTCTGTGTGCACTTGCTTGTGGCTTTTAGGGTCAGTGTTTGTCAAATCTGAAAATATGCCTTTGCTCTTTATGTTGAGTGGCTCCTCGAGGCGTCACTCTGACATCTTGATGTCGACGTTGTCGTGTCCCTTTAGCATCTTTATTTAATGACTGATGATTTCGAATGGTCCGAGTGAGGCATTTTAATCACTCATGAGATATTCTGTCACGATCTATTACATGTTATGTGTCTCCTTTAATCGCCCGGGGTTGCATATAACTTAATAACCATATTTTAGAGCTTCCGTTGTGCTACTAGAAAGACGGCAAACGTTGGACCATTGCTGATCAATTGGTTCCACACCTTTGGGAGATGAGCCATTTTCGTTTCATGGAGGGTTTGGCCGCAGCATTTCTTTTAGATATGCATCTGGGCGCCATAAATAGTATCATGTGACATCAGTATAAGCTTTTATTCTCTTTCTCTCCTACTGAGCGGTGAATCCCTGCAAGGATGGTGTCTTTGATAAAGTTATTTCCTCTCAGATCTCATATATTATCCTCCTCAGCTAATGAGTGTGATAATTTCAGTCTGGCTGTGGCTCAGTGGGAGAGGAAGTTTTATACTAAAGACACTTTCAATTTATTTCTAAGTGAAGCCTTTCTCGTTTTCACCCCATTAGCCGCTGGAGTTGTCTTGAGAAGTGTATTTGCAGTAATGTGTCGACTGTTTGAGAATTTACACCATAAATGCAGCTGATAGCAGCCGTTTCTTTACAGCTGTCTGATTTTCGAGCAGTATTTGAAAACACAGATTTCTTGGCATTGATTTTTCAATAAACTGCTGAAAAAACTCAACTGGTGTGTGTCAATATGCGCTGCTCTTGTTTTTCATCATTCAGCCACAACAATGTCTGGTACTTTAACAAAGCAGTGTGCCATGAATTTCAGTGGGTAATCGATTCCCTTTCTCTTGAACAGAAGCCTACTTGTGCATCAGGAGCACCTGCTATGTGTGTCGTTACTGTGACATCCAACAAACAGCAGAACTCATGCAGTAGATTTACCAGCTTCAAACTAATGCTATGAAGTGGTATCACTTATTTTCATTTCAGAGAATGGATTCCTAGAACATGTTTGAAATCAGTGCTCAAATACCGCAACAGCCTGTGTTAATCTGTTGGTTTAAAATGACATAATAATGACCAAAATACCTAGTGTAGTGATAATTCAACCCTGTACACACCAAAGTATGTAATACACATGCCAGTCCACCGTGTACTTGTCATGCCAAGGCATGGCAAAACGTGTTAGCAATAATAAATATGCCAACGGTCTGTAAGACTTTCAAAATAAAGCTGGCTGAGAAACATTTCAGGTGAAGGTCACAGTTTGGATAGCTTTAAGCACCAAAACTACTTGGTAAGGTTTAGGAAAAGATCATGGTTTGAGTTAAAACAACTACTTCCCTTACAGCAAACAATGTTGACAATTGGTTTCACAGTCTTCTGTGTGAAAGTGTCCCTGGAACGAAGACCCTTCTGAACAAAACAACAATGGCATAATGCCGCCTCAGTGTGGGATTTTAGATAGCATGACAGCGTTTCACAAGAAAAGGAGGCGTGACGGGTTACACAACAGCAACGGCATTTTATTTATTTATTTTATTAGCTGCAAACTCTTGCTAGCTAACTTTTTAAATCTCTTGCTTGTGGGTTACCAACATTACAAGTCCTCAAAACATCACATCACATCGCTGTCCCGTCCCACTCTTTTCACACAGGCATCAGTTCAGCTCTGTTACTACTTCCGCTGAAGTACTAGCGAAACAAAAATGACCCCATCAGTCTGTCATCATGCCTTTTATGCAGAACGACGAGGGAGAATAAAGGCACAGGCCGTGAACAGGCCTCTTTCATGGTGACTAACTGCTAATGTACTTGCTGAAAGCATAACAACACACTTCATTTAATTATAATGCTGTGTGATTAATTAACTTGAACCAGGTGGTAAGCATTTAGGTTTAAGACTTGAATTTACAGCGTACTGTATGTAATGAAAGCGTCATATTAACTCTAAGTGGCTGTGGGTTGGCCTCTGTGTGCTCCCAGTCCCGGCTGAAGTGGCAGGGTCATGACTTGAACTCGGCGCAGCTCGGTCAGGAGCCTGAATCGCTCTGACACATTAACCAGCGCTATCGCTCGGCCTCCTGGGACAAAAGAAAGTAATCTGCTTATGAAACCAAAGAAATCACCTCAGGGTTCTCGGTGCCTTTAGCTTTACACTGCTCACACACACACACACACACACACACACACACACACACACACACACACACACACACACAGTCCCTCACAGTCAATGGCATCGTGTTCCCACTCCTCCCACTATAAAGTGATACAATCTTTTATTAATGGTCTCTGCTCCTGCGTTGACATAGAGACCATTTTAATGATTAATCTGAAAGGAAAGTGTCCATTGTACACTGGGGGCTCTTCAGGAAGTAAGCGAGCCACTGTTGTTTTCAGTCAGAGAAACATCAGAAACGTCTTTTTTTAATTCCTCTGTGAGAGATGCAGTCATGTTTGTTTGTCGGCAATATACCATGAACTACAGCGTGTGAGTGAATTCATTCATCGGTGGAGCTAGTCAAACATTTATCACAGTGTATAGACTTCATTGGTCGCGATCTATTTCAAGCATACATAAAACTACCAAATAATTAATAGATACAAATGTTTTATCAAAACCCAGTTATGCACAAAGTCCTTCACTTCTGTTACATCGTTATAGGGAGGCCCAAAGTGTTCAACGTTCGTTAAATAAAACAATATGAGATGAATAATCATGTCATCGCTGTTTAAAAAACCTTTGAGTAAAAGGGGCAGGGTGTATTACTTCACAATCCTGGACTATATTATGTTGTCTGTATGTATTTATATCATTACTTAAGGGCTGCAGCTCATTATTATTTTCATTACTGATTAATCTGTTAATTATCTTCTTAATTAATAGGTTAATTGTTGTAAAACAAAGAAAAATGTCCTTCACGGTTTCCCAGAGTCCAAGGTGATGTCTCCAAATGACTTGTTTTGATAGATTTTTGGAGATACTCAGTTTACAGTACCATCATACAGAAAAAAACAGCTAATCCCTGCATTGGGGAAGCTTTTTTCTTGATAGACGACTGAAAATGATTAATCTTTTATCGAAATAAGTAATTGCCAGTTCATTTTCCTTTTCTATCTGTCGTTCTATCTTCTATTTGTTTGATTATGTCCTAATTATTCAATATTGAACATGGTGAGTGTTTCACCAGATCAAGGAAGTGGTTCCCAACCTCGAGATCAGACTCCCAAAAGGCGGCACAAGAAGAGTCATCAACATCTTACTTAAATACTTCTTATAGACAAATGCATGAACATTTCTTTCCTGACAAAGACATAAAGACTAATGGAGCATTAGCTAGGAGGGAGCAGCTCTTTCTTAACTGCATTCTTGATAAATTCTGGATTTTCAGAACAAGAATGAGCTCTCGCTTTTTTGTTGAATCAAAGATCTATTGATATACTAAGAGCTCTTGTTACCTCAACATAAGGCAACACCTCTTCAGTGATGCTGCTTGAGATTTATCCTTTCAGTGTTTTCTGTGTAAGAAGCACATCTGGCCACGGGTGTTACATTTTCATTCTCACAATTTACTCTATACAACAGCTACAACACTGCAGGACTGGGTGTGACAGGATAGGGTGACGCTTGGTCACCTGGTTGTTTTTAAACTTTTTCAAGCTAATAAAACCTTTTGCAGATCTGTTGAGGCTCCCGTAGGGCTGTATAGAGATGCCAATGTAGGCGAGGAAAAGGTTGATTAGTGCTAATTAGAAATTTCTGGACTTCCTTCCTCCCTCAGTCTTGTAATTAGAGAGACCAGCGGGGGAATAATGCAGCTGTGCTTGGTGCGGGGCAGAGTCTGGGGAAGGGGGCACCGGGGAGCAAGAAGGGGGTGAAGGGGAGGGTGGTTTGCGGGAGGGCTGTTGAATACTAACAAACTTGCTCTTTCCGTGCAACAAAAGAGCAGATGTCTTTTGTGACTCAGTGTGTCCTCTCCACACAGAACCGTGTTTTAATTTGTGGTTGGCTTTGTCACTCGCTGTGTCTCCTTCGCAGCCCGATGATAAACCCACAGGAGGAAGAATGTGTTACACTTTGAAAAGATGCATATATTTTTTATCTTTTCTCGTCTCCTTTTTGTTTTTAAACCACAACATGTTCTTATGTCTAAGAGCACATCACAAAGATAATTTTCGTAAAAAGGCCCTGTGAGTTAGCAGGCACGTCAGATCGGTTACTAATGTTACAGCGAGGGAATAATCTCAGAGTGACAGTGGCGAGCACCCATGAAGCTCCTCAGTCTCGCTAAAGAAAGGTCAGTTACCTCAAGTAGCGGAGCTGCTATCGGCATTTGGTCACAGAAAGTCACAGCGGTTAAAGGACGAGCCCGGCATCGACAGGCCTTTGTGCTAATGAAGTGCCTTTTATCTGCAGCCTGAGTAATGACATGGAGGAGAGTGCTGCCAGTGACACTTCCACTTGCCATCAGAGGGTAAACGACCAGAGAGCGAGAGAGAAAGAGGACGGAGGAGTGAGACGGTCGACTGTGACTGTACAACCTTGACCTTAGCTGACCTCCTCATGAGTCATTATGAGGGTTGAGACTTGGCCATTAGACTGCAGCTGACGTGATTTAAACATGGACATGAATAGGGCTTGGTATCATTTTTAGATTTTAATCTCTATAAACATGTTTTTCTGCCAAACTGTTACCATCGATATCTTGGACGAACAGCTGTATGAAAGCTCTAATATAGTTTTAATCAGCAAAGTTTTTATTAATTGGGTCAGAAAATCAAAGAATTGCTAAACAAGACTAATAATCTGATCAGGCATACGTTGCAGATACCTACTGATGAGCTTGTTAATCCTTGATGTGACAAATTTGGCAAATGCATTTTAGGTCATTTTAGGTTAAAAGTGCACTATGTAGTTTTGGGGAAGACATTTTAATCAGAAGAGAAAGATCTTCATGGACTGATTTGATTAATTGATTAAACAAACTGACCTTAAAGGACAACACAATTTCATAATGTGTATATTTGGCGGACCCTGTCACGTTTCTACCTTCAAACAGTGTTCTGGGGACCTTATTTTCCTTTGAGAACAGCTTATGATTCATCATAAATATCCTATATATTTCAAATATTTGAATGAGTTTGAATTTCTTCTCCAAAACTACATAGTGCCCCTTTAAGGCAACAAGCTGTAAACACAACATTGACATCAACTTCTGAAGTTGAATCACACGTCCAGTGTTTTCCCTAAACTTGTAATAGGCTAAGGTGCACATATTCAAACATATTATGTTTATCAGTTAAAAATATATATATATTTTACATCATTTAGACCATTATTATTACCATACCTGTGTACAAAAAGTTGGAAAAGCTAGAGATAATAATCCACACCCAAAAAGCCTAATGATAAAACTGCACTGGGGACCAACTGGGGAGCAAACTGTGTCTATTTAAACATCCACAGAGCAACAATAGCATTAATTTGCAGTCATCTAATATTTACCCTCTTAATAGCTCCATTTTTGTCTCCACCAACTCCTGAAGGAAATATCTGACTGTTTAGCTGCTAAATGCTCAACTATGTTCACCAGCTAGTCACTAACTTTGTCTTTTTGCTGTTCAGGTTGGTAGACACGGATGAATGCAAGGTTGATGAGTGCAGTGTGAGTGGAAAAACTGTAAACCTGTGGGCTGGAAAACTGAAACAATGGCTGGGATCATAGTTACGAGCGACACCCTTTCACAATACGCAGTCATTTGGCCGATTGTTCTCATGAAAGTCTGGATTAGTGCCGCTTTAACAGACGCATGGACATACACTTACTATATTTAGCTTGAACAAAGATGCAAATAGAGTTTCCGCTTGATGCCAATGAACAGCGTGACTCCTCATAGGTGTTTGTGTACTGGCAAACTGACCCAATAAAGCCGGCCTCCAAAAAAATCCCCCATTGAGAGTCTGTGATGTGGCATGTGGTCCTGACGTCTCCCTGGCACAGAAGGAGACGGGGAACAGTACGAGCTCTGAAGTGGCTCTAGGTTTAATGTTTGCTGTCGTCCTGATACTGGATAACCACACCCACCTTCTAACTCAATACATGTACAAGATATATGCGTCAAGATGCTGAAATGTCACAGACAACAGAGTTTTACCCATCTAATTAAACAAATGTGAGGTATGTGACCTCCCAAAAGACATGTTGTCTTTTGAATTTTAGGTGTTCTTACTGAGTTTTTTGAGAGTTTTCACAACTCAGAGTTGATTCCAGCTCTTCATAGTGACTGACACTGATTTGCAGTGTCGTGGCACCTCTTCAGTGTTTGATCAGTCGAGGAACTGTCAGCAACTGCTCTACCTGACTCTGCAGCGCCGTGTCTAGTTGTAATCATCACTCGTCATGTCCTTATGCAAAATATATATGCCTCCCTCACAGGTGTATAACATTGGCCTCAGGGAAAGTAACAAATAATGTTGAAGAGCAGCACTTAATTTGTTTCTGTCCTGCCATTCGAGTTTCTAAATGCTATGGAGCGTTTCAAACAGTATTATGTGCTACTGTTGGATCTCTACAAGAAAATCTGTTCCAGTCTGATCCCAATTTTCTGGTTTGAGCCAGGATGTTCAGCGGCGTTATGCAGATACATTGTTGTGAATCGGGAGGAGGGTATCAGATATTGGACACAGTGGATGGAGGATGCACAGGCTTCTCTCTGTGTTGCTGGATGCACGCATGTCTCTCTTCATGAGGTTCAGAATGCATATGAGTATTAGCAAAACCCCAGTGAGATCTCAGCATATTTAATCCATCCTCTCTGAGCTCCTCTTTTAGATATGGACGGGGGTTTATTCCAGACACTTCAGATGGCTGCGGCTGTGTATTAATATTGGATGAATCTCCGATATCTCTGGCAGGGTTTATAAAAATCTGAAGCACATTCTCCTAGCACGAATTATTCCTCATGTTTGAACTCAGGACAGTGGCCTTTCTTTGTTGAATCTATTCGTGGATGGATGTTGGATGTTCAAATATGTTTGTGATTTTTTGTTGTCGTGGTCATGCTTGCTGAATTTTTGTTTTTCTTCTCTTCTATTACAGCGGGATGCAAAGGGACAGTATCTGTTTGACCTCATCTGCCACCACCTCAACCTGCTGGAGAAAGACTATTTTGGCATCAGATATGTGGATCCAGACAAGCAGCGGGTAAGTGTGCGTGTGTGTTTGTGTGTGTGACTGTTTTAGGTGTTCTTTGTATGCATGCAAACTGAGATACCATTGCTTTAAAATCCTTCAGGTGGGGAAAACATCATTTAAAGTATGTTGCAGTTAATGTCAAGAGACCCTTTTACCGGCAGACATTTTGACTTGTCAAAGCAGGAAAACCACGGGCGTATATAATAACTTCAACAATGGCTCCTTTCCATTAAGTGTCAACCTAAGCCCTGTCAGTGAGTAAGCGCGCATAATACCTGAGCTCTGGAACTAGCTCACCTAAATGGTATGTGGCCACCAGTAGCGTTATCAATTCCACCTGTGCTTTTCTGTGCTGTGATAAGTCATAATGTCTGCTGTGAAAAGGGTCTATTATATGACACATAGCATGGTATAGTGCTCAAGTTTGTTTTTTAAGCTGACATGTCTGTGGATTTGCTACCATTGCTGCTGGTTTAAAAGAATATTTGGACATTTTGGGGAATACCATTTATCTGCTTCCTTTAGGAAAGTTAGATTAAAACATCAACACCAGTCTGAAGCTGAAGTCTTTAGGCTAAGCGAAGCTAAAGGCTTCCTTACTCCAGCCTCGTATTTAAAGGTCCAGTGTGCAAGATCTAGACAGATCTATCAGCAGAACTTGAATGTAATATTCATAATTATGAATGAGAATTGAAACATAATTGTTTTCAAGTGTGTATTCGGTTTATGATCACCTGAAACTACGAATTGTGTTTTCGTTAACGTAGATTAGGCCTCTTATATCTACAGAGGGAGTGGGTCCTCTTCCACGCAGTCTGCTATGTTGACACTGGCTCTAAACAGGGCTCTATGTTTTTAGCTGCCACCGTGGGAGGGTGAGGTGAGGGGTATTTGCTTTGTTGCAAGCTGCAATCTCATTGTTAGATGCCCCTTAAATCCTAGACACTGTACCTTTAACGCACAGACCTTTGACTATATTAAATATTGATGGAGCTTCCGAGTCAAAAGAGTATATCCAGCTGGGAAGTCCTGTTTAAGAGAAGTCTATGAGAAAATCATCCTACCTCTCACTTGATCACTTCTGACAAAAAAAACAAGATGGCGATGTCTGTAAAACCAAAGTCAAGGCTCTAAAACCTTACTCTTCAAACCATTGAGTGGAGTCAAAGTAGGCATACACTTGGCTCAGACTTGCTCATGTAACTCTCTGCAAAAAAAGAGTGACAAAAGTATTTCCCAGCTCCAAAAATAGAGCCTTGTTGATACAGGCTTGTTTGAAGTATCTCTTCTTATATGCACTGCATGAGATGTTTTACAAGTAGAAGTGGTTTAATGTGACTTCACACACACACACACACACACACACACAGGACTGCGTTGCTCCATATATAAACCACATGTGTGGCTATAATTTAAAAAATGGATTGGATTTGATCTAGATGGAAGAATGAGAGCGAGACTTTGGTCCAGAGTGAAAAGTTGTGTTCTTCAGTTTCTCTTATTCACGGCGCCTCTCAGACTGACGGTTGTTCCATCAGGCTCTTCTACTGCGGGGCATGTAGCGAGCACTGCTTGATTCATGAAGTATTCACATGTTCACAGATCATGTTGTAGTCCTGCAGACAAGAGCCGAGTCCTGCTGATGCTGCATTTCCTATGCTGTCACTCAGGACTATTTTGGTGGTTGTTGCTGTGGGTGGGTGGGGTCGGTGAGGAGTCAACGTGGGAGAAAGATGGAGAGAGAATATGCTCCCAGAGAGAATGAGGAATCTGAATCTGGGTTTAGACACACCATATGACTGTCACAACCAGCAGGAGCTCAGTGTAAAGTCAAAGTCAGTTGTCTAATCAGCCTTCTTGCTCTAACAAGAGACCTCTGCTGACATATTTTCAAAAGAAAAACCTCTTTAAATTAGATGCAGCTTTGCCATATTGCTCCGACCGCGCTGTCGTAACACCATACGTGGCACGAACACGTTTTCCCAGAAAACTGTCAGTAGTAACAGCTGAGCATCACGGCAACTGATATTGAAAGTGTCAGCAGAATGATTCAATGTGTGGATTTTTTTTTTTTTGTGACATTTAATCTTTTTGCGTTTGTCTGTTTGTCTTTCTAACGCAGCACTGGTTGGAGTTCACAAAATCAATTGGAAAGCAAATGAAAGGTAAGTACTTTGAATCCATGTTTGTAATCTTTTAAACTGGATTAAATCCTTCACCCTCAACACGAGGCCCTGGGCTGCGGTGCAGTCGCTGAATGACTTAATGTATATTAAATATATATGATGGAACATTAAACACTGATAATTGATTAATCATTTAAGTCATTTAACCAATGAAAACACCAAACATTTGCTGGTTACAGCTTCTCAAATGGTGGAATTTAACTAATTTGCTAAGTATCAACTTTGCTTTGCTGAAGTTCCATTTTATGCTACTTTGACTATTGAATCTTGACTCTTTATTGAAAAATCACTATTATTATAACTTGAACATGCAATTATTTGCAATATGTTTAAAAGGCACCCAAAAAATAAGATAAAACAATATATCTTAAAAATTGCCTATATATACAGAGAAGTACGTATGCACAAAACAGTGCAGTGAACATCCACCAATAATACCACAGTATAACACATGATATTTAGTTATAATCCATAATCAATTTGTAAGAATTCAACAAAAACATGTAAGGGAAGGAATAGCAGAGGACTAGTTGCTGCCCTAATGTCCTGTTGCCGTCTTGTTGATTGTTTGATCTCTTATAATAAAATGATTCCTGTCCATTTCTTAAATGTTTTGTGTTTGTTTCCTCCAGCTCAGCCTCCGTTCACCATGTGTCTGAGAGTCAAGTTCTACCCTCCTGAGCCCGCTGCTCTCAAGGAGGAAATCACTCGGTATGACTTCCTGTTGTCGCTATCACTTCAGATGAGTTGATAAGGACACCTCAGTTACAGCTTCCCCTTTGTGTCAGTTAAACAGCGGGGTAGCGGGGCACATTTTTTAAACATTTGAGACACCTTTAAAAAAGCAGCCGTGATTCCTCCTTGTTTTTTGACCCTGATTTCCCCGTCGGAGAGATTGTGCTGTGAAATTTTTAAATAGAGCAAACATGTCTCTTTCTAAAGCATTATTTATGGGACTTCATAATTAAAATGGCTGAGTACTTTACTGTCTGAAACATTATGATAAATATTACACAGAACACAGTTTGCAAGTGGAGTTGGTAGGCAGAGAGGTATTTAAAAGCCTTCATTAGTACTTCATCTCCGAAAGATAATAGGTAGAGAATTAATTAACATCATGCCAGATTTTTGTGTGTAAAAAGCACACGTTTTTCCATAGTTACACCTCCTAAATGCAGTCCTGTCATAATGTTTTTCTCAAATTAATTTGCAGAAAGAGCTGACACTGCCTGGCCAGCCGGTATATGTGTGCATGCACAGTTTACCGATATATTCATCACTGACAAGAGGGAGAGAAAGCTTCTCCGAGGTGTAATGAGATGAAATGCGCACCACATGTAGAGTGTACATTATGAACAGGGTGGATAAAGGAGATGGGGGCCAAAGGGTGCTGATTGAGAGTGGGAAGGAAAAGGAGGGAGAATGAAAGGCTGGGGTGTGGGGGTGAGGAGTGATACATGATGATGAGAGTGGAGAGGGCAGACCACAGAGGGAGGGAGAGGGTAAATAATCAATCACACGCAAGCCTCATTCAGTGGGTCCCCTCTCGACATATTGTGCAGGGATTTTTTGGAAAGCACATTAATGCCACTACAATTCTGTAGATAACAAATAACAAACAGGCAGCTTTCATTAAAATATACTTTCTTAATGTAGGTCTTCTTCACAGCAGACATTTGACTGGACGTGGTAGGAAAAGCAGACGCAATGGCTCAGTTCTATAATATCAGGATGCTGAAACTGAAGCAGCCAAATGGAGTTAATCCATCATTCATTTTATTGACATGTCAATACAGTATACAGTAACCAATGTATGCTATTTCTTTGTCACCCTTAGAGAAAGTCCCCAGACTCCCTTAGGAAATCACGCAATTTTGTGAGTTGTTGAGTTAGGAGAAACTTTATGAAGTTTGTGAAACACTATTTATGAAAAATTCTGAATTATTTGGGGCTTCATGTAAATTTGGCAACTGTCACACATCAGTTCAATGTGTCCCTTTGTTTCAGCGTGTTGGCTACTACTGTTGGGCTACCACTTATAAACAAAAACGTTCTTGGTCCTTGGAAACTGGTATGATGTATTTGTTTATAAGCGAGATGCAATCACAAGTGCTCACACGAGACATGTGGAGACGCATTCGGGTGTGAACAGCCGCTTACGAGTGGATCCCCCGAGATGCATGTTAATGGCAGGTGTAAACAGGGCCAGAATGCCCTCTGTGAAGTAAGACCATTCAGTGTTGCTAACATGCTTTCCAGCTGGGTTTTTCCAAGACAAATTTAGGAATAACTACCACACTAGTGGTAAATAAAGCAAAAGAATCAGCTCATGTCTAGTCAAGTAATAGGCTGACAAAACTGCTGATCTGTTTCAGCTTTAAGCCCTCTTCAGAGCTTGTAATACAGCATGTATGCAAACCACAAGAAATAAATTACACTTGTACACATATGAGAAGGTCCACATGACAGAAAAATAAACATAAATAATTGGAATGGAGACATTTTTCTGTTAATTTACAGGGGAAATGCACATAAATCAACACTGGCATTTTAAAAACATCAATGTAAATGTGCCAGGGTTAGCTCAAGAGCTAATCTCCCCTCTTTATAGGTGTAATTTCACCTGTAAAGGGTGAAATTACTTCGCAGAGTGATATGTCTGTGAGCTCATGTTTGCATTGTACGGATGTAATACATGCGAAACATCAACAGCCATTGGCATTAAAATGAATGTTGAATTATTACCCGTTTATTGTACTCGTCACACCTTCAGGAGGGTCTGTTGAAGCTGCTGAACATGTGAAATGAAAGCGGCTTCTTAATGCGCCTCTGGAAGCACAGGAAACATTATTAGCCTGTGTGGAAATGGCCTAGATTGAGGGAAGCAGGTCCGCCTGGCTGATTGTGAAAAATGAGATAAATGTTCAAGGTTCGCAAAAGAATAATTGTAATTATCCGACTGAATGTGTTGTTCTTGCCTCTAACAACAATAATAATAATGATAATGATAATAGTCATCAGCATGATGTTTGCTTCAGGTCTAAGAGTAAATTTGATGCTTGAGGAGCTGATTGGTTGGGTGAGTCTGAAAGTAGGCTGGAGGCTTTAAGAGAAGCACAGTATCAGTAGCAGCTTCTCCCTCAGGGCCTTCCTATCCTCCTTTCCCCCAAAAACAAAACCCTCATTTCAGCTAAATCAAAAAGAAATATTCAAAACACCCATAGGGAACGTGAACTCACCAGCATTTGAGGTTTATCAGGTTTGTTGTTTTGCCGCTCCTGCTCTGCCTTTTCTTATTGTTTTTAATCCTTCTGTGTTTTCACTGAGAAATGTAGCTGAACGAGCGGCTCGGGGTATTTATGAATATCATCAGCATTCTTACAAGCAGGCCTGTCAGACAGCCTGACGTGGGTTTTGTCCTTTCTTTTGTAGATATCTTGTCTTCCTGCAAATTAAGAGAGACCTCTACCACGGGCGGCTCCTGTGTAAAACCTCGGATGCGGCCATGCTGGCTGCCCACATCCTTCAAGGTAATGGAAGGTGACAGATGGAAATGACTTACACCACTCTCTGCTTCGCACTGTGTTCATGACCTCTGTTTTACCGTGCCCTGTATTCACCAGTCTGATGAATACTGCCAGCCGAGCAAATAGATTTTTATGTGGAAAGAAGCTGAATCACGGGGAGGATGCACTGTATAAGATTAGGCCCGCAGTGTTATTTTATTCACACATTAGATTGTCTGTGTAATAAGCATTTCACGCTGATGTTGATGTGATTTTCCGTACCAATATCGACTCCAAAGCTCCCACAAAGTGAAAGGTTATTCTGTTCTTTGTATGATGATTAGTTCAGTGATTCCCAGCAAGAATTCACGCTCATCTCAAAAGTCTTTGAAGTGGTTATCTGGCATCTTACCATCACATACACACAAACATAAACAAACACAACACACATGAGGTATAGTGGCACAGCTAACATCAGATAGAGCACCGTGTTTGAGGAGAGGCTTGTCCTCAAGAGGAGGGGCTGATGAATTAAAGATGGGCTGCCTGGTCAGCTCCTCCTTGCAGAGAGAATTCAGCATCAGGGTCATCCGAGGGAGTGCAGCGTGGCATGAAGGAACACAAATAATCCTGGGCATGTTCAGGCCAGCAAAAGCACCGCTGTGCCGAACTGCAAAGACATCCTTTTTTTTAAACTTTTATTTGCTCTGAAATGTTTGTGAATATGTTTAACATTTACATTTTTTTCTTTTCTTTTTTCTGGCCCTTCCTCCAGCTGAGATCGGTGACTACGACCCCGGGAAGCATCCTGAAGGTTACAGCTCCAAATTCCAGTTTTTCCCGAAACATTCGGAGAAGCTGGAGCGCCGGATTGCAGACATACACAAGACAGAGCTGATGTAAGAGCTAAAAAAACTAAAACGAAAAACAAACGACCACTCAACGATCAGCCTCTCTGTTGTTTTCACATACCTGCACTCACTCAGGCTGAACAAACAGCTGACATTTATGTAATTGACTGCGGTAATGAGGCGCTGTTGGTCCTGTGTGGGTCGGCCAGACAGATTATCGTCGCTTGTTTGAGCAGATAGCAGAGAAAAGCACTCTCTCCCCAACTATCCACTCAAATAACCCAGGTCAGATTGTCTTGAGCTCATAACCTGCACTTTATTGTAGTCATTGTTGATGTGTCCCAGCTTCAATTAAAAGAGCAGCGCAGTCGTGAAAGTGATCAGACAGAGCAGGTCCATGCACACACAGAGGAACACATCACTCTCACTCACAGCAGGTGAGCTGATAAAGTGTTTCATTCACAGTCCCCCAAAGTGTTTTATCATTTCTGCTGTGAATGAGCCACTGTGTTGTCTTGCATTCGTTAAGCACAAATGGAACAAATAAAGGTCATCAAGAAAAAACAAAAAAAGATGTCTGTTTAATGATGAACAGTGAGACACAATAGAGGAAGAATGGCAGTGATGAAGTCCAGATTTGATGCTGTCGGAGCAGAGCGACAAACAGCATGAGACTCTGCTGCCCACTAGTGGTTCATTCTTTCTTCACCACCGAGTAAACATATTTACAGTGATTTGACAGCCTGAATGTTGAAGATGTGATAAAGAAAAAGTGGTTTTTTTTCTTTGCCTCAGCTTGATCTTAATATATCACAATAACTGAAAATAATTTGTTTGGCGCCTCTCTCAGAAGTGTTTGGCCTTTTTGTGTTGCATGTTTTATGTGCACGGTGGACTGACACAGATGTTCGGTGTGTTGTTGCTCTCCCCCCCAGTGGACAGACACCTGAAACATCAGAGCGAAATTTCCTGCAGAAAGCCCAGATGCTGGAGACATATGGTGTTGATCCACATCCGTGCAAGGTTGTTTTTTTTAAGCACTGCTGCACTATTTCTAGATAGCAAAAAAAAGGTGTTATTACATGCAACAAAACATGTTTGATTTATGTTATATTTGTGTTCAAATGTGCTCTTTTTTTTTTCAAATTGCCTTTCAGGATGTGTCTGGGAACCCAGCCTTCCTCGCCTTCACACCGTTTGGTTTTGTGGTGCTTCAGGGAAACAAGAGAGTTCATTTTCTCAAATGGTGAGCCAAATGTGGAACATTCTCCTATGTGAGCCAAAGACGGCGCACGCCTCGAGTACTTTACTGCAGGCCTTTATTTCTCCTGATTTGACAAACGTGCTCTATGTGCAGAGTGTTCTTCATGAAACAGCGTGTGCACTACAGCTGGCTGTACAGTCACAGTCAACAAAGCTCATCCATCTGCCTCTACCTGTGATCAGAGCCGGCGGCTGGCGTGTGCACAGATGGCTAATTACACCAGCTAGACCAGTACAATAGCTCGGTACCAGTAGACTCTGCTTGTGGTAGATTCCTACTGATATGAATTCAGCAAGACGCTTCACTGATGAATTGAAAATGTATACAACATAGTGCATTTTTATGTAACATTTGTTTTGTTTCTTTTTTACTGTCACAATAATGACAACAGACTTCTAATGTTTGCAGTATTTATTCTGGCATTGTTTGTTTGTTTGCGCTCAGCAGTGCTCAGGTTTCTCCCCACTCTCCATTCCCTGTCTGCAGGGAATATTATCCCTTATTTGTTTTGTCAGGCAAACATAGAGCTCTGTGACTGTTTATGTGATCTCAAAGTGTTTTCTCATGAATATTTAAAGAAGCTGTGGCTTTCTGTTCCCGCTCGCTCGATGTATAACTGTTGCTGCGCTCTCTCTCCCGGACAGGAACGAGGTGACCAAGCTGAAGTTCGAGGGCAAGACGTTCCACGTATATGCAAACCAGAGGGAGGTGAGAGTATGAATTGTTGGAAATGAATTTAGTGTGAGGGTGTTTTTATCTGTCTCGGTTTGTTATATTTTCCTGCACGTTCTCTTATTTTCAACGTGCAGGATGAAAAGATCATCCTGACATACTTTGCGCCCACGCCGGAGGCATGCAAGCACCTTTGGAAGTGCGGAGTGGAGAACCAGGCTTTCTACAAGTGAGTCCACGAATTGCTTCCATCTCAGTGTTTTTCTCATTCTCCCTGAAGCACACTGTCATGATTTAGCTACCTGCTGTGCATCCTTGAGCACTGTGGGGCTGGTTACCGTCACGGTACCTTGGTGTCCTTAAAAGCCCTTTTCCTCCGGGTTGTTTGTCAGCGGGAAAATGAGGTGTGAGTTGCTTCTTACCTTTGGTAGATGAGTGTGCGCTGGCACGAGACTGCGAGCACTCCAGCGCTCCCTTTTTGAGATATGGCTCCCCTGTCCAAGCTATGAATAACAGTGCAGGTCCCCTCTGCTCTCTCCTGCTCACAAAAGGTGATTAATAAAAATAAAAAAAACAGTGTGCGCTCAGAGGTGGAGGGGTGTAATGACGAAGGGCGGGTGTGGGGGGTCGGCAGATGGAAAGAGAGAGAGAGAGGGGGCACAGGAAGGGCAGAGCGCTGATGGAGTTAACATGATGTGACCTTTTGATGACTCTCTGAAGTGGCAGATAATGTTTTATCAGCTTAACACTTATTAAGATCTCACTGTAATAAGTGAGTGTGGAGCGCTAAAAGGCGAGGTGACATGTGATAATCTGTCAGAGGAGCACGCGTATCCCTTGAAAGCGAAATGAAACATGAAACATTAATGTCTCACTTAAGATGACAATATAAACATATTGAATACTGTATGGAGCCGTGCCTATAGTGCATGGAGAGGACATGCATAATTTAATAGCAGGGTGTTTAATCCTCGTTCTGCTTTGTTCTAGGACTCAGAGAGCAAATATTACATATCTTCACGCTTCAACTGCGTGATCATATCAGGAGCATATTCTTGCAAGAAAGACTAGGAACTGTTAGTGTTTTTAAGTTCATACTACTGCTTTTCCTTCCTTTAGGTGCAGCTTCATTTGTCTCTCGTTTTTTTCTTGTTCCATCAGGCTTGAGAAGTCAAGTCAGGTTCGCACGGTGTCCAGCAGCAACCTGTTCTTCAAGGGCAGCCGTTTCCGTTACAGGTAGAGTACACGACAGGACACTATGACTGATGACAGGGAGGGGAGAAATAAAAATAATGAAAAAATAACAGCTGGAAGGGGAGAGACGTGTTCCCAGGAGACGTGGCCTCCTGGCCTTCTGTGCTGTAACATCAGCCTGCTGTTGCCCGGAGGATAGTACTGACACCTCACAAGATAGAGGACACAGAGGGGAAAATGAAGGGGACTTGATCACATGAGGCATTATCACCTTGTATGAGCTGTAAACCTTTAGTATGGACAAGATATTGTCCTTTATTAAAGTATCAGTTCACACAAATTATATAAAAATATGCACTCACTTTACTTTTGTGGTATCAAGCATATGGATAGCTTTTGTTTTATTTGCACAGATTTAGAAATGATTTACCTGTTGAGGTGAATGAAATTTAGTTGTGGTGCTCGACATTTACAATTTTTAACGATGACAGGGGTTTTCAGAAACAATGTGCTGGTATCTTTAGACAATTCATAAACCTTGATGTGAATCAAATCCATTGGAACTACTTTATAATAAATAAACACCCCTTACTGGGACTTTGGAAGAACATCAATATCTCAAAACCTCCGCAGTTTAAGACATGTAACATTTCTGCATTAAAACGACAAGACATTTGTTAAATATTTTGATGAGTTGTGTACTTACATTATCCTAATTGTTTTGACAAAATTCAAACCCAGAAAAATCTGTAATTTGGTTGAGAGTGAGAGTGAGGAAGGACATTGGTGAACATGACTAAACATAATGTCAAACTTTAAACCATCAACTTGTCTGCTAACATGATTTCTCCCTGCGTCACTTTAAATCAGTTTTCATCTGCGGTGGTGGCTGTTCAACAGTCTAGACAACAACTCCCATGATCCCACGCTAGGCAGTCAAACTGCGTCTTTTGTTTCATTGGATTTAGCGACCCCTAGTGGCAGAAATTACATTCTGTGCATTTAAAACCAAAACTATCGGCATAGCTTTTAATTTTGGATGATCTGGCTCTTTCAGAAGAAAATATTAAATATTAAAAGGTCAAGATGAAAGGGATGGAAAGCAATTTGCATTACAAATTGTAATTTAAGGAGACTGTACTTGAACTGAAATCCCAAGCCCACTTAGTTAAACATTGAGTTTACTGTTGAAGGGCAAACCATGATCATTGTTTTGATATTTTTGCCTGCAAGTCTGTGTGTGCATTTGTCTGACTGGTGGTAATTCAGTTACACAAAGCTGAATTCACCGAGTTAATTCAATCATGATGCTCATGAACTGTACTCATCCACTGCACTGATGGCTTTCATGGCATTGGGTGACACTAGAGTGCCTGGTTATGTGTGTGTGCGTGTGTGTATGTAAAACTCATCCTGAGCATCGTCTCTGTGCTTTATAACAGTGGACGAGTGGCAAAAGAGGTGATGGAGCAGAGTGCCAAAATCAAACGCGAACCTCCAGAAATACACAGGTAGAGTTGTAAACTCAGGAGAGGTCAGAATGTTCTCAATCACATCTTTCTTTCATTTTCCTCCATTTTTCTTAGGCACCAAGCTACTGTAGATGTCATTATATCAGCAGCACCTACTGGCTACAGTATGAGTTACCTCCTCTCGTCGTGTCTCTCTGTGCAGTGATGGTTGTGTATCTGTGTCTGTGTTTGTCTCTGCAGGGCTGGACTCGTGCCCAGCAGAAGCTGCCCATCCATCACCCACGGGCCTCGCCTCAGCAGTGTACCGCGCACGCGCAGGAGAGCTGTGCACATATCCATCATGGAGGGTAAGACTTGAGCTTCAACACCAAGCAACAAATCCTCCATCAGTCATGGAAGTGCTGAAGGGCAAGTGTGTGTTTCACAAAAAATTATGTGTTCTTTATGGGCCTGACACGCCAATGTCGGAGCCATCGGCGAGAGCTGTGGGCCTAGTTGTGGTGGTGTGTCCCACAATATTAGCACAAGTCGGCCCCCCCTTTTTGACTGATTGAGCACGTAGAGTCACCGGTGAGAGAAATCCCTCTGATTGGCTGTTCAGCTAAGCGTTTTTTGTTTGTTTTTTGTCATTTGCAACTGTTTATCAGACATATTCTTTATTTCATGTGGATATTATTCGTGAGAGTGGTGTCAAAAAAAGGCTGCTTTATCATAACAACAATTTGTATGAGTTTTCTGGTTTCCCTTTTTTAATTATGATTACAGACGACCGCTAAATGGTAGTCCGGAGTGTTATTTCACACAGATGCAGAACGTAGGAGTGAGTTGATCATCAGCTGTAGTCTTTGTGGTGTGTTCAAGTGCAGCTTTTTGTGCGAGACACAGGTGACGTGAGGTGACGCAAATGTCAGCCTTCATCTCCACTTCTCCTTTGATATCGGTTTGCTGTGTCAGAAGCCGCACAGTGAGAGTAGTATTTATTCACGTCATTCTCATCCTTGAAACACCTCATTTGTCATGGAAGCACATGGATAATGCTAATTTTCATATAGATCCGGGACTCATTAGTCCTCTCTGTGAGAACTCCTCCCCTTCTTGAGAAAACACACTTGTGCACACTCTCTCATGCGCGTGCACACACACTCTGTAACTAGAGCCATTTGGCCCGGTTCATGCTTACAGAGCTGCTGGGGCATGCTGCAGGTGTGTGCGTCAGTCAGCCTGCTCCACTTCAATGCAGACTTACAGAGTGTGGATTTAAGTTCTTGTTGTGCCAACACAGTGGCAGCTAAAGTCACTCCTTCAGCCCACCTGCAGGCTCCTGGCCCGGAACAGGTGGCCTCACTTCTGTTTCTGACATGGACGCAGCAGGCGTATTGTCCTGCCTGGCTCTGGGTAAAACCAGCAGTGAGACCCTTTGGCCCTCTTTTCTAAGTCCACACTGTAACTCTTTGTACACTGAGATAAATAGATGTCAAAAGCAGGTGGACTGTGTATATTGAGGGTCCTTTTCTGTGGGCTCAAGAGAGCCATAAGAGCTCCCAGTGTGTGCTGACTGGGTGTCTTACAGAGGTATTAATACCCCAGCTGAAAATAGCCTGGGTCTTCTACTCCATGTATGTCACTGTCCTGGGTGGGGCCAAACCAGGCCAGGCCAATGCTGGCGACTGTAGCACTGCTGCAGAAACACACCGTTTTTTCCTCACACACTCCTCTCTGAAACTGCAACTAAGGCAGAACCGTTCGGCCTACAACAACACACAGCGAAGCAAGACTGTGGCCTGGACTCCGGGATAGGGACCATCAGGGCGGGATAAACACGTGCATGCTGCAGCCATGGTGAAGTGTCTGATTCGTATCACCACCCGGGTGAACGTCCACCTGCGTATGATCAACCACTGCTACCGGGATGTGAAGGTTCGCGTGCTGAGCCTGGGGCCTCGTATGCTGGGCAAGGCCCTAGGCGTCCTGCCCCTCTACCCTGCCCTGACGGGGCAGCCGGAGTCTGCCAGCCCCACCCCTCTTTCTGGCACTCCGCTGCCCTGCGTTCAGCCCAGCACCCCTCCAGGTAAACTCACCACAGAGCCAGCCAGTGTTGTGCTTTACATGGAGGTGCCAATGGCAAATCAGTCTGTGCTACATCAATGTTGGCAGGGAGGGAGAGACACCATTCCTGTGGTTGTCTGTGTCTCTTGGATGTCTCAGTAATTGGACGGGAGTTTTGTATTTTTATTCTCTGTGCTTTTGCTGAGTGCTTTCTGTGGATTTAAATTGGAGGACTGTTTATAGAGCAGCTATATTTGGTTCCAACCAGTATTTCAGTATTTAAAGGGGCGTGTTTTGGTGTTAAAGTGTTTCAAATTAAAAGCTCAAAACATTACACAAATACAATTAAAACAGTTCTCTTCGCTACCTCGCTGTTGTAAGCATAATATAGGATAAGCTGAGGCAGATCAACACTCAGTAAAGATGGCCGCTGACATTCATCCAGACATTATGCCTCCTTCTTTTTGACTTGACAGGAGTTTCGTGTCAGCAGAGGCTTAGACGCTGGACATAATCTGCCCCACTTTTCCTGCGGTTTTATTTAAAACGTCCTTTTAACGATTTGCTTCCTCATCAAAAGCAGGATTTTAATCCCTTCTCTTTATAGTGAAAGTGTAATGCTGCTGCTGCTGTGACAATCTGGAGAATGTGATATCGTCAGCACAGGGCTCAACCACAGCTCATCTTCAGTGACATGTACCAAGTAGTGAGCCTCTCACATTCTGTACTGTAACAGTACAGTCGTACAGTAGCAGTAAAGTAAACTTGCCATGTCCTGAAGCTAATGTTGAATAGTTTTAGGTAGGTATGAATATCTATCTACCAAGGTAGCTACTGTACTGTACTGTACTTGCTTTAATACCTACAGTTGCATAAGACTATTTTGGGCAATGTTGTGAGTCAATGAGCAGTTACTGCCGTGTGGCTATACTGGATTTCTGTGTGATTACAATATCAGATTACATGTACTGTAGGAGAAGGTTTTATCCAGATAGCTCACTCCTAGTTGTAAGTTAAAAATATTTTGGTGTGCTTTTCAGTTTGGTTTGATTTAATTAGTCTTTTGACTAGTTTGTGCTGATGCAATCAGGGTGAGCACAAGTTTTCTACAGGCATTAAAGGAAAGGTTAAAATTGTCCATCTTAAACAACACCCACATGTACATTGAAACAATTTGCAGTTGCTGTTATTGCTCCTGGGGTGGAGGGATACCACAAAGAGTGAAATTTGCACTAAAAAGGCTGCAACTTTAGAAAATACCCCCTTGGCTTTTCTAACTAAGACTGGATGCCTCAAACTAACTCAGATTTATTTTTCGCCAGTATGCACAGGGCATGTGAGCTATGTTTCAATGTAAACCTTGTGGTTTGTGTTTGTGTTTGAGGCAAGGAGGCTATGTCAGAACTATTACAGCAGCCAGGGAGCCCTGGTAGTTCACCTGGTAGAGCGTGTGTCCCGTGTATAGAAGTTTGGTTCCAACCCTTGGACTTTTGCTGCATGTCATCCCCTCACTCTCTCCCATTTCCTGTCACCTCTCTAAACTGTTCTTAAGGGTTAATAAGGGCTAATAGCTCAAAAAAATTATCTTTGAAAATAAACAAATATTAAAGCCGCTTCAAGGAAGTTGGATGTTTTGTTAGTTTTTGTGAACAAAGCCGTTAGTGTTTCCATCGCCTCCTGTCGTAAAGATCGTAATCTGGTAAACACGCATTTTTCTTCTTAAAATCTTCTACGTGCAGGATGCATATGAGGGAATGTATCTATTTGTGGCTATGTAAGATTAAGAACTGTAAAATGATGCTAAAAGTTGATTTATTAATACCACCATTCATAAACAGGTTACATGTACGTACAAGTCTGCAGCTAACAGATCCGGTTGCTCGGTAACAGTAATCTTGTCGAGCTAAAGCTAAAGTCATCAACTTTCCCGAGAAAAGTTATGTTGTCGTAATAATAAGCCTACAGCATGATATGGCTCCGTAACAAGTATCTGCTTCCATACCACCAGACTACAGATCGGCTTCTTTCCTCAGGCTGAATTCATACTCAACAGTCCGCAGTCAAAAATAGTTCAAATTTCCAAATCTGACCTGGTGTCAGTCATTAAGAACAACTATATATGTGTGATTTGCTTTCGTAGATCATGTACCGAGGGCATCTGTATCGGATGCCCCCTGGACGCCTCCCTCGGGAGGTGTTCCAGGCATGCCCCACCGGGAGGAAGAGACCCCGAGGAAGACCCAGGACACGCTGGAGTGACTATGTCACCCGGCTGACCTGGGAACGCCTTGGGATCCTCCCGGAGGAGCTGGAGGAAGTGTCCGGGGAGAGGGAAGTCTGGGTATCCCTGCTCAGGCAGCTGCCCCCGCGACCCGGCCCCGGATAAGCGGTAGACAATGGATGGATGGATAGATCATGTACCGACATCAGTATTAAATCAAAACGGTTTCATAACCAATTAAAAGTTCCTTGTACGTTGTTTAAGCATCTCTGTATAAGCTTCTAAAATAACCGATACATATAGAGAAATATAACATCTAAAGTGGGATCAGTGATGTAACCTCTGGTAGCTCGGAGGCTATCGTATTTAGAGATTCACGCTCAGAAAGTGTCAGTAGATAAAAAGAGAGTATGTTATGAGGAAGCAGGCTTGGTTTGTTTTGTTGTCTCTAAAGCAGACTTTATCTTAATAGTTTTGTACAATCTGTGGATGATGAATGAGTTTTACACTTTTGGTGTAAGTCGAACATGATGATTAGAGTCGATGACCAGGCATCACATCAGCTGATGAGCATTCTGTACAATGACATTAATCCCTGCTTGTCTGCTCGACTTGATTTCTGCTGTACAAACTGCAAAGAGACTTCTCAGCCTTTAGAGCCAGAACTACAGTATATTGTGTCCGTGAACGCCACTCTACTGTAGAGTATGAATAGCCACATCATGTTGTGTCAGAAATCTATTGTCATGCTGTGAAATATGTGTGATGTTCCTTTCTTCCTGTCTGTGTCCCTCCTCTTCCCCCCTGAACCCCCCTTCCACAAGGTCTGGAGTCGTTGCGTGACAGTGCCCACTCTACACCGGTGCGTTCAGTGTCCCACGGGGAATCCTTCATGCCACGCTCCCGGAGCCAGGCCACAGACCACAGCGAGAGGACTGCGGTGATCTCGGACGAGGCCTACAGCCCCTCCGACAGCGTCCTGCCCACCCCGGTGGCCGAGCACAGCATGGAGCTGGCAGCCTCGCGCCAGATCAACGGGGCGCCCTGCAGCATAGAGGAGGAGAAGGAGTCTGAGGCGGGCACCCCTATGCAAGGGGAAAGGGGTGATTTTGGTGCGGACGGTAGATCTGCACAGGAGGGTGCTGGGGGGGACTCGGCCCTCAGCGAGGTGGAACAGGTGAATAAATTTGTCTTAAGTGTCCTCCGTTTGCTCCTTGTGACCATTGGACTCCTCTTTGTCTTGCTCCTCCTCCTCATCATCCTCACCGAGTCAGACCTTGACATTGCATTTTTACGTGATATCCGCCAGACCCCCGAATTTGAGCAGTTCCATTACGAATACTTTTGTCCCCTCAGGCGGTGGTTTGCCTGCAAGCTCCGCTGGGTGGGCGGGTTGCTCATTAACAAGTGAGAGTGAGGTCGTAGAGTTCGTAAACCCGTTCGGGGGTCTGGGAAGACGGTTAGGACTCCGGAGCGATGGAGGGAATCCTCGTCCCAACCATGAACCCTGCTTCTCTCATCATCCTCCTGCAGACATACAGCTTGGACCACTCCTGGTAACACCGGGCCAGGATCTCTCTCCCCCCTCACTCCTTCACTTTGAGTTAACCCCCCTCACCCAACCACCCCACCCAAACCACCTCCTCGTTTCGCTTATTTTCTTCTTCTTCTTTTTTTCTACAAAACCAGAAGACATTTTTTTTTTTTTTGCATTTTTCCTCTTTTTTTATTTCACGTCATGTCAGGTATTTTATTTTTTCAAATAACACAAAGGAAAAAAATTAAAACTGAAATCAAAGAACTGAAGAATTTTAAACAGTTCCTTTTACAGGAACGGAAGATTTTGTTGCAACGGATGAGCGTTGCCTTCATTCATTATTATTTATTGCTTTTAAACATGTGTTTGCATAAGAAAAGGAGAGGAGAGGACGGAAACGGTAATCGAGGAAGTTGATTTGCTATTAAAAATGAAGATGGAAGTGAATGTTAGAGTCGGTAGGCCTGCTGCTGCGAAGTGAGGCGAAGTAGTGTAATATCTTCTGATATGAATTCAGCCCCGTCAGACGTCAACTAGACAAACAGCAGAGTCACCTCATCAGGAAAACAAAATCTGAAGGGAATAACAGTGAAGGTTCATGAAACAGAGAACAGACAGGGTGATTACCAAATGCCTTTTTTTTTTTTTTTTTGAGAAGATGTCCATGACTGTCGGCAGGTTTGAATTTTGTGGATTGTTTTAAGACACAATTACACTTTAGTATACAACTGTGTACAAAGTAAGCAGGTGAGGCTCAGAGTTGTTTTATAACATTTTATAAGGATACAGTAAAATAAAACCAATAGTGTTATGTGACCCAGTAGTGTCAGATGCGGTTAAAAATACCATTCATGACGAGCAAAGATTCACTGGCACCAATAATAGATGATAGTCTAGATAGATGTGCAATGGTTTTAATAATTAAGTACTTCTGAATGTGCTCATTTGTTCAGTTGTTCTGTTATTTCTCCGATTAATTTGATTTGCATTTTTTCATCAAGTTGAAATTCGATGAATTTCAATAATTTCTTTGTATGAAGAGTTTATGATTTATTTTGGTTTCATATCAACCTTGCTCTTAGGTTCATGTATCATACTATATTATTATTATTATTATTAGAATAAGAATAATGATGTACTTTTTGTACAAATTAGTTTGTTTCCTAATATATATTGACAGGTTTTTCATGTATATTTTAACAGAACTGAAATGTTATTTTGTTATTGAAGATTAAATTATACCTTTTTTAGCGCTGTGTTTCAAGTAAGGTCAGAAGCATTTTATGGAAATGTGGAAAGGGGGGACTAAAAAAACAGGGTTTTTATCCAGATCCACTCGACACTGATCACACCTCTCATCACTCCACCAGCAGTGAATCAGCCTTCAGTGTGTGCACAATTTTACAGATTATTTTAAACATGTGGTTGTACAGAATGAAATCTGGAGATGTCATTACATCATCACAAATACCAAATAATCCAAAAACACATTTTTCACCTTTCATGACATCTTTTTTTACTTGAAGAGTTTGAGGTGACTGTGAGCCTGGCCGATACGAGATCTGCACTAAAAAAAGTCTATCATGAGACTAAAATGAATTTAAATATGTGTGAGACGAACCTAGAGCTGGAATGATTAGTTAAGATGATAGAAAATTAATTGGCAGCTATTTTTAAAATCAATTAATCGTCATATTTCAAGCAAAAATGACAAACATTTTCTGGTTTCAGCTTCTCCAAAAGAGGGATTTTCGGCTTTTCTCTTTTTTTGTAATTTTAAATTGAACATCTCTGGGTTTAGACTGTCAGACTGATTAAAAAACATTTTTAATATTTTACTTTAGATTCTGAGAAATCATAATTGTCAATCTTTTCAGTCTGGGTGCAGTTAATCAATTAATCTAGAGAATGCGAGGTAGATTCATCGATAAAGAAATTAAATAATTTGTTGCAGCCCTAAACTAAAAACGTTCGGTATGTAATCCGGATATTTTCTAAGATACCTCATTTTAAATATTTCTCCTAATTACTTACTTCAGTTTCCTCCCTTAATTTCCAGTCAGCCAAAATAAAAGCAGACAGCAGTATATCTGCCAATAATCTCTGCCCTCAGATTCGTCGGTCAGGCTCGAGACTCTTCTGCCTCACAGCTCCAGGAGAGCAATAATTGTCATGGCTGCTGGATTCTGGGTAAAATCTGTTTTTTGCGTTATGCGTGTCTACCTCCTGTACCAAGTGCAGGTGTAAGTGTTAGTATGTCTGTATGTAGGAATGGAAACAAGACTGATAGCGGCAGAGGTTTAGACAGAGAGGGTCTAAAAGTCAATTTTTTCATCTTTATTGGAGAAGAATAAAAAGAGAAAGGAAAAGAGAGAAAGAGGTAGAGAAGAGGTTCAAGTGATCAGTCTGCTTCTTTGAAAAAGAGGGATTTAAAAAAAGAAATTGGGAATGAGAAACACTCATCGATCTAATGGCTGTACAGGGTTGCTTAGTTTTGGGCCTGATTTTTCAAACGTCACACTCTCATACCAGCACCTGCAGCTGCTCCACTGAAGGCCCGATGGTGCTACCTTTCTTTGTTTGCTCCTGTGTAATCCGAGCGTGTCAGTCCATGGCTAAATTGTAGTCCTGACCACAGAGTAGCATGCACTTTGGCGTTGTGGCTGGATCCACTCCTGTAGCCCATTATGCCTCTCAAACCGCAGTTATAAAACGGTGGAGGGAGCAGCACCGACAATGCTGGAGGGAATTTCAAATCATTAGAGCTACATTGGCAAGAAACCTGTCAGCTGTAGGAGCTTAATTATGTCACGTTTTTTTTAACTCGGATACATCCAGATGCAAAGATGAAGCACATTATTTCCTAACGGGGTGGAGCAGGGTGGGCGGGTTGACTTTTTTTTGTGTATACATTCATACTTCATATTTATTACTTCTTTACTGACATAAAGGTCAACATGGCCGACCAGTCGGAGCCAGGCTGAGTTGTTAGCAGGACATCTTTTAAAAGGTCGGTCTGCAAAAGGTGTTTCTCATACATCTATCAGCATTATGTAGCTTCAGTGGTCTCTCTGAACATGCAACAATTAAAAAAACAAACAAGGCAGCATTATTCAACAAGCAATAATTAGCTACGAGAGCAAAAAGATGTGATTTACAAACTTGTGTATGAAAATCCAATGATGAATAAGTCAAATATGTCCTTTCTGTTTCTAGAAAAGCACTTAATTGCTGTTGTGCTGACTCTACCGACGATGTGACCACTGAGACACATTCATTAATAACATTTTTTATATACATATATATATATATATATATATATATATATACATATATATATATATACATATATATATATATACATATATATATATATATATATATATATATATATATATATATATATATATATATATATATATACATATATATATATATATATATAATATACATATATATATATATATATATATACATATATATATATATATATATACATATATATATATATATATATATACATATATATTATATATATATATACATATATATATATATATATATAT